>NW_024100857.1:0-300000 GCF_016161935.1 Mauremys reevesii
CCTGCACAGACAGCGCCAAAGAGAATAAATGCAAACAACAGGCACGACAGACATGTATGGGACCCATTTTTAATCTGCCACAAAGATTTAGCTGCACTCCACCCAGCAATGTTGTTGCAAGGCAGGTCACTCCATTGCACGCATTGTCATTTTAATTACTGTGTTGTTAAATGAATTCAGCAATGGACTGACAGCCCTGAAGACCAAGGGGCTAGATTTAATCACAGACCAGGCCCTAGAGCAGTGGCCATGGCAATGCAACCTTTCCCCTCAGCCTCTCACCAATGACCACTTCTAGGGGTCAGACAGGAAGTCAGTCTCCAGACCCCATTCATTCCCTGGGCTCTTTGCCGAGATTGCCAACTGTGATGGTGGTTTCTGTGGGGTGGACACCTGTGCCCACTAAGAATAGGGCAGAGCCAACCAGCTCATTTCATGGGTCACCAAACACCTTCAGGTGGTAATGGCTGTGTTCACTATTAACCTGGATCCAATTAAAACCAATTACATCCTTTACCTGGGGTCTTCCTCGATGCCATGATGAGCTCTGCCACACTGGCATGACAGAGCAAGCTAAAGGGAGCCTTACATTCTGAAAATACAACAAATCTCCACTCTTCCCACCCTCACACACACAGGGCTGGGTCATCAGCTGGGTTTGAAATCAACTCATGATGTTTAGCACTGCAGGTCACACCTCTGTTATTTGAGCTGAGGGATTAACTTCATTAGCTGATGGTGGTAGTAGTACACGGTTATCCTGGAGTGTACCAGCCACTAGAAGGAGATTAATACGTTCTTTGCCATTGTATTACAAATGCACTTTGTTTTTGTGTATTTCAATATTTAAATACTTAACATTACTGAAATATTCAGAGCCAGCATCTGTGCTGGTGTTAATGGCACAGCTGGACTTCAGTTGCATGTTACTCAATTACACCAACAGAGAATTTAGCCCTGACTTTGCTTTTTAATATCCTCATCTTTATCCTAAAGGAAAAGGGACAGTTTCAACAGGCCTCAGTCCAGCCAACCACTTTTGCACAGTGAATTTTGCTTGCACAATTATGTGCAGGAGAAAATTCAGGGATTTGCACAAACTGCATGTGAAAATTGAGACCAGTTTTTCAAATCTGGCTCAAAACGCTAGCTAACTTTTGGCTTTACTGAGTGGAATTTACATAGTGATCCCCTCCTCCTTGTTTCCTTCCTTAGAAAGAGCCCGGGATTATCTGCACAAGACTGGAAGGTTCATTGTAATTGGTGGAATCGTCTCACCTGTACATGACTCCTATGGGAAGCAGGTTAGTTGATCAAGTTCTTGCTCTCTCCTGTGTGATATTGCCAAAGTAATCTGCAGGAAGCTGGGAGTGTGCATGAATGACAGGAAGAGTTAGGTCTGAGGGTTTCTAGTTCAATGAACACCCTGGGAATCAGGTAATGCTGGTTCCAAAACTGAGTCTGCAGGAGAGTGAAATCTTACAGCTCAGCTGATGCCAGAGTGAAAGCTGTGGAGAAGCTACAGAAGGCTGGGATAAGATTGTGTGGGTCACATAGTACCCATTCATAGTTCTGATTAACCTGATGTAGGGACAGCAGTGTTACCAGCTCTTGTGATTTTTACCTCAAGTCTAGCTTTTCTTAAAGCTGCAGCTCCTGGAGTCTTGAGATTTTCTGTAATCACAGCTTTCATTTAACTTTAGCCCCAAGTTTCTAGCCCTTGTGATTACAGAGGAAAGCTGGAAAATGTGATCCCTAAAGACACAAACACCAGAAAGCAAATAATGGGGTTTTTTTAATCTCATGTTTTTAAACCAATTTTATAAGTTTGGGGGCCTGGCTCATGATTTTCATACGCTTGGGCTTGGCAATACTGGGACAGGAGCTGTTAAAAGCATCTTCTGGAGAACGAAATCCAAAGACGGGAAATCTCTATATTTGAGCTGCAGAAGTCTCCTCCTAACCAAAAGACTCGAGAAAATGCTGTCCCTGTCATTAGCCCCCAGGCCAAACAGGATTCAGAGAGAAGTGAAGCTCTCATGATGTCATGTAGGCTGCTTGGTTCTGCCCTCTGAATCCAGGCAAGACATAGATACCTCTGCCCTATGCTGATGAGTAACCTTGGTGATGGCCCATCTGTGGGGTGCTATTGGGTTCACACTCAGTTTAGTGGATCTGTGTCCCTGTGGTGCATTCAGGAGAGCTTGGACTAGGTTTTGGTGGGGAAATCACAGAATTGAGTCAGGTCCAAGCTTGAGGGAGGACTGGACATTGGACAAAGCTTCACTGATTCTCCTGCATCCTCTCTTAGTTACTATTCTCTTTCAGGGCCTGGTCTCCAGCCGACACCGTCTGACCATGTGCCAACTGGCCGTCCAGTCCTCTGACTGGATCAGGTGAGGTAACAGCTTAGGTATTGCCAGTAGGGTTATACAAGGAGCCTTTGAAAGACACGACGCTCCTTTATGGGGCAACGCCGGCCTGTAGGAATCTAGTTTGAGTCACATCCACCAGTTCAGGGAAGGTCAGTTCAGACTGAGCTTGGAGAGGATTTTCAAGGGGCTCATCTCAGAGCCAGCAAGTGGTAGCTAGTGATGTGCATCAAACATCCCCCACCAAAGGAGGAGGTGAAAGCAAAGCTTCAGTCAGCCCTTCCAGCTGTGACAGATGACAGACACTCTTATGGGCTAAGCACGAGTGTGTAATTAAAGCAAGCTTCCACTAATTACCTTAATTATGCACCAGAAAAGTTTGTGCCATTATAATTTGCATGGAAAGAGCATGTTTTAATAATGGCTCTTTGTTACTGTGAGTGCGCGTGCCTGTATAAAAAACTCAGCAGTCTTTGTAGGTCAGAGGAAGCACATTCCTCACACAAGGAGAGAAAGTGGGAGGAGGCTGCTGAAAAGAAAGGGAATGAGCAAACAGGCTATGGAGGAGAGTAGGGAAGGGGAAGAACAAGGAGAGAGGGACAAGTACCAGGAGGAATTGCAAGGGAGGAAGATCAAGAAGGTTGAGAAAAGGAGTAACAAATAGGGCACACCTGGACCTGATCCAAATCCCACTGACTTCAGTGGGATTCTTTCCATTGGATGAGACCAGATAGAGTTGACTAATATTGATGGCCACATGGAGAGACACCAAGTTGCATCAGATGATATGGAAGCTATCAGAAGGATTGGGTGGATGGTCATGACTGCATGAGTGAGTGTCTGCCTGGCTTTGGTGAGCATGTGTGTCTGACACAGCTGGGAGCATCTGGCAGAAGCTTGTCTGTATGCACAGGCTCTGAGTGCTATTGTTTATTATTACCGCTAGTGTCAATCCCAGATACACAGACCCTAATGAAGAGCAGAGATGGTTTCTAACTTAGCTCAGGCGTGTGCAGCAGAGAGGTTACACAGACATTAGGCACTCCACATGTTTTTAATTAGTGAGATCACGTCTGAGAGTCCTCAGGTGGGGTGTGAGAGAAAAAAATATATTCAGCTGCTAAGAAAATGTTTAAGAAACATCTCAATTTAGCAGCTCATTAAGTTTTCAATTAAGCCAGGCTGTAGCGTTGGAGGTTTGTCTTTCACAATCTGGTGTATAGAGGAGGGATGGAAATTCCTGCACCCACATTCTGTGTGAGACAGGCATGAAATCTCATTGCCAGGAAAGGCCCTGGGAACAGCCAGGGTGTGATTAGCAATTCATGAAAGACTGGGGGCTCTCAGAAGGTCTGAGAAAAGAAAAAGAAAAAGAAGAGTTTTCCTGCTCTGGGAAAAAGGCCCAGTGAAGGAGCGGTGGGGGAAGCTTTTCCTAGAAAAAAAGGCTGCCTTTCATATTGTCTTTGTGCAAAAAGACAAAGGCACCAGACTAATGAATTCCCCCCATGGCCTCAAGAAACAACTGCTGGATAAATTCTGTGTCTCCCAAATGATTTTACAAACATCCAGCTATGGGGAAGGATGGTCCAGTGGTTAGAACACTAGCTGTGAGGATGTGAGAGACTACGGTTCAATTCCCTGTTCTGCCATAGACTTTCTGTGTGACCTTGGGCAAGTCCCTTAGCTTCCCATCTGTACAATGGGGACAAGAGCACTGTCCTGTCTCACAAGTGGGAGGCCAGCCAAGGGTGGGGGGGAGAAAGCAAGAGGTAGAGATAATTTTTATGAATAATGTCACAGCTCTTGGACACTGCATCCCAAGGCACAGCTACATCCCCTTTCACCCAGACCCCTGCCTGGGGCTTCTCTTCACTGGCACCAGCTGCGCCGGTGCAAATCACTTGTTACCCCAGCCAGCACATCTAATGCAAGGGGCTCACGCTGGTGTGGTGACTGCCCCAGCACCGACAAGGCTTTCGCCACGTTCCCCGTTTCCACTCTTCCTCGTAGTGCTCTGATCTTTCAGTAATGCAACAGAGGACAGTGGGTTATTTCACCAGAGGGCGGTGCAGTAAACGATGTTACCTCACCTGCCTTGTCTTGCTAAAAGCCAGCAATGGTGGTCAGTGGGGCGACCCTTCCCTTTCTCTGTGAGGGCTGCGTCACGTAACTGTTGCTCAGGCACGTGAGAGTGGGTCAGGCTGGTATGCTGCCGGTGCCATCGTGTTTGGTGGTGCTCAGCTATCAGGACTGCACCTGCACGCAGTTTAATTTCCTGAAAGAAAAGTTTAAACCCTTAAAAATTTCCCCCTTTGGCTTTAGCTGTGGCACTTCAGGGTGGGAAGGGTTAAAGATGCTTCCTCCCATATGGATAGAACCACAATAGGTCAAGGCCCAAGAAGGGGGGCAGGTAAGAGCCTCTCTACAGGGTTTTACACCCCTCTGTGATGTAGGTTGCCAACAGGCTGGGCTAGTGCCCAGCAGGGCCGACGAGAGGGGGGGAAGCCGGTACAAATTACTGGGGCCCAGCAGCCCGGAATGGGGCCCGGGGCCCAGCTTCGTTGGCCCTATTTAGCTAGTCCGCCCTTGCTGGGGGGCCCGAACCTGCTTTCGGCGGCCCCGGTGCCCAGTATCCCCATGGAGGTACCCTCCAGGCCAGTGCCCTGCCTGCAGTGCCCTGCCTTCAGTGACACCATGTCCCAACAGCCACTGAGCTTCATGCAACTTCCGCCAGCTCCTCCCAGACGCTGTTTGGGTGAGGGGGCAGAAAGAGGAAGCACTTCATTGCGAGCAGCAGTGGCGTGGGCAGCCATGCACACGTTATGCATGATGCACACCATTGACAGGGACAGGGCAAAAGGGGCAGTTTGCCCCAGGCCCTCCTGCATTTGAGAGGTCCCCTAAACAGAGTCATGCTGAGACACAACGTGCCAGGGTTGCAACGCCACTCACGGAAATTTGTCCCAGTGGATGCTGTGAGCCCTGCCTTGAGAGTGGTTCAGCCGTGCACACCATGGGAAAAATTTCTGGGAGCGACCCTGGAGAGCAGAAACCCTGGACAGCCATTGCATTCATTCTTCCTCGGGAGTCCAGTGTGCTTCTCTGTCCCATTGTCATGTTGGCAACCAAAGCTGCTGTCTCAATACATTTCCATGCAGTGTCTGGCACCTGGGCGGAGGCCAGAGGAGAAGAGCTTTTAGACGGGCATGCCCAGGACTGGGGAGGGACGAGGAAATGGAGCAGGGATGGAGGAGTTTAACCAAAGGCAGGTAGGGAGAATACAATGAGAATGTGATGGCTGGAAAAGCTGCATTTGGCATTTTATTCCAGCCACTAATCGCAGGCAGACATGAGGAGGTTAACATGGATGGTTCCCTGCAGCATGGTTGTCTCTTTCTGGCCTCTCCACTGCAACTGAGCATGCTGGATGGTGAAGGACAGAGCAAGATTCACATGCAAACCCTCTTTGTTATGTTCTCTCCTCCCCACAGGGTGGACCCCTGGGAGTGCTATCAGGACACCTGGCAGACTACCTGCAGCGTACTGGAACACCACCGTGATCTGATGAAGGTGAGTCACACCTGGGCAGGTGTGTCACAGAGGGGGGAGGGGAAAGCTGTGGCTAGCAGGAGAAGTGTAGGAAAGCGGTTAGACCAATGCATTTTTAATGCACAACTCAAATGTCCCTCTAATAGCTTTGATCTGTAGCACTTTCAGGGCTGAGTTCAGGCTCAGCGGTAGCCAATGCAGGGCAGGTTTCTCTCTCTTTCAGGTTGATTCAATTATACCAACGTGATATATATGTTTGATGGACTGATCCTTAGCTGTGGAAAAACAGCATAGCTCCCCTGAAACCTGTGGAGCTGTGACGATTTATCAAGCTGAGGTTCTGGCCCAACACAGGTAGATGAGAGAATATTACACAGGCATGTATCCACCTCTCCCAGCTGGAAAAAGAAAAAAGGAGTCAGCCCTCTAGGATTGGGTGTGCACATCATCATCAGACAGCAAAGTACCAATCACACGTTGCAGCAAACACTCCAGCCCAGATCAATACACCCACATGGAGGCTAAAAATACCATCAGTAACAAGGAGCAAGGGGACAAGCCAGTAAAAACAAAACACTGCACCTCACAAAATAATCGCTCCAACAAGGGATTCCAAACAGCTGCCATTCCTGGAAACTGAATGGTTCTCCAGACCAGCAAATAGGAAAGGCTCCCAAGAATGCACCAAGGCCCAAACCCAACAACCTCCAATAAGAGATAGTCACAGCATCTGCTATGCAGATTTTGCAAGGGTATTAGGACTTGTCGGTACACGGTGTGATAAACTCACTGTCCCAGAGCACCCCTTTTGGCGAGTCCTGGCGTTGCCCCTTTGCCTCCTCTCAACCTAAGGATCACATGGTCTGCTGTGTGACTCCACCTGCTGGCCAGGTCACAATAGTCCACCCATTACAGAGTATCAATGTCGTGCACCAACAGTGTCACCCTTACGACATTCCCCTCCCCGATCCAGACTTCTCCCAGCAGAACTCACCCCCACCCCCCAAATAGAACCAAGCACCACTTCAGCCACTCCACCCATCCTGGTGTTGAGCCTCTCTGAGTTCTTCCCAACTTTCTGGGCCAGCCTCCACTGGACCTTGTCCTTTTGTTAGGGCTCATCATAGGAATCCGCTCCATGCCTGCGGCTTTCCCATGTCCCTTCTGCCCCTGGCCATTTGCCACAGCTCCTTTCTCAGGAGAGACTCCCAGGCCTTCTCTCCTCTGAGCCCCGTCCCCACTGGATCTCTTCCTCACTGCTCTGAGTGTCTTGC
Organism: Mauremys reevesii; assembly: GCF_016161935.1. NCBI lineage: Eukaryota > Metazoa > Chordata > Testudines > Geoemydidae > Mauremys > Mauremys reevesii. Next base: position 7,196 of record NW_024100857.1, read on the forward strand.
TTTATGAAGGTGAGTCTCCTCCCCAGCTGAGTCTGCCTATGAACTGTACCTAATGCAGCCTCCAGTTGCCACCAAGTGGGCTAAATGAACCCTCGGCCTCCCATTAACCCTTCGCTGCCAGTGTGGGATGTACACACCCCATCACAGTGGAGTTATTCGGGAGTAGCTGTCACACTGTAAATTCACACCCTTCCTTAATCTGAATTAAGTTTTACTGTGTAGACGGGTCCTCACAGTAAGGGAGCTAGGCAAAAGGAGATTAGAAGAAAGTGGAATGAAAAGAACATTGTGCTGCACATGACCGAATTACATCCACCTTTGGAAAAGGACTAAGGACAAACTCCCAGCACTGTGTCTACTCCAGGGAAATGCCAAGCTCCTGTACACGGGGAAATCCATGTCAGGACGCACACAAGAACGAGGCTGCAATGAGAGCAGTTGGGGATGGCAAACTCACAGCTAAGCAATCATCGTCCCTGCTGGCCACACAGTCAATCCAGGGGGAAAGAGGGCATTTGAAAGACAAGTGAATGAAGCCCTGCTTACTCACCTAACAAAATAACCCCCTGGGACAAACCTGGCTCTGTTGGCCCTAAGGAATGACTCACAGCAACAGGAAAATTCAAGGGCATCTTCCGTGCTGGGTAAACCCCAGAGAATATGTGACACAGTAAGTGAAACCCCTCTACAGGCGCAGGCAGAAGTGAGAATGAAGATCACAAACCCTGAACAGAAATGGGACTTCCCACCACCTCTTCAGCTAATGATCTTAGACCATTGACCCTACCCTCCAGCAACAGCAATGGGGAGGTTGGCATTAAAGCTGCCCTGAGACCTGGATGAAAGTGATGAACCAGTCAGGGCTCAAGTGGGCAAAGAAGGGCAGGAGGAGGAACCAATGAAACAAACCGAGTTGAGAAGAAAAGCAGATGGCTTGGCCATGCCACTTGCCTGGCCCAGTGCCAGGGAGGAAGGATCTGCAGGCATCACAGCAGGGGCAGGTACGGAGGAAGCAGTTGAAAGAAGAGAAGGTGGAAGCTTCAGGCATTTGGCCAGGGAGTTTTTGCCAGGTGTGCGTGTTTGGGGGCGGGGGATAGGTGGGAGAAAGCATGGAGTTGTTTTTGAGGGAGACGCCGATGGGTGAGTGACTGAGGCTGGCACCACTGGCAGAGCCATGTGGGGGTATCCACAGCTCGCTAAGCTAGTAGATCTGATGGTTAGGGACGGGGTAAAAGGAGAAGGCTTTAAAGGCAAAGAGCAGGCACGCATGGGAGAGGGAGAGCCATTGGAGGAATGCCAGCAGAGAAGTGATGTGGTGAAAGTGGAAGTCAAGATGACCATTCTGGGGGGTATTAACAGGATTGCCCTATGTTAGACACAGGGGGTAACTGACCTGCTCTACTCAGCACCAGGGAGACCCCAGCTGGAGTGCTCTGTCCAGTTCCGGGCACCACACTTGAAGAAAGATGTGGACAAATGGAGAGAGCCCAGAAAGAGCAACAAATGGTAAAAGGTTTAGCAAACCTGACCTATAAAGAAAGCTTAAAAACACGGGGCATGTTTAGTCTTGGAAAAAGACCTGATGACAGTCTTCATCTATGTTAAGGGCTCTTATAAAGAGGACAGCGATCATTTGTTCTCCATGTCCATGGAAGGTAGGACAAGTAATGGGCTTAATCTGCAGCAAGATTAGATTAGATATTAGGAAAACCTTTCTAACTCTAAGGGTGGTTAAGCTCTGGAATAGGCTTCCCAGGGAGGTTGTGGAATCCCCACTATTGGAGGTTTTTAAGAAGAGGTTGGACAAACACCTGTCAGGGATGGTCTAGGTTTAGGGTCCTGCCTCAGGGCAGGGGCTTGGACTAGATGACCTCTCAAGGTCCCTTCCTGCCCTACATTTCTATGATTCTGTGACCCTACTAGCAGTGTTTTGGCTAGACTGAGGGAGGCAGCGTGGCTGGCAACAAGGCCAGAGAGGGGCAGATTACAGTAGTCGAGACACAAGATGAGGAAAGTCTGAATTCGTGCGTCAGCAGTCTGGACAGGCAGGCTAGGCTGAACATTGTGTCTCACACAACACTGCTTCCCACTGCTGTTCTGCCCCTCTGGATCCTACTAGCCCCTGCCCCATGGAGCGGAACTGAAGGGAGGAGAGCTGACATCTCAGTGCTATCGTTACCTTGAGAGAACATTCTGGGAACAAGCCAAGTTGTTATGAATCATTTCAAATCCACCCTCCAGTCAGATGAAATTTTTATGATGGTTCCAATTCCTCTGAAGGGAGGCAAGTGGCGTGGATACGAGGGAAGGGATTATAGTGAGGGCTCAGGGTGGGTTGGATTCTCCCCCCACCACCACATTAACATTCCTTTAAAGTTCTTAGCTAGCAGGGCAGGAGCCACCCCAGGATTCCACAGTTAATGAGGCCCCGTCTGTTCACTTCTTGCCTCCAGTTCGAAGGGAGCGGAAGGAAGGAGCAGGTGGGATTGGCTCAGGAAATAAGATTTGATGCAAGAATGCGTGTTGAGTGCAGTCATTATTCTGCTGTCTTTCTCTCCTAGCACAGGATGAGTTTGCAACATTGCAGTCTTATCCTGGGCAGCAACCTGGGGGCTGGGGACCCAGAACGGTGCTAACTCATTGCAGGGCTAAAACAATGTTTAAAGCCTGCCTGCCTCTTTGAAATGTGTGCAGCAATCTCCTCACAGAAGCAGGTTCACACGCAGCCAAATCAGGAGCCAGCTTTTCTATTCCTCTTAGGATCGCGGCCTGAAAGGGGAATGCATGGCTCAGGGGACGGGCAGCTCATGTGAGCAGGAGCCTTTCACCTCTGGGGACTGGCTCCAATCTGGCACAGTTTGACACTGACTGAAGCCAACTGTCATCTAGCAGCTGTTCACAGTGGCCTTCGTGAAATGACTTTGGAGAGCATAGCCCAGCTCCTAGTGCGCAGGTGGCTGCATCACAAAACCCACCACCAATTAGCACTAATTGGAAGTCATTTTATCATACTCAGGAAAGAAGACTGATTGGGCCGTAAGGCTGAAGGCCCCTCTCACCCCAGAGATGGTCACGCAGGCGCTCGGATATGACTACCACTGCCCAACACCCATTTTAGCAGATGCAGCAGAGGGGACAAAGACTGAATGGGCCATGGAGACTAAATTACCCCAGAGCCAGTCCCTACAGAACAGGGGAAGGGCACACCAACATGGCAGCATGGGTGAAGCTGACACAGCCTTTCCCTCTCCCAACCTCATGGTGTGGGTACAGAGAGTTTTTCACTCCCCAGAGTTGCCAGGCTGACACCAAATTCACTTTAAAAGAACAGAGAATGTTTGAAGTCTCCTATTCCCATGAGGCCCATGTGTGCTTAGAAGAACAGTAGGGGGTGGGGGAGGGGGGAAATCTCGAGTCATTAGAAAAAAAATGAAATGGCAAATGAAATTGCAATGTATAAATCAGCCTTGCAAAATTTGTCCAGCCTGGGCACCAAAATCTGCTCAGCTGCCCTTTACTGTGATTGATAATCATGGAAAATCCAGTGACAATTTACCTGCCTGACAAAACATTACTCAGCTCTGGTGAGTGGATGACTAGAATGTTGCCAAGCTGGTATAAGATCCGCCTGCATGCGGACAGACATCTCCAGTGATAACAGCATCTCCTCTTGCTTAGCTTTGGCCTTCCTCTTATGCCTAAGAATCCAGGAGAGGAATACTTGAAAACACACAATTGTCCTGATTAATTCACACTAAGGGTTAAGGCAGCCATGAAATATACCAGGCTAAATGGGAGAGGGCATTTGGGTTAGTATTTTGTTAATACCAGTTTTTGAATTGTATCCTTATAATGGTTTTGCACAGATCAAGCCGGTCTCATCACACATACTAGAAATCATTCCAGTGAGTATCCTATTTATGGAGATGCTTAGGGTATGCTAAGCGAGCCTCCCAGCCCAGGCCTACAGACTTGGGTTATTATGGGCACTCTAAAAATAGCTGTATAGACAGCGCTTTGAAGATGCACTTCAGGTTGGAGCTAGGGCTCTGAAGCCTATCGCCTTCCCCTGGCTTCATTGCCTTTCATTAGGTCATATGGCCCGGTCTCATTTTACTGGCTGGGAACAGGAAGCATGAAATGAGGCTGGCTGTGTCTCCTAGTAACGACTGGAGAATGTTATTAATTTGTGAGCTGTAGGGCTGGCTACCAAGCTATAGCAAGAAATCTATGGATGTGTTTCTGGCTCTGGAGTTATGTTACTGACTCCTTCCATTTCATCCCCACCCTAGCGAGTGACTGGCTGCATCCTCTCCAATGTGAACACGCCTTCCATGACCCCAGTGATTGGACAGCCCCAGAATGAGTCTCCACAGCCCATTTACCAGAACAGCAATGTTTCCAACAAGCCCACGGCAGGTAGGTCTCAGCAGAGAGGAGGTCTCCAAATGGAGCAGAGGTAAGCCCTGGAGACAGCACCAATCTGAATTCCCCAGACCTGTTCCCCCAGAAATAGGGAAGGGAAACAGACCTGTCCAAGAAACAATAAATGAAGGTTTCAGGTAAAATAGTGTATGGTTCCAAAATGTATAATTTGAGGGAATTGAGATTCCAGACCCATGCAATTCAGCAATATTTGGGTTCAGGTTTGGAAAATGCAGCCTACCTGTCACTGGGTCTTTTTGCTATCTTCTCTCCCTTCCCCAACTCCTTATTGACTGGGATCCATCAGCAGAGTCCACTTGAGTGTCCACACAATTGGCACCGGGAGCAACATGGGAAAAAGACCAAACGGGCCATGGAGACTGAGCCACGCTCCACAGCTAAAAGTGGTCTCTTCAGGTTCAAGTTAAGGCATAGGCGGAGTATTGGGAGGAAGTTCATGCTGCCAGTGTCTATGCTCTACCTGTTCTGTGAATGAACAGAGAACTTCCCTTTCGAAGGGCTGTCACTCTGGCACTAAATCTACATGAAAAAGGTATCTTAAAATTGCCCCAAAACCAGGCTTGATCCTTAAACATGGTAGAAGTGCAATCTCATGCCTATTTTTTACATGTAAGTACTGCACGTCACACTTAAATCCAATGATTAACCACTTAGGGGGCTGTCTGAGGACATTTTAAATATGCTGTTACCAGTTTTGTATTTGCAATCATGGTCATTCTAGGTGCAGATTAGTTAGGCACAATCCTGAGTTCATGGTGCACCCACAACTGCACCCCCAGCTTCTTTAAAAATCCAAACAGGGTGAAATTAAAGAGTTTTAAGAGGGGGCTGAAATCAAGAAACCAGTAAGGGGCCATTTGCACCAAGTTGCTGATCAGATCCTTAGCAGAAAATATTGGTTTCTTTCCAATTCTTGGTGCGGGGGAAAAAGCTCTTCAGGATGACGAACGTCTACATGAAATAACTTCAATCCAGCAACAAGGCTCTAAACGAGTCATTCAAACAGACTGAAGTGGATACAAACAGAACAGAAGGTGGGAACAAGAGTGTATTGATTTAAGAACCCAGCCAGCAGAGATGGCCAGCGGGGATTCCCCCACGCCCTCAGAGTCAAATGCCCTGTGTGTTCTGAGAGCTCTGTAGGGGAACAACAGACAGGCCTTGTGCAGTGAGACGTAGTTCTTGCAGGGGGCTCAGACTCTGAACCTGCCTTTTACCTATTCTCTCTCCCTCCAGCAAAGATCTTGGGGAAGATGGGAGAAAGCCTGAGCCGGATTTGCTGTGTCCGTCCACCAATGGAGCGCTTCACCTTTGTGGGTACGTTATGAAAATGTAGATGCTTGCTTTCATCTACGTTCCTCCCCACTCCATGGTCTTCCTCCTCTTTTCTGCCTCCCATCCAACCCACTCGCAGCCAGATCCTCAGCAAGTGCAAATCAATGTAGATTCATTGACAACAGTGGTGCTGTGTCCATTTATACCAGCTGATGACCAGGCCCCCACTCTCTCTCTCTCTGACAGCATCTCCCTGGTTGTCACAGGGATTGTGCCAAAATTCATTGCAGGTAGGCACTCAGATCCCACCCAGGATTTCCCTGGATTGCTCAACAGGAAGCAGTATTAGCTTAACTAGGGAAATCTGCCCCACTTGAGCCCGGCTATGCTAGGGTAAGAGGCACAGCGACTCTGAGTTTGCAATGCCTGGATGTAGACAGACACCACTAAGGTGAAAGAATCTCCGGAAGTATTAACTCCAACCACTAACAGGAAATCTACACAGTCTCTCTCACCAGTGATTGTAAGGCTGGATGATCCCTTTATGATCACCTGGCCTGGCCTCTTGCACCATGCGGCCCTAGAACCTCACCCAGCCAGTCCCCCGTTGAGCGGGAGCAGATCTTTTAGAAAGATGCCCAATCTCCTTCGAAAGACTCTGAGTGACCAGAAATCCACCACCAGGTGCTAGGTATACAGGTATGCACTGGTAGAGCAGGAATCCTGTTAACACTAAGAGCCACTGCTGAGCAGTTAAAGAGCCGTCTCCCCTCCTGGGCACACTCTGGCACAGATGCTCATTTGAAGCTTGGACTCTGGTACTTCTCTTTCTCCAGATGAGAATGCGAATTTGGGGACCGTGATGAGATACGAGGAGATTGGTGAGTACGCACTGTTCTGCCCTCAGGAAGGCGGGGCCCTGCAAAGTGCAGCTCTCTCCCCCCAGGCTGATGCAGTGGGTGATATGGGAGGGGCCACACAGGGAATGGGGATGAACAGTCTGTTCTAGTGACTGAGCACAACACAGACGCCAAATTAGGGGACTGGGTCATCGCTCCCATTGGACACCAGGCATCTGGATTTGGGCTGGCTCAAAAGGGTGATGAACTGCCCTGGGCTGATTCCCATCCTCACGGGGAGGGAGGACAGCATTGCTATAGGGTTAGAAAAGAGGACTGGGAGTTGGGACACCTGACTTCTCTTCCTAATTCTGACACTGACTCACTGTGACCTTGGGCCAATCATTTAACCGCTCAGAGCCCCTAGGGTTGCATCTAACGCTAGGGCTGGCTTTCGACGGCGTAGCTATGTTGGTTAGGGCTGTGATCTCATCTGGGAAATGGTGGGTAAGGCATACCAGCCAAAGAAAACTCTTCCAGTATAAACTGCATCTCCACTAGCAGGGTTTGATGGTAGAGCTATCCCAGTATAACCCTCTCTAGTGTAGACAAGGCCGAAAAGTAGAGTCAGAATCTTACTTATCCACCATTGTAAGGTGCTTTGAAATCCTCCAGTGGAAGTTGCTATACATGGTACGGCCTGTTCTAAGTGTTCCTTGCCCACCTCTCCCCAGCCCCAATAAAGTAACTCTCAGGCATTAAAGAAACACAGCAGGGCTGCCATGTTAGCACAAAGAGAGGGTCCCTGGCCCAACTGCAGAAGAAAGGACTCCACGCCAACTTGGTGAAAGATCTTTGTGTTCTCTAATGATGAATACACTTCTCCCATCACATAAAATACCATGGAGAGCCTGGTATGACCCACCCAGACTGAGATGCTGAGTCACCAGTGCATCAGAAATTGGTCAGGCCCCTTCTGGAATTTTTATAGCCCCAGATGAAGAACAGAGAGTTAAGACCATCTCCCACCAACCCCTCCTAGCTCCGGCTGCCTCCAGTCCAATGGCAGATGTGTCTAGCTCTTACGAATGAGGGAGTCCCTTTCAATATTTCTTTAAAACGCTGATCCATTTTGTGGCATGTCCAAATATAAAAAAATCCTTCGCATCCTTATAAGCCTCCCTGTACTTCACAAGCAGAGGATAGCAGACCTGTTTCATTGTTTACAATTCCCACGCACCCACCCCATCACCACTAGCTAGTTGTAAAGCAGCTTAAAAACCTCAGAAATAGCATGGATAGCTCAGGCAGGAGATGATCACTGGAGCCTTCTGTGCACCCCTTTAGTGTTAAGTGTTAACCCAGGTCAGAGTTCAGAAGTTGAGGAAAGTGCTGACTTACACCCAGCTACAGGTGGCTAAGACAGGGAGTGTGTGCGGGGGGAGAGGGGAGGCTGCGTTAAATTGGGTGTTCCCCTATCCTTACAGATTTAAGCAATATTGCTGCTTCCCTCTGGTGGCCAAAAGTGGTGATGTAGACAGAGAAATCTGTTCGGCAACACTCAGTTCTAACACTGAACACTTGCAGTTTCTGTGCCTTTAAACGTCCGAGGTTCTGAGGGTCAATAAGTGATAGTGTACACATCTCCGAGTAAAATGCCAGCAATTGTGCATGTCAGCAAGCCCCTGAGGGGAGACTGATCCAAACAGGGGAAGTTAAAGGGAAGACATGAAAGTCTATACAGGTTTGCCCTGCAGTGAGCAAGTACTGGGGCTTTCTGGCAACTACCTTATTCTGCCATGACAGTGACGACATGCTGGGGAGCAGTGGGACACCCCCATTAGAGACCTTGGTTTTAACCAGTTGTCCGGGTCCTTGTAATATCTAACAGAGAACTAATAGAACATCTGTCATTTTAAAAGATCCCAAATCTGTACACCTACATACCCCAGAAATCACTTCTTTCCCCATGAGATACTTTACACGGCACATGCACGTATGCTGAAATGCAGCCATCTCTGGGGTGGAATGCAGCAGCTATTTAACCGCCCACAGCAGTGCTGCACAGCAGTGTAGGAGAGGAAATGAAATGCTGTTTGAAACTAGAGAGGTATTTAGGGTAGGCAGATGGCTTGGCCAGGGTACTGCACTGCAGCTAACATCACTGTTATTGCAGAAAGTGCGATAGGATCTTGAATAGCCACAAAGCATCAGGCCCTGTTTTTTGTGTCTTGTGGAAAGAGTCTCTCCAGCAGCACAGTGCAGGGATTGTTGGTTCAGTAGCGTCACAGGGGGAAGCCATCAGCCCATGTCTCTGAACTTCTCCATTCTCTGCTCCCTTTCTTCAGAGCTTCGTATCTTATTGCTTTGTGGCAGTGACCTGCTGGAGTCCTTCTGTATCCCAGGCCTCTGGAATGAGTCTGATGTGAGTAGCCGGCTACCGCTGCATGCAATCCATTGTGCGCTGTTTCCTTCCCTCCCGTCTTTGCTCTCTCCCACGGTGACCTTACATGTGGCATAACATTCCCAGGAAACAACTGAGTCAACTCACATGGGAAACCTTGAACAGTCTGCCTCTATCCCCCCATTCCAACCTCCCACCCCTTCCATTTACACCCTCAGCCAAGCGAGTCAGAGAGGTAGCCTGCTTCTGACTCTCAGAACCCACTAGGCTTTTATTTCAGGTTGGAGCCAGAAACTTTCCCTTTCGCATCACGTTTTTCTCCCCACCCTCAGGGAGACGAGTGGCAGAGACAGCTGGGGACTGCAGCTACTTATGTCTAATTCTGAGGGTGTAGGAAAATTTTAAAGGCCATCTCCCAAACTCATTTTCTTTTATAAACAGATGCTGTTAAATAGATTTAGGCCCTAAATTTAGAATATGGGGAGTGGGATATAGGGGTATGCAAGATCCAATTTTCATGACACTATAGGGAACAGAAATTTAAATAAACCAAGCAAAACAGTGTTTGTGTAGTATAAACCTACCACTAGTAATAATAATTCCAGCCTAGCTCTTATATAGCACTAGAGTGTTAGGAACCCAAACACTGCTGCCTTGTGCTAGGGCATGAGAACCCGGAAGTGAAACTGACCAGTCTCATTTCACTGCCCAAACTGAATGAAATGAGACATTACAGCATCCATGATGAAAAGCAAATTAAATTGTTGAAATTATTTCTTCTAATCTGTGTTGCTTTAAATGCATTTTACCGTCTTTAATTTTTTTTTTTAACCGTGGCAGATTATTTTGTCTTTAAAGCTGAGTACTGTAGTGCCAGCCCCAAATATTCCTAATCACGACTCAGGCCCCCCAAAATAATGAAAATTCATTTAAAAATCTCATGATTTAAAAAAAAAATTGTGTGGGGGGGGGGGTTGGGTTTTGTCTGCGGGCATCTGGCATTTTTAGTTCCCACTTGGGTCACATTTTCAGACATTTTCTGTGCGACCATGAGGGCTAGGTGCTGACTTTTTAAATTATGAGTGCTGAGATTCTCACAGACATCTGACTCCAGGGGATGGTGCTTTAGGTAAAAGCATCAAAACCACAAGATTCATGTTAAAATAACAAGAGTCCACAACACTGCATGTGGAGAAAAGGACCGTTTGATATGCTTTTCTAATACACCCATCAATATAGGGGCTCTGGTACTTACCAATAAAAGTAAGAATGTGGCTTGGTCATCAGAACCCAGTTTATCATCATACTGACCCATACTAACAAACATAGGTTAAAGCCACTACATTAATACTCTTGCTAGCTAGAAATATCACCTCCAGCAAACCTATCTATGTTCATGGATTCCAAGACCAGACGCAACCATTGTGATAATCTAATTCCATGGTTTTCAACCTTTTTTCATTTGTGGACCCCTAAAAAATTTCACATGGAGGTGCAGCCCCCTTTGGAAATCTTAGACATGGTCTGCGGACCCCCAGGGGTCCATGGACCACAGATTGAAAACCACTGATCTAGTCTGACCTCCTGTATAAAACAGGCCATGGAACTTCCCCCAGATAATTACAGATAACATTGTCAAGACAACAGAATTCTGTTTTAAGGACCAAGGACCAAGTCCAGCAAAGCCTGTAAGCATGTGAATAATCTGTTCCCTGACTGTGTAAGTGTGTGATTAGAGTGAGGTTTTCAGCAGTACCTGGAATTAGTTCAAAATTTGCTTTCCATGATTATTCTGTATTAAATCACATATAATTTGCTGCTTCCTTGAACATTTCCCCCAGTGAATTCATGCACTAGAATATCTGCAAAAGGGAACACAAAACAAATGCAAACGTAATGGCTGTAAATGCATTTTTGGGAGAGAACATGCTAGGAAATTGGATTTGGGGAGAATATTTGCCCAAGCTTTGCCCATCTGTCCAGATGATCTCTTCTGTCAGAGCCAGAAAATACTGAACTACCTAAATCAGGCACATGCATAAAAGCAACAGCTCCATCTTGCAAGGACATAGCTAGTTCTGCTGATGTTCTAATGCCAAAGCAGCTCAGACAGGTCTTAAATGACATGCCTACAAGCAGTTACATTCTGTCTCTACTGACCTGAGTGGAGCTCAGGAAGGGGTGAGATTTCCTTCCTACCTTTGAAAGCAGCAGACATGTTTTCCACTGAAATTCTTTGTTTGGTGCTTTAGGAGACACAGAAGGATATGTGGTCCTACCTGAGTAATTTCAAACCGACACAGACAACACAGATCAGACATGCTGGGAGAGATAGAGGGAGGTTCAAGTGTTGCTCTTTTCCTTGGTATTGAGCGGGCAACAGTGTTACTGAACTGGACGACTGTTAGCTGGCTTTGTGGGAGAGGAGAGTTCTAAGTGGGCGTTTGAATCAAGGGAACGAAAGTCCTTCCTGAACAGCGAGCGAGGTGTAGTGTGGCAACAAGGTCAGAACAGTGGACATAGAGGAAGATAATTATGGGGGTATATCTACACTGCAATGTAAGCCCAGGGTTTGTGTTCAGGCTTAAGCCTAATCCCCCTTTCCATCTACGCACAAAGTGCACTAAACTGTGGCTCAGGTCCAAGGACCCAGAGTTCAAGCCCTATTGCTTTGCAGTGTAGACACAACCCCATTGAACTTGTGCTCTGGGAGTCTGCCAAAAGTATCCCACAATCCCATGAGCTGACTTTCTTGGTCCTCTGAACAGTCAAGTTTGGTGGACAGTCAAGTTTTCACTGCACCATGAACAAAGGGCTAGAGCAGCCACATTTTGGGAGGGCACTAGGAAGTCTGGGATGGGGTGGTTGGACTTGGACCCGCATAATGAAGCCTAGATGCTGCAGCCTCAGTTTGGGACCCAGGTTTCAACAATTCCTAACTTGGGGTTACAAATAAGCAAAGACACTCAAGCCCTAGGTTAACAAACCCAGAATCTGCTAACAGGAGGTCTACTAACCCTGGGCTTATATTGCAGTATATGGGGTATGTCTACATTGCAATGTAAACCCAGGGTTAGTGGGACTCAAGTCAGTGGACTCTGCATTAGAGAACTCAGGGTTTGAGCGTCTACACTGATTGTTAATCCTACATTAACCTGGGTTCAAACTGGGGCTCTGGCATCCTCACTGCAGCATGCAGACCCAAGTCAAGCCAACCATATCCCAGATTCCCTAGTGCCATCGCACAATGTGGCCACTCTAGCCTTTGGCTGTGGTGCACTGTGGGAAAACTTGACTGTCCACCCCTTGTGTGGCGGGAAGTTTGAACAGCCTGCTAAGCAGTCACTTTGGTCAGTGCGCTACCGGAGCCAGCAACACAGAGGAGAACTTTTGAAGAACTTCTCATGTTTGCACTTGTACTCCTGTGTCAGGAAATGGGCAGAGCTTCTGTGAGACGTTGGTGGACATTTCAGCAGCGTTTTCTGACCCACCGAAGGCACCTGACAAAACTTGTGATGGAGCAGGAAGACGACACAGACATGGCAGGTGCAAATTGGCTGAAGCTGCTGATGGCATTCATTACAGCCGCTGGTAACTTGGGCTTCTGGAGCAGGGCCACAAGCTCAGCCTGGTGGGGTCACAGCATCATGCAGATCTGGGATGACCAGCAGGGGGGCCAGAAGAAGAAATATGAAGTAAGCTACGTTTCTGGTGCTTTGTGAGCAGTTTGCTGTGACATTCCTCCATAAAGACACATGAATGAGGGTGGCCATTCTGATCCAGAAGCAAGTTGCTATAACCGTCTGGAAGCTGGCTACCCCAGACTGCTACAGGTCCATTGCCAAACAATTAGGTGTTGGAAAGTCGACTGTGGATAAAGTGGTGGTGGTGGTGGTTTCTGAGTCAGTCAGGAGTGTGGTTTACCTCGAGGTGGCAGCCATATGTAATATTGCTGAAGTAATTGCCGGCTATGAGAGAATGGGGTTTCCAAATTTTGGATGGATGTCAGGGGAGAAAGCTGGAAAATGGGGAGGACCCAAGAGGGGAGGATAATCTAGATGAGGGAGGAACAAAGTCTGGACAAGAGTGGAACAAATACACCAGACCACCAGAAAGTGGCTTTGGGAGTTGTCTTTGATCCAGTGCCAGATGATCTCTAAAGCCAAATTCCTCTGGCATCCCACACTGAGTACTCAAGCAAACAAACTTCTAACACAGATACAGTGAGATCAACAGAGAGACTCAATTTCAGTAATTACGTCCAGTCTAGGAAACAGCAGCCATTCCCCTCTCCTGCTCTGCAACTGGGCAAACCAGAGAGGAGACCCTGAGAAATGAATCACTTTGTGAACTGCTTTTCCATCCGGACGCACCTCTGGGAAATAAACTCTCAGACTGAAAAATAACGGATCATTTTGTAAGTTGAGGCCCTAAATTAAGGCAGCTAGTCCTGCATCTCAGTGCTCAGATTGGCACTTGGGCACCCCAGTCTGATAATTTCAGCTGATCTGAGTGCTCAGGGTCAGGATTGGGTGCCCTAATTTAAACCCGAGGTTTGACACTTGGGCTGTTTTCCCCCCAGAATCCAGTCCTATTTTGCGTGGGATCCCAACACCCTCCCCTTCAGTTAAAGCACATGAGAGACTGAAGACAGCAGCTCACTGCAGATTCTGCTTTGCTTCCTGCAAGCAGCACCTGCTTAGAGGACTAACATTTGTATCGGGTTAAAATAATGCTGTTTAGCAGGTGGCAGTTTATTTGCTCAGATATTTCCTGATATGCCCAAGAGCACTAAGTTGTGGGGAGTTGTTTGAAAGTGCTTCAAAGAGCTGGTCAAGATGTTGTCTCACCTTCCACTGAAGATGCACAGCTTCCATTCACCAAAGTGGGGCAAAGCATCAGGGTTCTGTCTGAATCCTCGCTAAGCTTGGATGACCAGGTAGCATCCGTTTCACAGCACTCCATGCATTTGTCACCTCCAGGCTGGGTTGCTGTAACTGAAGCTGAATGTGAAGACGATGCACAGGCATGAATGTGGCTTCACCTCCACCATGGCTTAGGCCACAAAAAGTGAGCACATCAGGTGTGTGCTCAAGTCCCTCCACGGGCTCCCAGTCAGTTTATGATGCCAATTTAAGACCCTGATCCTAGTTTTCAAAGCAACGAATGGCTCAACCCCCAACTACCTCAAAGACTGGATTTTGATCTAGGAACCCCCGTGACAGCTGCACTCCCCCGGGCCAATGCAGATCACAAAGCCTAGGTTGAAGCAAGTGAGAGCTGGGGACAACGCGTTCTCTTACGAAGGCATCCAGCTGTGGCACAGAGTCCCGGAGGCGATCGGGCCAGAGCCTGACCATCTTCAGGAAATGTTGCAAAGCCGTCCTCTTGGAGGAAGCCTTTCCGCCACCATCAGTGATGCTCACAGTTCAAATACCCCATTTATTTCCAACCCCCTTTTTACCCCCAAAAAGCCTACCCTAAAGGAGCAGCTTAACACCAAAAAGGGAGACATTCCAGAGACCCATTAGGGACTTGGTATTGATTTTAGGTGAGGGACTCTCATGCTATAGTGATGGGTGGCAGGATAAAATCTTAAGACAGACAGACACATGAAATGCTCTAAGTGGAAACAGTGGGATTCTAGGACTGAGCTTTGGTTCAAGCAGTATCATTAAATACTCCATTAACTCACTGTACAGAACACGCTGCCGGGGAGCTTTAGCAAGGTCGAAACTGGAACAAAACCCAAAGGAAATGGAGCAGTGTCAGTGTCATCTTGGGAAGAAAACTCCCAGGATTGTAGGGCAAAGGGAGCAAAGAAACTTTAAATTAGGTGGTTGGGGGCTGTTTGTATTAGATTTAGAAGGTGCCAAGTGAAGCCAGGAAACCAGCTTGAAACTCAGCAACAAGGCTGCTGACTGATAAGGAGCCCAGCTGGATTTTCTCTTTCGAGGAGTGTGGCTCAGCCTTGCAGAGGAAATTCCCTCATCATTAGCTTTTCCATTATTGTGGTTGGACCCAGACCAGATTTTGCAGAGTGATCCACAGAGAAGGGCCCAAGTCAGAACCTTCAATCTGAAACCCAACAAACCATAGTGGTTTGAATGGAATGGAACCTGGATCTGAACCAGCTTTGGATTAGGTTTTGCCAGACTGAAATCTTGCCAGCCACCACTGCCAACGTCTCCATGGGAACTGAATACGCACATGCTGGAACAGAAGGGCCAGTTCAGCATAGCCGTGAGGTTAAACTTGCCCCTTTTTGCCACCTCATCGGTACTTACTGCTAGCATTTGGCAACAAGCTATTTTGGAAGAGCTTCTCCCTTACAGACCCCAATTCAGCAGCTCCTCCAGTGAACTCTGTGTGTGGAGTAGGACCGCAGACCGAGGCCCATAGGAAGGGAACGCACTGAAAAGTCCTATAAGAAAATACGATCAGAATACCTGCAGGTCTGTCTACGCTTCACGCACAGGGGGTGATTGTTAACTCAAAGAGACATACCCACCCTAGCTCGGTTCGAGCTATCACGCTAAACCAGCCATGCAGCCACGCTGCCCCAAGTACATAGCTAGGTGGGATCGTACTCAGGGCAGCTAGTGCCTCCTGCCACTCACACCACCCCAGCTACACTTTATTTTTAGTGCACTAGCGTAGGTATGGGTCCTTGAGCTAGAATTTGTATCTCCAACTGGCAGTGTAGATATCCCCAGGGAAGTTGCCAATTAGCCTCCTTAAAGACATTCATGTTTCTGGCAAAGACTTTCCAGGAAGTTTGCAGAAAGAAGGTAAGTTAAGACTTAGTTCCTTCAACACATCACAGAATATTTCAGCACATCTTTCATTTGAGTCAGGGACCTGTGAGCTGGTTCCTGGGCCAGCATCGCCCTGGTGCAGGAGGCTTAGAAGGTTCTGAAACGTCCCTCTTTGCATTGCTCCCAGATGGAGGTGATTGTCGGGGACTTTGGGATCGTGGTGGTGCCTCGGGACGGCACAGACACAGACCGGATTATGAACCATTCCTCAATACTCCGCAAGTACAAAGTAAGTGACTTTGCACAACACAGACATTCCCTGCATCATGACTGGGCCTGGGTCCGCTTGGCCTGGCTCTGCCTTCCACCCCCAGTTTCTTACTGTGCCATGATGCCATTGCGGGGCAGGTCAATGGGCAGGGTGAGCTGGCTGCATATGAAGCTTTACTGCTGCACCACTTCCATAAAGCAGCACCAATACCTGTAAGTGCTCCCAGCCTCTGCATTCAGGGAGACATTCATCCCTGTGCACAGGACTAGCATGAGGCCTGTGTGTCACTTACGTCTTCAGTGCTCATAGGTCTTGTTCCAGACCTCAGTGACTGGGATGGAGAACCCAGAAGCCCTCAAACCATCCCCAAGGAAGTGCCCAGCTGCCCATGTCACCTCTGGGCACTAGTGTTCCTCACGGCCAGAGAGCCCCGACATGCTGGGTGCACAAGCCATGAGGAGCAGAGGGCTGAGGTCAGTCATGTTCATTTGCTCTTCTCGTTTTCGCCACAGAACAACATCCTGGTTGTGAAGGATGACGTGAACCACCCAATGTCTGTCGTCAGTTCAACTAAAAGCAGGTGCGTAACTCGAAGGGCCTCCTGCTGCAGGGTACAGAGACCTGACCTGCCCTCACTTCCCACTGTGGGGCATCTCATATCCCACCCATTGGATCCAAGAATTTCCCACAATCCACCACAAATATTTCCCCATCTATCTAGGTACTTACATAGCCCCATTTCAATAGTATCTGAGTACCTCATAATCATGGCTCCATCGTGTGAGGGAGGGAAGTGGTCTGATCCCCTGGTTACAGACGGGGAACTGAGGTACGGAGTGATTAAGTGACAGGAAGTCAGTGATGGAACAGGGAATTGAACCCGTGTCTCCTGAATCCAGTTCCTTAACCACTGAGCCGTCCTCCCTCTGCAGCCTTGTCCCATCCACTTGCATTGATCTCACACACGTTCAGACCAATGGCTCCTTTGGCTAAAATGTTACCATGTGCATACTTGTGAGAGACAGTGACCCTCGTAAATGCACCTTCCCTGTGGAGATGTGACCAGCTCTTCCATGGACTGAGCCCACATGAAGCCTGATTTGAACCTTATCCAAACAGCTGCTTCCTCTTGGGGAAGAGAAAACAGGCTGGGGCAACGTGGGGCGGGTAACTGGCAAGCACTAAGTCCCTCTGTTCTCTTGCCTCCCCAGACTGGCCCTGCAGCACGGGGATGGACACGTTGTGGATTACCTGTCTCAGCCCGTCATTGACTACATCCTCAAGAGCCAGCTGTATATCAACGCCTCTGGTTAAAGCCTGAGGCGCTGCAGCAAGGCAGCCCCACCGCTCCACTTCCCTCCAGCTCTCCATCACACTTCTCGCTCTCTGTGTGTCTGTCTCTCTCTCTCTCTCACAGCCTCCGGCGCGTCCGCCTGTCTCACTCACTGACTCTAGCGCTCCATAGTGCAGGAATCTCCAGGGAGCTGTGGCAAACCACCAATGGTACACAGCTCGGCAATCTGCTTTGGAGAACCCTTCCCCTTCATACACCGGGGGGCAGGGGGTACGGTAAATAGAGATGTACCCAGCATGCCTTAGGGAGGTGGCTCTGGTGTCCACCTTCCCAGCATGCCCTAGGGAAGTGATCCTGGTGTCCACCTTCCCAGCATGCTCCAGGAACAGGGGCTCAGTCTTTTCCCATCTTACGGCACTTAAGCTAAATAAAACACGGTGGATCTTTTTATTAATAGTTTTAGTGTGAGCCCCTTGGCCTCGCGACATGATGCACTATATCCGTGCTTGGCAATGGGAAATCCTAACCCACTTGGCTCAATGCCCAGACTTGGGCTAGGCTGAGAGCGCTGCTCAGGCCACTTATGGGACAGTTTAGCTTTGAAGTAAAAAAGAACTGTGAAAATTCTGAAATGGTTTTCTGAGCTAAGGCTTGGGGGGTGGGGGCAGCGGGGGAAGCACACCTCAGCCTGGCAGCAATTGCTTCTGCTGTAGATAATTATTCATTTGGAGGGGCCTCCTTTAATCTTCACTTGACATGAACCTGGTCACTCCAGGATGTCCCTTAAGTGGTCATGCTGTATTTGAGTCTCAGGTGGCGGGTTCCTGACACTGATCCTAGAAAGGAACCTGTCATACCAGACTTGATCACAGGAACTCAAAAGTAAATGGCAGCTGAAGGCCACTGGTCGTGCTTCTCTCAAGCCCAACCATTAGGTTTTGTAGCGTCACAACATGGCAGGATCAGTCCATGGGATGCTGACAGGGGGAGAGGCTCTGTAACCTGATATTTACCAAAAGTCAATAAGCGTCTTTCTGATCAACAGGCAGCATATCCTGCTGTGCATGGAGGCACAGAGGTCTCAGTGAGGTTACAGGGGGTTACAATGATATGTCAAAAGGGGCTGATGAATTCATTAGCAGGGAGGGGGCTGCCATCATAGCTAACCCCTGAGCAAACTTGCCTTACGCAGATGCATATGGGTAGAGCATAGCGCTCAGGGATGTCATTTGATCTATAGGCACAAGCTGCTCCCTTCATACTCAACCCCTGGGATCTACTTGCTGGCACCTCCCTAGTTAGTATGGTCTCCACTCCTGCCTGCCTCCCTTCCCTCTCCCCCTCCTCCCTCCCAGAGTGTGGGGTTCAAGCTGCCCGTGAGGAGTCTGTTAAACGCAGGCTATTCACCCTGCGAGCTCTGCAACTTGCACCTTCCCCCGTCTCCCGCATGCCTCTCTTGGGACAAACCACTCTTGTGCTTTGCTGTCCGGGGCTGCGGTTGTAGCACATTGGGCCAAATGTCGGCAAGAGGAACAGATGCAAGGGGGACCTACACTGGCCAAGCAATGCTGAGATGGGTTGGAAAGAGCAGGGATGTTTAAGAGGCACAAAGGCCCCATACTGGCCCCGGCAAGCAGGCTTCAGTGCTGGGTACCACTGACTCGCAGAGGGCTCCCAGCCCTGTGACAGTGCATGCGCTGGAGTTATTGCATCCTTAGAGAGGAAGGCAAAGCCCAGCTTTAGGGTTTGTCCTTCCGCTTTTCCAATTAGCCCTTTTACTTGGAGTTTAGCTGCTTGTCTTTAGTTCTCAGACACCTGCCATTACTTCCCTGTTATGCTTGTGCTAACCTGGGCTGTTTCAACCCGATTGCATTCCTGTAAGAAGGCACTGTAGCTATTCTGCGCGGGGTTCTCTGCATTCCCATCCAGGTGCTGTGAAAAGCAGGAGGGCACTAGAATCCCACCAAGGGAACTTGCTGCTTGTGCCCCTCAGAGGGCTGTGATCCCCCCCAGGGAGAGGGAGCATTTCAGGAAAGGACCTTAAAGCAAAAGCCCTTAAAGGGTTGCAATGAAGCACAACCTGCTCCAGTGGAAGCTTCAGAGAGAAGACGCTGCACTAGATTTGGTGACCCGGTGCTCCACACGGCCACCTTGCTTGCTGTGAACTCACTATGGCTTGTTACCAAGAGAAGCCAGAGTCCAGGAAGGCGTCTCTGTCATGGCAAACAGCTGCCATCAGCCCTTCAGCCAGAAAAACATATGTAGCATTTGTAAACTCACTGCAGTTTATCGTGCTTTATAAGACATCAATGATCAGTCCTCAGAGGTAGGTATTGTCACCCCATTTCACAGAGGGAAAGTCAGAAGTCCAGAGGTTAAGTGATTTGCCCAAAGCCCAGAAAAAAATCAGTGTCAGAGCAGGGATTAGAACCCAGGAATCCCTAGGCCACTGCTCAGACCACTAGCCCATTCCTGTCCTGTTGGAAAGGCAACAGGATCATCAGTGGTACCACCAGCAAGATTTCTCTTCCCAGGCTTTACCCCCACCTGGAAATGTTAGTTCAGGAATTGTCACTGTTGCACTGAAGTTTCCCATGACAAACAGAAGGGTAGGAAAGGGGGTGGGGAGATTGGACTGGTTTTGCCAGACTCCAATTTCTCTGCTCTTCCTGCCACTCATGGCACCAACGTGTATGTCCAGGTGGGCACCAAGTCAACTCAGAATCCATGAGGGCTGATGGGAGCAGGTAGGAAACGTGTATGGTCACCTGTTCTTCAGGGATGTCTCCATCTGGAGTTCCTGCTGCTAGCACCCACTGCTCTACATACTAGCATGGGGGAACCTGGAATGAGCAGCCTTCCTGGCGGCCCCTGCTCACACACACTGCAGGTGGATATAAGGGGCACAGTCATTTTGTGGGGGAGGGAGGGGAAGAGTTCTCTATCTATACAACGTCCGTAGCTAAGCTCTTCTAGACAAACTGTTCTTACTACCCTGTGTGGGTGAAGCTTTTCATGAGCTCTGACTCACACACAAGCTATTTCAGAGAATAGCAATGGCTACTTGCCAGAACCTACTGCACTTCTCCACTCCAAGCTGGAGGAGATAAAGCAATCAATGTCTAGAATGAGCCACCAAGACACAACAAGGGAATAAACTCAGAGAGAAGAGGCTTGCCCCTGAAGTGGGAGGTAGGACAATTGCTCTTAACTGAGGGAAGATGAAGAAAGGAAATAAAAAGGAATTAAGAAAGTGTTTATAAGAGTCAAAAAGCTCTCAATCCCCCCGCTCCTTCAGGTGATCAAAGGGTGTGAGATAGGAAGCAGGCCAGTTTTCGATCTCATCCAGTTTAGGACGGCATGCCTTAGAAACATAGCATTGTGGTATGGATGATGAATATACTATGTCTTACTAGTCTTATCTATGCCTTCATTTATCTGCTCAGTAAAACTCATGGTACGGGGGGGATGGGGGTGTAGCATATCTTTGGAGTGGACTGTTGAACTGTTGGGATCAGTTTGGATTTGATCCTTGGGTTGGCGCGAGCAGTCGCGCCTCCATCTCTAACCCGTGCAACAAGGGTTGGCAAGGAAGGGGTTTTTTTCAGTGTATGAGGGGGAAAGAGGGTGGGATGGTCCTTGAATCCGCAATTTTAATAACACAGTTTTGCTTTATTGAAATGAATAAAAAAAGTTTTAAAAGAAAAAAAAAAAAAACCTCAATGGGTTGAAGTTGCCATGTTGCCAATTGCATCTTCGTGAAAGAGTTTGGAGTTGGATTTCTGTTGCTAAAAGTGGTCAACAAAAAAAAAAAAAAAAACCAAAACAAAAAACCCCCACCCCTTTATCAGCAAAGTGTTTAAATTATGTAATAAAAAATGATGCTATTAGACCTGTAGTGTTTCACTGCTGCTTCAGCTAGGGAAGTGCCCTGCTCCTCTTTGTGACAGCTGGATGGCTGTCTTTGAGAACAAGGAGAATACTTTGCACTTATAGCCACTTTCATCAGGGAGGCAGCGTGGTCTAATGCTGCAGTTTGGAATGGAGGTCCTTGGATCACACATGTTCTGTAGGGAGCTGGCAGGTCACATGGTGTTGGCTCCGCCTCCTTCTAAAGTTATCAAAATTCACCCATTGCAAAGAAGAGCCTGGAGGCCTGTAAAAGCAGCTGCAAACAAGGGAGAAGGGCCAGACCAGCCGCTGCTGCTACATAAGGCAGAGGAGAAGATGGCCTCAGCCAGAGCCATCAGGAGAGAAACTTAATGCTCCTCTATTACTACTTTTCCTCAAAAGGAAAGGCCAAAGCTGCTGGGGGACACTGTACGATCACGAATGGGAGGGAAGGTCTCCATGGGACACTTCTTCTAGTGAAGCCTGGTTCCCCCCCATGAAAGTCTGAGAACCTAGAGGGTACAGAAGAGGACTGAGAGGCAGGACTCCAGGGTTCTATTCCCCTGGGAAGGTCACTCAACCACTCCATTCCTCACTTTCTCCATCTGTGAAACAAGGATAATGGTCATTACCAATCACTGTACAGCACTCTGAGAAGACGCACACTAGAAAGTATCATCATCATCTCAATATCTCAGCCTTCTCTAGCCACTAATCCACGCTGCCGCCTCCTTTCCCCAACAGTCAGTTCACCTCTTCTAGACACAGTGAAACCTATTCTCCAGAAGGAGAGCAGGAAGAAAGAAAGAAACAGCAACATCCAGCCACAAGGATTTGTTGTTTATTGACTTTTTTTTTCCAAGTAAAAAGTGCACTCAAGCAAAAACACAAAACAAAAAAAGTCAGCTCCATAACATCTGTCCTGTGCAGTGGGAGAAATCGCAGAACAAGCCAGAGGTTAGTGTGTTTCACTATAAATAGAAATATACCATAGATGATTATTTAACATATAATATTCAAACACGGAGGTGGCACTTTATCAGAGAAGCGGAACAACTGAGGGGTGAGTTTAACCCCAGAAAGTGACCACCTCCTCTGGGGCACGGTTGAGATTGCTGATCCTGCCACACTATGTGGGGCACAAGAGAGGTAACAAGGATCCAACAGAGCCATTCTACAGTGGTCAGAAGGGCCAGGGGACTGTCTCCACTGAGACAGAGGAACAAAATGGAATTGGACCTACAGGAAACCCATCGGTGGTAGAGATTTGCCTCCAGTTCCTCCAATTTTAGAGAATGATTGATTAAGAATCAGTCACAATTCCTCTGACGCAAGGCTGCTCTATGTAAAACATTGAACATTGTCTGTTGGGAGGCAGCACCAAACTTCTTCCAGACTGGAAGTGGAGACACATCTGGTTACCTTTCCGGTGTTTGGGGGGTTTAATAGGGCAATCAGTATGCTAACACTGTGAAGGGTAAGCTGGGCTCTTCGGTGCCAGTAATTTTGGCCAAGGTCAACAGGACAACACCCCCATTATTACGGAAAGCGCCAGGGGATCTTTGATGTCCATGCAGAGAAGACAAGAATTTGCTTTTCGAAGTCTCATCTGAAAGATGCACAGTAAACTGCATGGTGCTTGATTGCCCTCAGAAGGATGAAGGGCTGAGTCATCCCTCCTGGGGCTTGCACCTCTGCTTTCAGTGCGCCTAGATACTGCAAACCTGAGCTTTTGATCACGAAGACATCCCCTCCGGTTAATCCCTTGAGAACCCGCCTGAATGAAAAGCCCAGGATGAGAAGGGGGAGGAGATGGGGGTGAAATTTTCCCCAGGAGCTGGGTGTGCTGGTAGGAAGGACTTTCCAGCTGAGGGCCCCTTCAACAGTCTAAGGAGTTACTGACCATCCTCCCACCCCCTTCGGCGTGATCATTTTTAAACCATCAAAAATAAATCCCTTCCCTTTGACTAAACAGGAATTTAGTCACCTTGCTAAGATACACTGGGGAAGACATACACTTTAATGAATGGGTCCTCCCCCTGCACAAGTCTAAAGCACAAAACAGATGTACAGGCAGTGCTAGTGTCAGTGTCGAGACTGGAAAGGCAGTGAGGACAGTGCCGCAGTAGGGAACCCCGACCTCCCTGGTCCTGCACCCGTCCCTGTCATTTGCTGGGTTCGGAAAGGATTGCTGGTGAGAAAGGGTCTTGCAATACACCAAGGGAAACCAATGCTGCGTTGGGTGGTGAAAGGCAATGAGAGAGGTGCTGGCATTGGAGGAGAGTGGCAAGTTCTGCTGGCTGTGCCCAAGCGTCAGGGCCTTGGTAGGGACAGGGAGATCCACAGGAGTCAGAGTTCAGCTTCTATAAGACATTCGTTTGGCGACTCTCCAGAAGCTGAACCGGGTGCCGCTGCCTCCTCAGGCCATACTCTAGGGATGGGCTCCTACTAGCTATGGCTCTTCTTGGCCAGCAGCTTCTTCATGCAGCCAGATCTCTCCTTCCTTCCTCCTGCACTCCAAGGACGGATAGCAGAGTATCAGGCTTTCCCGGATCAGGGGCACCTTGTGGTGATGTTGGCATCAAAACGCAATGTCGTGAGGCAAACGTCAGCACATTGCCACACCAAGTCTGACCAGCTGCACCCAAAGGGTCTGTGTTCAGCTCAGCAGAGCCAAAGGCAGCTGGTCCTGGCAGGCTTGGCTTCCCCATTCCCCACGACCCATCAGGCCATGGCCTAGTATCCACAGCCTGAGAGACCCAGTCCAGAGAGTCTTCCTAAAGGTCTCAAGGATTTTCAATGGAATGTGTGTTGTAGCACCCTGGGGGGAGGTTGTTGCGGATCTCCTCCAGGTTCCTAATGTCTGCCAGGATCTCATTAATGCTTCTCTCTAGAGTCTGAACCCGGAGCCTCTGCAGACTGGCTGTTTTCTCCAGTTCAGCCATCTGCTCTTTCAACTGGCTGTTCTTTGTCCTGGCCTGGCTGAGGTTGAGTTCGAGCAATCTCAGCGCCTGCTCATCCACAGGGCCAGGCTGGTCTATTTCCAAGGAGGAAAATAAAGAAAAGGAAACAATGAACAGATGCTGGGAACTGGATCTTTCTAAGTACATACCCCTTAGCCCCATGCCTCAGCTGCAGTTATCCACGGCGCTCAACCTACCTAGGCCAAATGGCTTTGAAAAAAAGCGTGACAAAGACTCAGATTGGAGGACACAGCACAAAACAGGAGAGAAAGAGGAAGCTGGGAAATACTTGGAATTCATTTCTTTACACTCGTGTGAAGTTCTTCACAACCTCAGCTCAGAGAGGTTACATTTCTGAGATCAGTACTTGACAGGCAATCAACTATTAAATTCCTCCAGGCTGGTGTGGGGTGGAGGAAAGTTTGGATCTGAAATCAACAACATCCCAAGCAATGTGGCACAGTCACGGGTAGAGAAGAAAGCTGGTCTCGTGGTGAAGGCATTGGACTGGGACTCAGGAGATCAGGATTCAATTCCTGGCTCTGCCACACAGCCCAGGGGGGAAGCATTCATACTGCTCTTTGTCTATTGCTATGAGGGGCGATTCCCTTTCTCGTGCACATACACTCATGGCAGCTCAATGAGAGCTAGTGAGAGTGTAAATTGCTGTGTAGCCACGGCAGCACCAGTGGATACATACTCAGCACAGCTCCGCTACCGCAGCTACACTGCTATTTTCACTCACACTCACTCATCAAGCTACTGCGAGTATGGGACATGGGCAGGGAACTACACCCTTAGCTCATAGTGGAGACATCTCATCCCCATTTTATAAATGGATAACCAAGGCCAATATTTCCTGTCTCACACCCTTTGTCTTAAATTAGAAGCAAGGCAGAAATTACCTCTCAACATGTGCTTGTCCAGCATGTAGTGCAATGGGGGCCTCCGGACACTACCATGGTGAGGCCTCCGGACACTACCATGACACAAAGAATGAAGGTGCTTATACACTTACCCATTAGATGTAGAAAGTCTTCCAGGGCACGCAGTGTCTCTTGGACAGCAGCCTCAGCAGTACGGGCACCGGCATGGGCACCCTGCGCCTCCTGACCAGTCTGAGAGAAGCAAGAACAAGGCAGTAAGGGCATGTGTCACCCAAACAGGTTTGCAGTTGCTTTAAAGGCAAGGGATGAGAACTCACTTTCTGTGCAGCGGTGGCATCCATATCGACCTCCAGAGCCTTCCTCGTGAGCTCCCTTTCTGCTTCTCTGGCTTCGTTCAGTAAAGATATGACTCCTTTCTCCAGTGCCAGGACCCCATCTGCTGTCCTGTTGGCTTCCAAGTTCAACCGCCTTATCTCCTAAGAAAGCAAAGGCAGTAAGAGTAGGAGATATCGGAGAGGCAAGAAGGCCCAACAAGGATTCATTCAAGAGAGAAATATTGGCAACACCCACTTGAAAGGACAGACTAGTGGCTTGATTTTCAGATGTGCTACGCACCCGCAACCGTCACCGATTTCAACACGGGGCTGCTAGTCCTTAGCACCTCTGAAAATCAGACCAGAGATGAATAGGCAGAAAGATGACCCAGTTCATGGAAACATGGGCCCATCAGGCCCAAGTTATATCGGATTCATCCACTTGCATCAACATCATGTTCTTTTCCCAGCTAGTTTTATTTCCCTTCTGCAGAGCTTTACTCTGCTTTGCAGCCACTCCCTGAACTCACCCTCTCAGACACATCAATGACATGGAATTACTGTGTGTGACTTCGGGCACACCTACGCTGCAGCTGTGAGGTGCGATTCCCAGCTGGGGTAGACGTACACGCACCAGTTCTCATCGAGCTAGCACACTAACAGCAGCAGTGCAGCCACAGTGCCCGAGTACAATCCCGTCCCACCTCCTCGCTATGTACTCGGGGGGCTAGCTGAGCTAGGAATTACGCCTCCCACCTGCAGTCTCACTGATGCCAGGCCAGTGTCACAAAACCTTCCAGTCTGCATGTGGGGCTCAGACTATGCATATCATTTATCAGGACACACTGACATGATACATTCAAGTAACTCACACTCTTTATGTTGACCGAGAGCTGAACAGGACTTCAGGTTAGTGTCTAACCCAGGAAGATGACTGCTTCTCAGTAACCCTTCTCCGTTTTCCTCTGTCACTCCCCATCCTTACCCCTGCCATTCCCCCAATGCTCTGATTATCAAAGAACCCAGACTTCCCTTTACCTGCTGGATACCACCAGTGATCTCCTTTGCCTCCCCAGCCATGCTTCTGGCTGTCTTTGCATCTGTAGCAGCACTGCCCAGGGCGCCTTCTGCTCGTCCAGTCTTATCATTGGCATTTGTGACCATATTGCTGATGAGAGGGAGTCTTCTCATGGCTTCCTCAGCTTCTCTTCTCCTACCATCTACCTGCAGGTGAAACCCTAAAATGGAAAAAATACACAGCCCCATCAGATCCCAGAGGGGAGAGGGCATTCCTCAGAGTCAGGGATGGGCTTCATTGATGGAGGAACAAATGAGAGACTACTGGAAGCAGAATCCCGCTCTCAGCCTAGGAAAGACTGGCACCTCTGGAGCTGCTTATTCCATGGAAGAATGTCCACAGTCAGAGAATGGGGAAACGGGTGAGTGGGTGTACTCAGGAAGAGAAAGATTCCCAGGAGGTTTGCTCCATTGTCACACAGCTCAGGAACTGTTAAAATGATCTGCCTGGAATGATCCTTTAACCCTTTGATGCTAGGAGCTGGGATTACCTGGCATACATTACATTGCAATGGAACATACTGTGACTATCAGCAGCTGGGGAAACAGCAACGTGGAGCTTTCAGAGCAATCGATTGGAACCAGTGACCGCTGCTGAAGTAAGATGCTTTTGCCATAGACTCACTTCTGAGATTTTTCAAGATGAGTTCAACTTCATAAAAAGTGGCATTGCCAGCACTCAGTGCCTGCTGTGCTCTGCTCTTGGCAAGGTTGGCGCGGGACAACAGCTGACTCGAAGCCTGAATGAACCGAAGGGACACAAAGAGACAGCAGATCAAGCAGAGAGCACGGGAGGCCCAGCCCTGTTCCCAAAGCTGTCTCTGAGGCAGCTTCATTTCACCCGAGAGGATTAAATTTACAGCTTGCCAGCAAAGGCTCAACGCCCGTCCCAGTCTGAGTCACATGAACAGAATAATGGAGCTGGGATTGCAGTCTGTCTGCTGACCCACCTCCTGCTCTTTAACACAGACAGGATAAAGTAGTGTACAGCTCACAGAGATGGCAGCTCTCTCAGGATACCTAACAACATGGGGGATGATGTCTTACCAGCCTCTTGCTTTCCCCGCTCTGTAACAATTGTTTGATTTCTTCCTCCCAGCTTCTAGTGTTGCTTTGCAGCCGCCTGTATTCTGCCATGTACGTCTCCACCAAGCCCATTAGAGTGTCTGCCTCCTGCCTGAGCCGGTTTGCCTCCTCCTGAGACACCAAGGAAACAAGAGTTTACTTTGATCACAGGTACCCAGCGCCAGTCGTGAGGACTGATCCCCAGCACTGATTGGCTGCCACAGCGGTATCACTTGGAAACCGGAGCAGGCCTGAAAGGGACGTACATTTAGCAGGGTGACAACATGCCACGCCGCAGGTGGTGAGGCTTTCCAGAGGATGATGGGCCACCTAGCAGGAGTAAGAATCCATTACATTCAGCCTCAAGATGGGCAAAGACTCGTCAGCCCCCGTGCTCATGGGAGGAAAGGAGAGGGGGACAGAGTGAGGTGAGAGAAGCGTATCAGTTCCTTCCCAACAGGACACCGGGATGGCAGAGAGGCTGGCAGACGGTGATTTGCATCTACAAAGTGCAGCAAGGCTCTCTGGTGTCTAGCAGACAAGAAATCCTCACCTGGAAGGACCCAGTATCAATCTTTGAGAAGCGCGACATGGAGCTGAGGAGCACCAGGCTGCCCTGATAGGCCCTGTCTGCATCCAAGGCAGATCTGCTGGCATCAGTCTCCAGCTCGCTGGCCAGCAATTTGGTTTCATCGTATCTGCCAAGGGAAAAAAAAAAAGAAAAGCATCGTAAGCCAGAACACTCACCTCATGTTTAACAGCCCATGAGACACAGAGACCAGATCCTCCCTGCTGGGTCAGGTCGCGGGGCCATTTGCCTCAGATCAGCGAGTCTGCAAGCTGGTCGGTGGCTCCATCTTTGCAAAGCATCATGTACATTTCCCACACTAGAGCAATTCATTTTATTTAACACGGTCTCCCCCACCACGTCAGCCAGGAAATGAAAAGCAGCAGGCCCTCCTGTGTCACACGCTGCTTCAGACCCAGGCTCACACACAGGCCAAGGTTTTCAAAAGGGACAAACAAACTCACGAGACGCCTTAAAGGAGCCTGAATTTCAGAGGTGGGCGCTCAGCTCTTTCTATAAATCAGGCCCCTTTAAGGTGTCTCAAGTTGGGCACTCAAAATCAATAGGCACTTTGCAAATCCTGGTCATCCCACTTTAATATTTCCCTATAGGTCAGTCCCCTCCAGTCCCGAATCACCTGTGCAACTCTTCTCTGTGGTTCCCTTATTACTATCACTCTGAGGGCTTGTCTACACATAAGCCGCTACAGCTGCACAGCTGCAGTGGATCAGTGAAGACGCCCCCCACGTCGACGGGAGAAGTTCTCCGGTTGGCATAGGTAAGTCACCTCCCAAAAGGCGGTAGCTAGGTTGACAGCAGAATTCTCCCATTGACCTAGCGTTGTCTACACCAGGGCGTAGGTCGGTTTCACTGCATCACTTGGGGGTTGGATTTTTCACACCCCTGAGCGACATAGGTATACCAGCCTCATTTCCTAGCGTAGATCCAGGCTTAGTATGTCTGAGACTGTCTGAGCCAAACCCATCCCTGGTGGAAATCATTGACACCAATGGATGATTTGCTCAAGGGATGAGTTTGGCCCCACAAATGTGTGTAATACACAAAGGAAATTGTATACCCCCGACAGACACCCCATAAGGAGGGTGGGATTCTTAGAGGCATTTCTTACTATACTCTCTTCTCTCCCCTCCCGCCACCATGGAGACCTACATACACGAGTGCTGTGAACCTACTTTTGCAGCAGCCCTTGCACAGAGCTCGCCACGATGCCTCCTCCGCTCACAGCTGAGCGCACCAGCTCCAGGGCCTGTCCTGAGTCATCCACCGCCGCCCTGACTGCCTGTTCAATGGCATTTGCTGATTGCACGTGGCTGGAAAACAGAAGGGCTCCCATGAGACATGGGCCTGCAAAGGCTGCCTCACTTCCTCCATCCACTTGTTATTCAGGTGGGTTGTCATCGGAGTTGTAGCCATGTTGGTCCCAGGATATTAGAGAGACAAGGTGGGTGAGGTCATAGGCGGCAAGTTATATGGGCCCGTGATGCCCATGCTCCACCAATATTTAGGAACGTGGGCCCAGCTCCACCAATGTTTGGGCTTATTGCACTTTAGGGGGCCCCGCACTAACACCCCAGGCTGCCCTGGACCCCGTGTCCCTCTGAAGTGCTGGCCCTGGGCTGTTGCCCCAGTCCATCCTATGGACAGGACAGCTCTGCTTGGACCCGTTCTGGGGCACCACCAAAAATTATATAAACCTGGCACTCATGGGTGAGGTGGTATCTTTTATTAGAGATATATAATACACACACACACACACACACACACACACACACACACACACAGAGTGCGGCTCAAAAGCTTGTGTCTCTCACCAACAGAAGCGAGTCCAATAAAAGATATTACCTCACCCACCTTGTCTCCATCATGAGAGCAGGTCTTTCTGGGAAACCCAATGAGCTAACAAAGGGAACCACACCCCTGCAGAATATACGCTTCTTGGCAATAGTGTTTACCCGTTGTGCATCTATTACCAGTAGATCTGCACTGGGGGAGAGGTAGTCATGGCCTAGAACGTGCCAGTGGACGCGGCGATCTGCTCACCTGTTTGCTAGTCTGAGAGCTTCTTGGGCCAGCATCAAAAAACTGTTTGACCCGCCAGGGAGGTGTGAAGTTGGAATATTCTGAGGAGAAAGAGAAATGAATTGCACTGTCTCTCTCTCCCTCTTTCTGATTTAATGCTGGCAAAAGGGAGGGATTGATAATGACTGGCTGGAGGTAAGAGAGTGCATCACACAGAGACAGCTCTGCCACAGCACCCAAAGGAGCCTAGCCAGCCATTCCCGTCTGTATGAACCCCGGTAAAAGAGCAATGCTAATGAACTCCTATCATAGAGCAAGGGGCTGGCCAAAGCTCCCCTGTTACTCTGCACCCACAAAATAATGTGTACTGCACTTGCAGCCTCCCTGTAACAAAACCGAAGCAGCCTATGGAGAAGCAGGACACCTCCTTCCACCCTTAGTCAGGGTACATCGACACAGCCTGGGTCTCAGAGCCCAGGCTGATAGACAGGACCTCGCACCACTGCGCTAAAAAGAGCTGCGTAGACACTGCAGCTCGGGGTGGAGCTCAGGCTTTGGAGCCTAAGGACTGGGGGAGGTTTCAAAGCCCAAGCTCCAGCCTGAGCCATAACGTCTAGAACGCTATTTTTAGCTTGGTAGCACGAACTGTGCAGGGGAAGATTAGGGAAGAAGGGAGTAGAGGGGGCGGGAGAAGGGCTCGAGGCAGGAGGTTTGGAGAGCTCAGGGAGTCGGCATCGGGTGCTGGGAAAACATCACCATGGAGAGCAAGGGAACAGAAGTAAGCAGAAGAGGATTCCTCTGGCCTCTGCAGCAGTGGCCAGGGATGTCGCTGGTCTGGAGTGTCTGTGCTGAAAGGTCCTGGGGAGAACTTACCAGCCCACTCAGGGTCACTTTGCTTTGCCCCAGGTCCAAATGGGCTCTCTCAATCAGCCTCCTAATGTCCTGCACCTGGGTCTGGTACTGACGTCCCAGCGTCTGCAGCCTCTGCACCGTCACCCTGATGTCGGCCAAGCGGCTCTGGTAGCTGGACTCTTGTCCCTTCATTTTGGACATCCGGCTCTCCAGGGACTTGTCAGAGGCTGACAAAAGAGACCAAGAGAGATTTACTGTGCTGCAGGGGAGCCGCCGGATACGAAACCAGAACTGAGCACAAACAGGCAGACAGCTCAATGGAGAAAAAGACAGTTCTGACACGCTACAGTCGGGGGGGGGGGGGGGCTGTCCCAGCGTGTCGTCCCCTCCCCCATCCCCATACTGCACCAGCAGTCTGGGGACTGTCCTAGAGTGTCCCCCTCACACTCATACTGTACCAGCAGTCGGGGGGTTGTCCAGGACTGCACCCCACATCTGCATAGTTGGGGGTGGGAAGAGGGGAAAGCCTGTCCCAGAATTTTCTCTCTGAAGTGCATGGTTCAGAACTGCACCCCTTGCCCTGCACTCCAGTATCTAGCATTGGTTCCTTTCACTACATTGAGCCTCCAGGGGCCCCTCTGCTGTCTCTCCAACCCCATCCAAGGGGAGGTGCCCGGCGTTACCTTGTAAACTCAGAGCTTCTCTCAGGATTTCACGCAGGGTCTCCTCAGCCTGTTGCATCTTCCCCTCCAGCTCCTCATTGGCCCCTGCCCCACTGCCAAGCTGCAGCCGAGACACAAGAACCTCCAGATGCTGCAGCTGCTGCAAGTACTGATCCACCTGAAACCAAGGCAGGTCACGGGGTCAGCAAGTGGCTGAGAAACATGGTTTACAGAGGCAAAGAGACAAGGGCTTGGGCCAGGTTCACAGACACTAGGAGGTGGGAAGAAGAGAAGCCCCAGGATTTGTGAGAAGTAGAGAACCCAGCACAGACTGTCTGGAAGAGTTACCTGGACAAAGAGCCCTTTTAGTGAATGTTAATTCTGGTTAAAACGGCAGATTAACAGCCCTGGCGGCTGAAATCCTCTATTGACAGACCAGGCAGTGCAAGGTCTCCCACACAGCCTGGGCAAAGTGCTGCAAACCTCTCCCGGAGGGAGCGTAACTAGCAGCAAGAAGCTAACCAATAGGGTGACCAGATGAGAGATATGAACTATTGGGACACCTCCGCCGCGTCCTGCTTCTCCCCCCTCACTCTCCCCAGAGCAGAGCTGAAAGTCTGTCAGTGTGGTCCCTAAGTCTGCACGGAGCTGTTTCTTGGGGAGAGGGGATCTATATTTCTGGCCCTATCTGAGCTCTCAGGGCATGGGTGGTTAATTTCCTTTGTATCTGGAAAGGAGCATTTGCTGAGCCTCATCTGTGGATTAGCCTTGGCAGCTACTGGGTTCAATCTCTGATAGGAATGCAAAGGAATTAGTGCAGGGTGAGGAGAGGGAATTATCGCTGAAATCTTTTGCTGGAGAAGTGATGTCAGGCAGAGTTGGCAGGTAAGTCCAGCTCAGATACCATGGTCATGGGCACCCAGCTGACAGACAGAGAAACTTACCTGTGTTTTCACATGGCTGTAGCAGGCTGGGCACTGTGTGTGCTCACAGTTGGGCCCCTCAAATCCTGGCTTGCAAACACAGCTCCCATCACTTCTGCACTTCAGGGGGTCAGAACCTACCGAATTGCAGTTACAGGCTGCAGAGAAAGCAAAGGGTTGGAAGGAGCCACAAATCAGATCAATACTGGGAACCAAAGAGCGTAAGGAAACACAGCAGCTCTCATAAAAACACATGTCTGTCCTCACCAGAACATCTTCCCGTCTGCCTCTGCGGGGGTCTCACACTTCTGCACTGTTTTTCAAAGATGCACAACAACCTACATCCTGACCGACCTCTCTGCCCAGTGCCCACCTCCCATTCTGGGCTAAACAGAGACCAATAAACTCCACCCTACCCTGCTGCTTGAGTCACTGTTCCCCTGAATGCTGACTGCCTCCGAATATCTACAACTCCATATTGAAGGAGTTCAGGCCTGGTTTGTACGCAGATGGGGAACCTCCAAGGAAAACCAGTGGTGCTACAAGGAGCCGTGCTGGTTATTTATCCTTTGCCTCTGAATCAGCACTGCGCTAACAAGGTACTGCTGGAGCTCCCCCACCCCCACCCCGGCCTTTTTTTTTTTTTTTTTTTAATGAGACCTAATATGTGTAGTTCAGGCTTGTGGCCTAGCCATTATATTCCAGCTACCTAAAATTCTCCCCAGGGTTTCAGCTGGACACAGTATTATTGACTTGTCCTAAAATAAAGTGCAATGTTGCTGCTTCCTGTGAAATACTTCCTGAATGTGGATTCAAGAAATGGCTGGTTCAGTGGTGGAGGAAGTGACTCTTGTACAGAGCATGTGAAAAGCTGTCTGGGACCCCTTAAAATGAAAGGTGCTATGAAAGCACATCACGACATTAGTACCAGGTTTGAGAGTCCATTCCCTGTCCAATTGCACTCACACAGGCGCACACTCCAGCTTACACTCCTACCTTGACACTTCTCTGCTGGGTTGAGGGCTAAGGGGTTCCCAAAGAACCCGTCCCTGCACTGGTCACAGGAGAAGCCAGCCGTGTTGTAAAGGCATTTCAGGCATTCACCCGTCAGCTGGTCACAGTTCCCCACAGCACTGGGATCGATGTTATTGTTACACTGGCAGGGCTGGCAGGGTCTCACACGGCCATTGTCACCCAAGGGGTCTCCAAAATAGCCATCAGCACAGTGTTCACAGTTAGCACCTGGAGAGGGAGACACAAACAAAACAGAGGCCAGTTACCCTCCAGAACTACAGGGCCCCAAAGCAGTGGCCAAACCCCATCTAACACTGCCCTCCCCCTCCTGCCGGTGGACGCAGGCACTATGCCCTGCTGGGCAATGAATTTCACAATCTCGGCTCCATTCTCGGGGAGGGGAACTCACCCTCCTCGTACAGTTAGGAGAAGCGGATTTAGTTCCATTGCACCTTTGACCCAAAACATCCCAGAAAGCAAGTCACCCTCCATCCCAGATGAGGGGTGAGAAGGGGATTGACAATCTCTCTCCAGGGATAGAAAGGAACCATAGGCAGTGGTATCCTGAGAGGGAGCCTGTTCTGACCGACAGGCGCACTGCACTGGGACTGAGGAGATCTGGGATCTGCTCATGGCTCTGCCACTGCCCTGCTGTGTGACCTTGACCCAGGCACTTCATCTCACTGTGCCTCTTTCCCCCCAGCCCCCCCTTGTCTTTTCAGTGTGAGCACTCTAGGGGCAGGGTCTGTCTCTCACTGTGCATGTGTACAGCAGCTAGCACAACAGGGTCCTGATCTCAGCTGGGGCCGCGTGCTACTGGGAATACATAGAATAAAGAACAACAGAGAGGCAGAGTAGGGGACAGATTGGATAGCCAGGCTGTACAAACACAATCACACTGCAGCCATCACAACCCCACTCTGTACTAACCAGGGGCTAGGGAGAGATCTTAGGGCATTCTCTGGGAATACATGTAATAGTCAATGGAAAAGGACAGGGTAACTCTCTCAACACTCCCCTATCCTATCCTGCTGTCCTGCAGGAGACTGGAAGGACCCTAGAAAGGAAACAAATCTCCAGATAAACCAGAGGAGGCCATTACCAGCGACTCCCAGAGGGCAGTTATTGCAAATGACTTCCTTTCTCCCTGGCGCCACTGAGCAGCCCTGGCCATTTCTACAAGGGCACAGCTGGCAGCTCTGCAGATTCCAGGGTCCCTGTAGAAACCAAATGGACAGTTGGCGTTGGGGCCCATGTTTTCATCTCCTGAATAACAGTCTCCTGAGAAAGACACAAAAAAGGTATCAACAGCCAGTGTAGATCTGGCCTATATTCTGGTGCAAGCCATGACAGCCTGGCACTGCCACTATACATGTAAGAAAAGACCCTTCCTCATAACCCCAGGCCACCTCCTACCACCTGCACTGTCCCATGTGAGTCGGCACCTGCCTGTAACCGAGCAGTGACCCACCTAGCACAATTTTCCTCATAACCCAACACTACCACCTGCAGCCTGGCACCATTCATTATAACTTGGCAACCCCTTTGCAGCATGTGTGAGACTTGGCACCATTCCTCTCCTCCATAACTCAACACAGTCCTTCGTAACTTGGGGCAACGTTCACTCCTCCAGTCAATAACAGGCTATCATGTTATGATGCTCCGTATCTAGACAGCTAGCTCTCAGGGCTAAACACTCAGGCTATGTAAGTACAAGTCCAGCCCTTAGAACTGACTGTAACAATCAGAGTTCTGCACCTAGACAGAACACAAAGAGCTTCATGGAGCATAAGATATTCCTGATAAAGACATAGGCACGTGTACCAGGCACTTGTCACCATTGCCCAGAATCCAGCATTTTTTCCTGTTACGCGGCACCTTGCCCATCACCCAGTTTTATCCTCTGCAACCTTACGACAAAAGCTGGTTGGGAGACTGGAATTTCCGTTCTGTTGGAATTTCTGACATTCCAAACTCGGCCTGCATTCTGAATTGGAATGAAGAGCCGCAATGTTAAAACTTCCCACAGAATAAAAATTCTGAAAACTTCAAATTCAGGACTGTTGAAATGCACAGTTTCAACTAGGGAAAAATATGACACTTTGACAAAGTAAAAAAGCATCGGCTTTATGATTTCAATTGATTCCATGTGGGTTTTTATTTTAAAATATTAAATATAGGTACATTGGATCTACTATTAAAATTAATGTTTTAATAGTATATAAAAGTCCAAATGAAACGGTTCAACATCAAAACAAAACAAAATTTTCCCTGTTGAAAGTTTAATCGAAATTGAGAGGTTCCCACCAAGCATTAAGATTTTGATAAAACAGCATTTTTTCAATGCAAAACTGTCCTGCCTATATTTCGGGAGTGGTTCGCCTGGTGGCATTCCTATCACCCAGCACCCTCACCTATAACCCTGGTACCCATTATGCAGCAACACCTCCCTTCCCCCAGTTCTATTCACAGTGCACAAGCACCCCCGGCAGCACCCAGCAGTCCTTGGCTATGGTTATGGTTTTCCTTACCAGTGTCTGGATCGCAGTTTCCTCCCCCCTGGCAGTTACATAGCACGCAAGTGCTGAAAGGCCCAAGGTTGGAAGCATCTCTCTTGTACCCAGGAGCACAACGTTCACAGAACTGCCCCTGATAGCCAGCAGGACACACACATCGTTCCACCCAGGGAGCTGGGGCTCCAGAGGTCGGCTGTGCAGAAACCAGGGTGACATTATCGATGTACCCAGTGCCTGATGGAGGAGACAACACATTACATTTACAGCCAGCAGCTGCACCCTGAACTCCTCCCCAGGGCCATGACAATGGGCATTCTAAAGACTGTCTCTGTACCAGAGACTAGCGGGTGTTTTCTGTGCAAACTGAACTCATAGCCAGACAATGTGTGCAGTGGTTATGCAAGGAACTCGGAGTGGAGGCTCTCCTGTTTCCAACTCTGCCACTGACTCATTGCATGACCTTGGGCAAGTCACTTAACTGGTCTGTGCCTCAGTTTTCCCATCTGTAAGTGGCGTGCAAGATTTACCCACCTTGCAGGGGTGCTGTGAGGCTTAATACAGTGTTTTGAAGATGACAAGTGCTATATGATGCTCTCCCCAGGTCCCAACCCTCCCCCACACTCACTGTATTCTCCATACGTGGCTCGGATCCAAAGGGCCGTCAGGTTGCCGAGTAACCTGCGATACTCAAAGTAACTCAGCTTGGGGCTCCATCCACTGCGCGGGTGCTCATCCAGTCTGCATATCGGAAGTGAAAGAAATTGAGAACAAGGAATAAAATGGAAGAGCGTCTTGCTGTCGGCTCTCTCCAAACTCCCATCGGAACAGAAAGAACCTGGGCGCCGATGATTAGCCCCTTGCAGAGCGTTACTGACATGGGACAAAGCCCAGCATGGAGCCCTGATAGGGGGACACCTATGATTCCTCCTTACGCAGTCAACCCCACGGCACCTTGAGGCAAGAAGCAGGGTGAGCTGCAGTGGCAGGGAAAGCATCCAGCCCAAGCCACGAACAGGAGTGTCACCTTCACCACTGCAGATAGACCGACTCACTAGCACACTGGGAATCAACAACTCCAGCCTCTCTTGCTTATGGAAGGCCTGGGGTCCCACAGACTAAGTGCCAGGCCTCCCAGCCTCCCCAGGGATGGAAAGTCTCATGCACTGGGAACTGAACTGCAGCCTCCCCTGGTTGTGAAGGGTGCAACACACTAGAGCACAGGGAATCTACCTAGTTAGGGTGGGTCTGGCAGACGGACTATCCAGAAACCTCAGTGATTATGGCACATCTTTGGCATTGGGTCACTAGGCAGCTGCTCTGCAGTCGCTGAGAGGTGAGAGTGCCCCCAATACCCTCCTGTTTTACCTGAACGTATATGTCTTGCTGATCCCGCAGGGCAGCATCTTCCCATGAGGCAGGAGGGAGGCAGTGACTCGTAGGCCAGCTCCTTCCAGGACCACATCCCGGGGAGAAGGACGACGACCCCCTCGGTCCATGCGATAATCAAAGGACAGGGTCTGGCCATAGCTCACCTGCTGGTTCCCAAGAAATCTGGCTGTGAAGGGACATAAGAGACCCAGAGGGAGACGGTTAAAGGGTCAAATCCTCCCATTAGGAAGTCTTAATTCCTGCGGCTGGCCCCAGGCACATGCCACGCATGGGGCTAACCAGGAGCCCACACTTCGGAAGGTCCCAGTGTCCTGCCTGCTGTGATGCCCACCACCAGCCTGAGTGATGAATCTGGCATTTACCAGCTCTCCAATGGCAAGTGCCCTGATCCAGTCCAACCCCCTGCTGCTGAAACTCACTCCAGGCCCTGGTAAAGAGCTTCCAAACTCCCTCATATTTGAAAAACGCTCCCACATCCCCCTTGCATTACTGCCTGCCCTCTCTCCATCAAATGTAATGGTCTCAAGTTGCAGTGGGGGAGGTTTAGGTTGGATATTAGGAAAAACTTTTTACTAGGAGGGTGGTGAAGCCCTGGAATGGGTTACCTAGGGAGGTGGTGGAATCTCCATCCTTAGAGGTTTTTAAGGTCAGGCTTGACAAAGCCCTGGCTGGGATGATTTAGTTGGGGACTGGTCCTGCTTTGAGCAGGGGGTTGGACTAGATGATCTCCTGAGGTCCCTTCCAACCCTGATAGTCTATGATCCCCAGACCAGAAAGGGCTGTCTAGGTCCCACCCCTCTTCCTTCATGTCAGGCCTTGCTAGCTCACACGGTCATGCCAGAGACAGGGAGAGCCAGTAGTTGAACACCAGGAAACCCACTCCTTCCGCAGTGCAATTGGCAAACTCCCTCTCAAAAACCAATATCTCCCACCACAGAGTCATGAAAAAGGGAAGCCCCCCTCTGTCAATCAGTATTAATTATCCAATCACAGCAGCAGCAAGCCAGCAGGTGGCATGAGACTGAGCAAGTCTGTATTATTCTAGGGTGTTTTTCTAGCTAGATTTCCCGGGCGTGACTGGGTGCGAGCACAGCAGCATGAAGGAGAGGGGTCTGTGAGATCACGTCTGTGCTATGCACTGAGCGCAGCTTTGCAGAGCTCAGTTTCTTTATATGGGGCTTCTTCTTTTGGCTGCTTCCCTACATGTGTCTCCCACATTTCACACACTTCCATACCCGGCGCCAGGAAATAGGTGGGCTCTGATCTCCTGGCTGTAACAAACACATCCCGATGGCGGGGAGACCACTGGAGCTGTACAGGGGCCCCATTCACATACACTCCTCTCCAGCCCTCAGCATCTAGAAGGGAAAATAAAACAGTTTGCAGCCATCAGAGCCAGGAAACAGAAGCAAAGGAAAGGCAGTCAAAGGTCATTTGTAATCAATCATTTCTGCCCTGCACACTTCCACTCTCCTTGCCTCTCCCAGGGCAGCAGTCTGGCCAGCGCTACCCATTTCCTCATGCCGTACATTAGTGAGCACCTTGACCACAGTCACCAGTCAAGTTCCTCGTACGCCAGCTGTCTCTGACTGGAGATATCCTTGCTCACAGCAGGGATCACGTGCCAAAGAGCAGGAAGATGGAATTAGATGGACTTGGCGTTCTCAGACACGTCTTTCCATGATCTGCAAATCAGTCCATGAGTAAATGCTGTAAAGGGAAGCTTGAGCGGCTGGGAGGTCAGAGCTGCTAGCCACATGGTGCTCTGATGAGAGCGAAGGGGACACACAACTGAATTAGAAACTACTCCGAATAAACGGCTCCTGCTATTTAATAAATACACACCCCGCGACAGATCCTCGGCGGGTGTACGTCTGGGTAGTGTGCTGATTTCCCCAGCTGGGGATCTGGCCCGCTGATTTCTTTAAAAACAAACCACTGGCTGCCCTCCCCCCACAGCGCAATGCATATCTGAGAGGTGGCAACTATGAGTAGAAAGCTGAATATCTGCATTTGTCTCAAGTGCTGCTCTCCATGCACTTAAGTAAAACACATGTCCACAGAAGGAGGAAAAATTCATCAGGCATGCCATGGAATGAATGAAGATAGCTGGCTGGCTGGAAAGGAGGCTGAGCGATCACTGAGAACTGGTCACCGTGTGATAGGTTGGTCTAGCAGGATGGTTTTCAGTCTCTCCATCCCCACCAGGGAACATCATGCGAAAGGAAGATTCACACACACACCGTAGAGCAGAAGGTAACAGACCCACAGCCACTCAGCAGGCAGCGTGCACAAAGGTGCAAACACTATGGGAAGTTAATGCAGTAATATAAACAGGAGACAGAGGGGGAGGTTTTACCTTGCTGGAAGGTGGAAGTGATTTTATGGATGTTGTAATTTTCTGCACTAGTGCACATGGCCGAGTGGCCATAACAGAAGCACTGGGAACATCCCTCGGGGTTTCCTGCTTCCAGATGATA
Source organism: Mauremys reevesii (assembly GCF_016161935.1). Taxonomy (NCBI): domain Eukaryota; kingdom Metazoa; phylum Chordata; order Testudines; family Geoemydidae; genus Mauremys; species Mauremys reevesii. The sequence continues at coordinate 47,124 of NW_024100857.1, forward strand.
GTAGCCCTGCTTGCACCTGCCAAAAGAGAATGCATCAATCCACTGGGCTTTACAGGACATTTCACATCAGCACAGAACACCTGGTGTCACACACACTGTGCACCACCTCACCTGCTTGTGGGGTGAGCCTCCTTGTATACACCCATGAAACCCAACCAGCCCAAAGCACCCACTGGCCACCTGAAGGCTGATGGCTCTGAGTGCAGCTGTCAGCACGTGTATCTGTCTCTGGGCAGAGGTTACAGCCAGAGGGTCACTCGCTGTCCTTTTGTGCTCAATAGTGCCAGGAACAACTGAGCTGCAGAGAAGGTACTTCAGACTAGCCGTGTGCAAGTTCTCTCACAGTCCTCCACCACAACCCCTCCCCCAGCCCCAATCAGCCATTGTCCAAACAGCTGCTAAAGAACCACAAGCAGTTTCCTTCCCAAAGGCCCAACATCGGCCATATATTAAAGAGCTCAAGAACCCCCATTAAGGACCAGAATTTCTAAAGCACATGCTGGGTGCTGAGCTCTTTGGCTCCACTTGTGGGTGCTGAGCACTTGTGAAAACTGGCCTCTGTGTAAAGGCTTCATAAACAAGTGTGATTCACCACCTCTGGGGCAGACTCCCCCCCGCAGCCCTCTGCCCCTCTCCATCCTGCACGGGAGCAGCTTTACAGCACAGCATGTACCGGAGGAATGTACTGTAGCAGGTCTGGGGCGGATCTTGCTATGCAGCTTCACCTGCCTGGACATGGCTCTGCTCCAGAGGGCTGGGAGGAACAACAGCTCCCTGCTGGGTGTGTGATGGTGCAATTGGCTCTGAAGAACTCATCCAGAGGCACTTCTTGACTTAGGCTCTGCTGCTCAGTCAGTGCCCTGCTCCTGTTTGTGTCAGGTGATGCTATTGCCACGCCCCCAGGTTACTCTGTGACCTGGCACCCGGGCAGAGAGATGCTGGGTGTCCTCACAAAGGGAAAGGCCAATGGGAGCCACACAAGGCTTTGGGCCCAGTGGCAGCCCCTTGTAAGCAAAAGGCCTGGCACTCCAGTCTGAGGGCAAAGGGCATAGCCGGGCTCTGGGATGCATGAGGGGTAACAGGCTTTGGGACTAGAAATCGCAGCCTGTGGAGGTGGCTCACACCCCCACTTCCTCTCCCCCCACCCCCTCCCAAGCCTGCTCTGTAGAAGCGAAGGGCTCATGCACGTACCTGTCACATCGCTCTCCCGAGACACTTGCCTTGCAGACGCAGCGACCTGAAACACAATGCCCCGCGCTACCGGCTGGATTGCAGTCACACTGAGCACTCCTGAGATGGAAAGAAAGCGTCCTGGATTGATTTCCAGTTCAGCTCAATCACCGCCGCGGGCATATGTAAACAGCTCACTATACACAGCAAGTACATGGTCCAGCCTGGTTGGCCCACCAACAGTGGTACACGGTGATGTTTTAGAAACACAGGAATTGCCATACTGCAGTGGTTCTCAGCCGTGCCCCCTGTCTAGCGGGGACCCCCTCCTGCTTAATATAGACACAGCAGGCAGGTCGCTGCTCCTGATATTTGTTCACACCTCCAGGTTGAGAACTCTCTCCACCTTGGATTAGATCTGAGGTCCAGCACCCTGTCTCTGACAGTAGCCAGCACCAGACATGTGAGAGGAAGACGCAAGAAACCCCATAAGGATAATCCTGGATTAACCTATCCATGGGGGCAGTTCCTTCCTAACTCCTGTCTCTTCAAGTCTGGGTTGTGCCTAGGATCATGAGCCATTATGTCCCTGTTTTATTTATTTGCATGTGGTAGTGCCACAGTACTCTACTCAGGACTGGCACTCCATTATGCTAAGTGATATGCGGTACACCTATAGGCAGGGTTTGTTTTGTTTTATTTATTTATTGCAACTGTTCATGTTCTCATTGTGCAAATAAATAACTACACTTTTTTGAACACTTAAATTTGTGGCTTCTGCAATATCATGTGGCAGAGAGTTCCACGGGTTAATTGTGCACTATGTCCAAGCATCTCTTTCCATCAGCTTTGAATGTGTTGTCTTAGAGTTTCAGTACTCCAGATGAATTGAGATAAGAGTAGATAAGCAACTGCAGGACGTGAACCGCCAGAGTGTGTGAAGATATGGCGTGTTTCACCTCTGGGAAGGGGACACGTTAGGGTGTGAGCTCTACACGGAGGTGCACTGGAGTGTTATTAATGAGCACTTCACTTTCTGTCCTCATGGCCACTTCTAGAATGGCAATGGCCACCGTGTTAGGAATAAGGATCAGAGAGAGGCCTATGCCTCGTATCCCATCACTAGGAAGGGGGAATGAAACTACCATACCATGCTACCTGTGCACAGTGCCCATGAATAAACTGTCTCCAGTCACCACAGGCTCCACACAAAGCTTGCAAAGCTCTGGAGAGGCCAGTCCAGCCTGCATAGCATATGTCAGGTACTTACGACACTTGTCCGCCTGCCTGGCACCCAGCCTCTGAGAAGGAATGGAACCCCGGCTGGCACCGGTCACACTTATCGCCCATCACACCGGGTTTGCAGCTGCACCGGCCGTAGTTATCACACTGCAGGCCAAGAGAGCCTATGGGAACAGGAGAAGCAGAGAATTCAATAGTCTCACCGTCACTGTGTTGTCTCTGGTTATCTCGGGTTGAGAACACTCCTGAAGGAATTTAACACCCACTGAGGCTCTTAGGAAAAATATGAGGGGGAAAAAAATCTAATTGGAGACAAATCTCACTATTTATCATGTATTATTGCAGGGGTGGCCAAACTTATTGACCCTCCAAGCTGTATATGACAATCTTCAGACGTTCGAGAACTGGAGCGCACTTGCTGGGGCTCAGGGCTTCAGCCCTGCTCCTGCTGAAGCCCTGAGAACCCCCTCCCTGCTGGGCAGAAGCACCTACCCCACCACCATGCAGCAAGGCAGAGGTCCTGAGCTCCCGCCCCCGCCCCCAGTCTAGTAGGTGGATAATGCGGGGGGGGGGGGGGGAGAGCATGGGGGCGCTGTGAGCCACACTTTTACTGTAAATGAGCTACATGTGGCTCCCAAGCCACAGTCTGGCCACCCCTGTACTATTGTATAGTCAATTCCCCCACATTGGGGATATCCAAGGTAACTGGCTGAAGGCAGGTGCTTTCATTTTAATATCTCCATTGCCCCTGCTGCTAATTCCCTCCAGGAGCAGAGCCCTGCAAATCTGCTGCTATCCATAGACCATGTTTGCGGATCGTGGATGGATGCAGATCCAAATTTTATAACTAAAGCCCTGCAAATCTGCGGCTATCTGCTTTATATCCGCAGACCATGCTTGTGGATCGCAGATTGGATGCTGACACAAATGTTGTATCCGCACAGGGCTCTACCCATGAGGTCACAATGTGTGCGTGTGATATCAGTTCTTGCTGTGGAAATTGTTTTGACACCCCACACAAAAGATTATGACTTCAGGCAAAGAATAGAAAGTGGTGGGAGCTGGTGGACTCTTAAGGGACAAAGATCCTCTTGTCCTACGATAACCTCAGGGTACGTCTACACTACGGGACTATTCCGAATTTGCATAAACCGGTTTTGTAAAACAGATTTTATAAAATCGAGTGCGCACGGCCACACTAAACACATTAAATCGGTGGTGTGCGTCCATGGTCCGTGGCTAGCGTCGATTTCTGGAGCGTTGCACTGTGGGTAGCTATTCCCTAGCTATCCCATAGTTCCCGCAGCCTCCCCCGCCCCTTGGAACTTCCGGGTTGAGATCCCAGTGCCTGATGGGGCAAAAATCATTGTCGCGGGTGGTTCTGGGTAAATGTCGTCAGTCACTCCTTCGTCTGGGAAAGCAACGGCAGACAAGCATTTCGCGACTTTTTCCCCTGGATTGCCCTGGCAGATGCCATAGCATGGCAATCATGGAGCTTGTTTTGCCGTTTGTGACTCTCACCGTATGTGTACTAGATGCCGCTCACAGAGGCGATTCAGCAGTGCTACACAGAAGCATGCTTTTGCTTTTGCATGACAGCAGAGATGGTTACTAGCCATATTGCACCATCCAAACCCTTCCATAAATTGGAACTGAGGATGATCATGGCTACCAGTCCTTTTGTACCATTTGCTGCTAGTGCCCCTGGCCAATCAGCCAGGGGCGCAAAAGCCAAGATTGGTTACTAGCCATATTGCACCTTCCATCGTTTTGTACCATTAGCTGCTGTCATAAGTGCCCTGGCCGATCAGCCAGGGGCAAAAGCAAAATTGGGAATGACTCCCTGAGTCAATCCCTCCTTTTTGGTATCTAAAAATAGAATCAGTGCTGCCTAATATAGGCAAGTGTGCTAGAGAACCACCGTATCATAGAACCAGAGAGCACAGCTGCTCTGTGTCAGAGCCTGCAGAAATTATCTGTATGCTATTCACAGGGGGTGCTCCTGTAACAACCCCACCTGTTGATTCCGTTCTTCCCAGCCTTTCTTGGCTACCGTAGCATTGTCCCCACTTGTGTGATGAATTAATAAAGAATGCAGGAATAAGACACACTGACTTGTTAGTGAGAAATGAGTGGAAGGCAGCCTCCAGCTGCTATGATAGTCCAGACAGGACATTAAGCAGTGTGTAGGAGAGAAGCCCAGCATCCCACTGCTAGTCCAGGGCAACTGAATCTTTTCTTTACACATGAAGGGTGGGGGCTGATGGAGCTCAGCCCCTGTTGCTATGATGAGGATGGTTACCAGCCATATTGCACCATCCATCCACCAGAAAAAATTAGGGCCAATAGGCTGATGACGAGGACGGTTACCAGTCCTTTTGTACCATCAGCTGAAGCTGATCATGAGGACGGATTTCCAGCTTTTTGCACGATCAGCTGATGCTGATGATGAGGATGGATTTCCATCATATTGTACCATCAGCCGCCCATGGCGGGGGGGGGGAGCAAGGATGTTGGTGTTGAGTGCTGCACTATCGCGTCTATCTGCAGCATTCAGTAAAGATAGGGTGACATGTAAAAGAGTCAGAGGATTGTTTTACCTTTCGCTTCTGGGGTGGGTGGGGGTGGGTGAGTAGATTGCCAAGCTATGCCCTGACCCGCGGACAGTGTGTTTGACCCTAGAAGCATTTGGAGCTCAGCCAAGAATGCAAATAATTTTCGGAGGCTGCAGGAACTGTGGGATAGCTTCAGTCCTCCAGTCCATGAGCGTCCATTTGATTCTTTGGCTTTCCGTTACGCTTGTCACGCTGCAGTGCGCTGAGTCCCTGCTATGGCGTCTGTCTGGAGATTTTTAAAAAAGGATTCTGAATTTCATCTTCTGTAACGGAGCGCTGATAGAACGGATTTGCCTGCCCTTACAGCGATCACATCCGCATGGTCCATGCGGGAGCACTTTTTATAGGTTGATTTCGGACTGCATCGCCACCCGTGCTGATCGGAGCTCCACGCTGGGCAAACAGGAAATATTCAAAAGTTCGCGGGGCTTTTCCTGTTTACCTGACCACTGCATCCGAGTTCAGATTGCGGTCCAGAGCGGTCACTGGTGCACTATGGGATAGCTCCCGGAGGCCAATACCGTCGATCAGCGTCCACACTAACCCTAATCCGATATGTTAATACCGATACTGGCGTTACTCCTCTCGTTAGGGAGGAGTACAGAAACCGGTTTAAAGAGCCATTAAAATCGATATAAGGTGCCTCCTAGTGTGGACGGTTGTGGCGTTAAATCGGTTTTACGCTCCTAAAACCGATTTAAACGCCTAGTGTAGACCAGGCCTCAGTAACACCACACAACACCAGGTAATCCCAGAATTGTTTCATCTGAGTCAGATCACAAACTGATGTAAATTGATGCAATTCCATTGACTTCAATGCAGCTGCACCAATTTTATATCAGCTGAGGCTCTGGACCAGGATTGTTCCCCACGCTTGCCCACATGACATCAAGTCATACCATCTTCCTGAACTGGCTGTCTCTATTCCCAGCTAACCTCCTGCCCTGCCTGCCTGAGCGACAGGGAGACAGACTACAGTAGAGAACAGATTCACATTCACACTGCCATATTCACAGTGTGCTCTCATGCACCGGTTTCCATTCCTGTTAGAATACAGTACTTGGGAGCAATCCAAACAGAAGTAGATATTTTCAGTCCTAGAATTTAAACCAGCCGACAAACAGAAGAAAACCTCTGTGCATTTCTATTCAGTGTTAACGAATGGTTCTAGAGACTACTTGATTTCTGTGTTTGTGGACAACGGACATGTGCAGAGCTTCATTGACATGTACAGCGCGACTGTAGCATTTAAGAAATGCAGGTATTTTCTGCGCACAGATAATTGGCTATTACCACCAGAACTAGACAAGCAACAGACATCCCTGCCATGTAATCACTGCAACAAGAACACCTCTGCTGGGATTCCCTCCGGGACGTCAAAGCCATTAAGCCCATCTCTTGTCACAAGAATGAGCTGCCATGGCTCAGTGCGCCATAAACAGCATCGAGGGCATTTACGCTGTGTGTGGTTCATCTATTATTTCCTCTTTTAAAGTGGCAGTGCTGGGGAGAGGTAGCAGGCTACAACTTTGGTGACTGAAGTCTTCTATTTATCCAAAGAACAGGTACAGCAGCCTGGTGAGCGTCTGTACATTGCCGCCCACCCCAAGACATGGTATTTCACACTTGGGAACAGAACTGTGCTTACACCTGTACGGCCCAGTCAATCCTCAGCCTCTTGCGAGAATGCCAATTACTTCAAATTGTGGGGCAGCTGTGGACCTGGCTCAAGGCTCACTGAGGTCCAGGGCTTTGGCTAAGATCCTTTGTGATATGGATACCTGTCCTCTGGGATCTGGACAAAGGCCAGCAAATGCATTTCAAACAGACCTCTGAACAGCAATCAGATGGTCCCACCTTTTGATCATGCTCAACCTGCTGAGTCCAAACCTTTAACAGAGTGGGGACAGGTTCCACTCCTAGTGGAGTGGCAGGCTGAGAGCAAGGGTGACAGTTAAAAGCGGACATGAAGGACATATTTCGGTGGCAGGCTGAGTTTAAGAACCGGCAGCTGTTTGGAGCTGCTCAGAGGTTTGGAATACTCGAAGCACCTGTCCAGCAGAGATGGAATACTGCGCAGAGTGCAGAAGTGGTGCATGCAATGACAAATGCAATTTAGCACATGGGGCTGCATCCCCTACTCCTGCCACTCACAGGATATGCCTGTGCTTCCTGTCAGTCTTGGCTTTAGGTTATACCACTCACTAAAAATGACAAGAGCCTTTAACATAGTACAGATGGTAAAGAGAAGAGGGGATGGTGAAGCCAAAAGCTCCGGTCTCACTCTATTAAGCAGCCTGCTATCTTGTGTGCTCCTTGAATGCCAGGCCTGTCCCGGAGCCAAACCCCAAAGCTTTTCATCAGATCTACGTTCGCAATGACATTTCTAAAGGGTGATGAATTTGCATGACTCACTGAGTAGCAACCTAACCCCAGGCTATGTGTTTTTTTGCAAAGGTTAAGCACCTTGTAAGGCTGAGCTGCTCTCACTAAATCCTTCTTTTTCCATCTGCAATCTCTTAATCCATGGCAGAGGTTTAGATTCCAATTTAGGTTTTAGCCACAAAGTTCAGCCAACCCAGCCTGAAGCGAACAATGAATTAGTGCCGTCTAAGTCATCACATTGTGACGGCAGCCCAGCTAAGGCTGCAGCAAGGGTTCTTCTGGGTTGTCCTGAACCCTCACCACAAATGTCTCTAGATCTGTTGGACCTGACCTGGCAAGAGCTCATATTCATTTGCCGGACTTGAACAGGGCTAGCCTGGATGTGCTCAGATGAACTAATTTAGAACATTTGCTATCTGTGAGCCATGCCCGCAGAACGCCTTGCGCTGGCCTCCAGGGTTATGATACCATATTATTAAAATGTTACAAGGGAAAGGCACTGCAGGGAGGGCAGCCGTTGCAAGACACAGCTTGTTGGGATAGGTGGGACCCACTCCTTCCCCCTCTCCCTCCCTCTGGAAAGGGTTGGTGAGGAAGTTGTTAGTGCAGTGACACTGTACACAACCTAAGGTAGGATTTCAGCAACATGAGCTGCCTTGGAGCATTGCCGTGCTGATGACAACGGGGACTCCGGCAGCGTGACCATCCCAGCAGCGTCTGGCCGCATAGAGCTTTTCAGGGCCCGAGAGCAAAATCTGAAATCGAGCCACCACACCCTGCGCTCACCCTGCAGCAGCAGCTCCTGTCGCACGGGTGTTGCATCCTGGCACACAGGGGTGCAGCACCACTCAGGTTTGGCCTGGCAGCCCCTAAGTCATGACATTACGATGGAGGGGCAGCAGGCCAAATTTGAGGGAGGGGCTTTGAGACCTGTCGTGCAGAGTCACATCACCACTCAGGTGTGTCCCAGCCACCCTCCAAACCCAAGTGGTGCTGCATCCCCGTGTGCTAGGTCTCAGTGCCACTCAGTTTGGGGGCCCTCTCAAAAGGGGGGCCCAGGACAAACTGTCCCTTCTTCCCACAACCCAGCCAGCACTCACCATAACAGATAGAGTTTGGGAGAGACGTGGCTAAGGATCCATTCAATTTAATCCACCAGAATCAGGCAGGTATTATTTTAATTGGCAATACATAGCAGCTCCAAGACAGCTGTTGGACTGGATCACTTCTAGCCCTGGCCCCCTCTCTCGGGGCAATCCCTTCCTCCCTCTGACGTATCCCCGTCTAGCTGCACAGGTACCTCTGGGGTTGCAGTTACAGGGCAGACAGCTTTCTCCATCCCGCTGGCGATAGTACTCCTCCTTGCACCTCTCGCAGTGAACGCCATCTGTGTTGTCAATGCAGTTGAGGCAACGGTACCCATTTCCTGTTTCTCGGAGCAGGTCCCTGTCAAAGATGCACTGACTGGACTTCCCATTGCAGTCGCAGACTGAAAGAGCAGAGGACATGGCCACAGTTAAACAGAGGGACCCCAGTAGCTCTTACACAGAAGGGATCAGGTTTGGAGGTTAAGTTTTCATGTGCAAACATCGTGCCGGAAAAGGATGCCAGCCTGAGAGTCGTGGATATCGAAGCCCTCTGTTTAGCCAGAAAACATGCATAGCATGAGCATTGTCCCACTACCATGCCCCAACCTTGACCTGAACGGACCATAGGGTTGCCAATTTTGGTTGGACGTATTCCTGGAAGTTTCATCACCTAATAAAATCAGTAATTAAAGATTAATCTTTAATTAATCTTTAATTTCCAGAGACTCCAGGACAGCCCTGGACGGTTGGCAACCCTAATAGACCACTCTATTGTCCAACCAGTCGTGTCCTTAGTTTATGCCGGGGTGGCCAAACTTACTGACCCACTGAGCCACATACGACAATCTTCAGAAGTTTGAGAGCCATGGCACACCTAGAGGGGGCTCGGGGCTTCAACCCTGCTCCTGCTGAAGCCCCAACAGGTATCTTCTGCAGGGCTGAAGACCCAAAACCCGCCCTCCCCGCAGGGCAGAAGCCACTAGGCCCCACCACCCTGCCACAGGGCAGAAGCCCTGAGCTCCCCCAGCCCCAGTCTGTAGGTGCAGAATGGGGTGGGTTCTGCAAGCTGTACTTTAACTGTAAAAGAGCCCCATGTGGCTCACGAGCTCAGGTTTGGCCACCCCTGGTTTATGCCAATTGGTGTGAGGTATGCTGGGTTCTTTTGGTGATTTGGACTCTCGGGAACCACCATAAGTTTTCTTAAGAAAGCAAAATCCTGAGGCCAGATTTTGTAGGAGGCCGAAGTCTGTTAGTCACTTCTGGAAGTCTGACACCACGGCAGCGCTCCCAGTACAGAGGGCTGTTGGGCTGGGATCGCAACAAATTTAGAAGAAATATTCTCCCCCCCAGCCCGCCCCTCAGTGTGGCTGTATTTGACCACCACCAATCACACACGCAGCCAGATTCTGAGCCTCTGTGAATTGGAGTCTCTCCTTGTAGGTCAGTGGGGCGATGCAGGTTTATACCAGCTGAGGCTGTGTCCCATTGTCCAGACTTCCTGAGAGAGCAAAAGGGACAGGTATTTAGGGCAAAGGGAAAATGAATCTCATCTAATTGATCTAATCTTGTGTGTCTATACAAAGGGTGGGGGGGGAGCATCACCATTTACAATGAAACAAAGGGGAAAATGGCAGAAATACGTCCAACACAAAGTCCTCTGCAACAGAAAGTAACAGGTCGTGTTTGTTCAGTGCTTTACGTGGGGTGAAGGCTCAGACATAAGGAACCAAACCAAAGGGGAAAGAGAAGCGAGGGAACGCAGCGCGCTGCACAGACGAACACCCGCCGAGCTGGGAATCTGCCACAGTGCAGTGATGATGTCACTCTACAACTATCCCCAGGCCCACCAAACAGGAAGAGTCTGGCAGGAAGAGTCTTCCAAACGTGCTGAGAATCCAGGGCAGCGGCTGGCAGTGCGTCTGTTAGGTTACTGACACCGGTGCTCAGGGACGCCCGCAGGGCAACTGCTTCACAAGGCTGCCCTGCCTCTTGGAACAGCTTGTGGACCTATTGTAGCCACTGGCCAGGGCTGGCCGCTGCAGGAGGAGCACTGGGTGCAACAGGAAACTGGGCTGAGGCCAGGGCACAGCTGGCCTGCATGTTCGAGTGTGCTGGTTAACAGGGAGAGACATCACCCGATAAGGACAGCTGGGAAGAATAGTGTGTTCAGAAATCGTTCCTGCACTCACACGCCCATCAGCATCCAAACACTCCTGTGATCAGAGATTAGCAGTAGGAATCCTGAGAGCCCCTGGCAGCAGCAGCTGTACGTTTGCCCCAGCTGGCTGCCAGCGCACACCACCAGGTTCAGACACGACCGGAATTCCAAACACCTGAGACAGCCGCACACATCAGCCAAACCCCGGGCCTGCTAGCACTGCCAATTGCAAACCAACCAGAGCTGATCTCACCCTCTCCACGACACAGCAGCCCGCTGCTCCCTGCTGATTGTACTCAGCAGCATCTCAGTGCTGAGACCTGCCTCCATCCTGCCAGACTCACCTCCTCCTTGCTTCAACTCAGCCACTGACTCCGTGTGGCGGAGCCCAACTCAATATGCAACAGTACATGGACCACGGTGGGAGCGAGGGGGACAGCTGCAGCCTGGGGAACCCCAAAGCTGCTATGTCCCCAGCCAGGGATGCTGCAGCATTGGAGATAGCAGATATCCCCCCGTTTACGTATCAAATGTGGTAATTGTTGGCAAATACTCCATATCATTAATGTAATGTTGCAACTAGTTCTCTGGCATTTTCACATGCAAAACCCCTTCAAGCAAAGAAATCTCTTCAACCAGGGATAAAGAGCCAGATCCTGTGATGTGCAGAGCACCTCCCACCCCACTGCAGTCTTTGAAGTGAGGACACTGACATCACTTGCAACGTGTCTGTAACTGTATTCTCTTTCACGTGTAATTTTTTGTTTCCCTTCACACTGTCCCTGCCTGCCTCGTCTCTCCATGACTCCTTCAGAACAAGATTCCAGAGCTCAGAAGGGTTTCTTACTAAGATCTCTTGCAAATCTGTGCTCACTGTCAGAGCCCATGTACCTGCCACCCCCTGCATGTTCCCCACTTCCACAGGCAGATGGGTGTGACAGCCTCTCTCTGGGCCTGTGAATAACTTGCACCGCTTTCCAGCCTTGAACACTCATCTCCCCCAGACACAAAAACCTGCAGGATGGGCTGAGTCGGGCTATAGACATTTAGTAATAACATTTGAGCATCTCTCCTGTACAGAATGACATAAGTCTCCCCCCCCACACACACAGCTGGCTAGCGCTAATAAACCCTTTGCCAATATAAGCTGCATCCACACGAAGAGAGCTTTGCTGGTACAATATATCAGTATAGTTATACCAGCCAGGGGCGGCTCCAGGCCCCAGCACGCCAAGCGCGTGCTTGGGGCGGCAAGCCGCGGGGGGCGCTCTGCTGGCGCTGCGAGGGCGGCAGGCAGGCTGCCTTCTGCGGCTTGCCTGCAGAGGGTCCGCTGGTCCCACGGCAGTGGACCTCCCGCAGCTTCAGCGGACCTCCCGCAGCCGCCAAAGCTGCGGGACCAGCGGACCCTCCGCAGGCAAACCGCAGGAGGCAGCCTGCCTGTCGTGCTTGGGGCGGCAAAATCCCTAGAGCCACCCCTGATACCAGCAGGTCCTGCCAAGTGTAGACCTGAATTTCCTCTAAGGAACAGATCTTCAGAGAATTGATTGTCTGAATAGCCTGCCTGGGATGCTGCTTGAGAACTTCTCTATTGCTGTGTAAGCAAGCTCTGACGGAGCTCTTCCCTGGCTGCTAGGCACGAGCTGGGGAGAAAAGGCTTCAGGACCAGACTGTATGTATATGAACACACCTACTCCACCTATGTATACAGCAGACAGAGCATGTGTGTTGCCCAAGCGATCAATTTTTGCTGCTGTTGGGTTACAAATCACTTTAGTAAGACGTATAGACACGCTTTCCTTAACCTGTATATTAGACAATTTTAACATTAGCTTTAATAAAAAAAAAGTAAATTTGAATGCAGGGGTAATGAAATGTTGTTACCTTTATTGTATGAGTAAAGGGCAGCAGAACTGTACTTAGCCTGTCCAGATTGAGTGGGTCACCCTCAACCGAACTGAACTCACTAACAGGGGCTTTGGATGCCAGATCCCAGTGGAGAGTGAGGGGAGTGGGGACAGGTGTTCCTGCCTGGAAGTGTGGGTTCTGCCTAAGACTCCTGGGTGCCATTTAACCTACCCCCTCCTCTGCTTAAAGACAGAGCTAATTAGGCTCCATTGAGAGTCTTTTGTTTTGTTAAGTGATCACTAGAGCTGAAATCACCAGTAATCAGGTCTAAGTGCTGCTTAGATCTGCTGTGGGTCAGCCTTTCCGCAGGTGAGACTGTCCAGCCTGCACTAGCAGTGACGTGAGGTGCCCACACTGAGAGCTGAAATCACTGGGAACTGGGTGGAACCTCAAGAGACCGACTTGCAGAGGTCACAGTAGAGAAGCAGGTGACAGCACAGGGCCATTGGTGATGGAGCAGATGATGGTGCGGTGGAGTGAACGGTGGCACAACAAATGACAGCAGCAGAGTGAACAATGGTGCAGCAGTGACACACCGTGAACTGTGAGCCAGTTGTGGGGGCAGCTGGGAAGGCATTGCTCGACATTCCTTCCCCCTCCGGATGGGAGGTGAACTCACCCGAACGCATCTCTGAATGCTGGGTCTCCGCTCCCCAAGGACAGCAGCTGGGAGTGGGAGGCACTGGAGGGAGAGGGGAGTGGCGTGTTAAAGGTAAGAGACCGGGGGTGAAAGTAACTTACAGGACTTACCGGTACTGCCGGAGTCCTGAGGGGGGGCGTGGCCTCAACTGGAAGAGGTGGGCTGCTGGAGTCCTGAGGGGGGGCCTCTCAAGATTTAAAGGCCCTGGGGCACCAGCTGTGGCTGTGAGCCCCAGGGCCTTTAAATCAACCCAGGGCTCCCAGCTGCAGAGGTGGCTGGGAGCCCCCGGGGCTCAGGGGCAAATTAAAGAGCCTGGGGCTCCAGACACCGCGGAGCTCTGGACCCTTTAAATCCCCACCGCAGCTCCAGCTGCCGGAGCCACGGGCGGGGGGTTTAAAGGGCTCTGGGTTGACTGCAGCTGCGGCAGCCCAGAGCCTTTTAAATCCGGACCCAGCCCAGCCGCCCGAGTCGCCGGCGATATTCAAAGGGCTCTGGGCTGCCCGCTGTGGCGGGGAGCCCAGAGTCCTTTAAATCCCCGCTGCGGAAGCCGGTGCGGTCCGGCACGGCATACTGGCCCTTGCCGGTACGCCGTACCAGAGGGGACCGGCTTACTTTCACCTCTGTAAGAGACATTAGTTTGTTAGATTTTTACACCGCAAGGTGAGAAACAGAGGCAAAGGACACTGCCCAATGTACTCTGGGGTGGGAGTTTTGCTCATGGTCAGATGTGTCTGAATCATGGCTGTGGTATTTCCTTAAATTAATGCCAGGTTCCTTTCCCCTTTGTAGTAAAAGTTTTCTCTGCCTTACACAGACTCAGTGCTCGCAAGAGGGGAAGCATTGCCTCTTAGAGGCGCCAAGGGGTGGTGTTTAATTTTCCCAGATTACTGGGTGGGGACTCGAGACAGTTCTGTGTTGTATTGTTAAGAGGGACCCTGGATATTGAACCCAGCCCTTGCTGTTGCCGACTTCACGTGGCAGAATGATTACAACTGAAGAGAATTACATTATTCTCTTCAAGGCACCAGAATTGCTTTCACGTACATGGCACACCCAGGCATGTCTAGACACAGATCACTTTTCAGTACCACAATTTTTTAAAAGAGAAACTCAGCTGTAGGGCCAAAGTCGCCAAAGTCCCCTTTAGGAGGCAGTTGAAAGGACAGGGCCTGTGGGTTCCTTAGCAACTACAGGTGACATTTGGTCAGTGGGAGGACAAAGATGCTGTCAAAAGAACAGACAGGGGCTGAGAACAGAGAGGCAGGAAGAGAGGAGCAATTTAGCAAAAGTTTAGAGCATGGGGAAGATGTGGGGAATGGGATGCAGACTGCTCTAGGTCACTGGCTCCAAATCATCCCCATCTGCAAACTGTTTGGAAATTGTAACGTCTCAGCTTCTAGCATCCAAGTGTCTACGTTAGAAAAACCCTGCTAATCACTGGCCACCTTGTATCAGAGAGGCCAAGGACTCAATGGGCCATTGTGGTGAGCTGCCCTTGTAGAGATTGTCCCTGCTAGGGAAGTCTGACCTGCTGCACCTCATCTAGACCAAGAAGTTGGGTTTCCCAAGCTGCTAATCCAGCATCTTCTACCAGCGCTAACCTCAGTTTACAGATGGAGACAAAATGCAGAAGGGCGAAGGAAAAGGGAGACACTGGAAAGAGAAAGCAGGGAAAGTCTCCTAAGACAAACAAGAGAGAGGGAGACAGAGAGAAGCTTGCGAACAGAACAGAGAAGAAATCTCTTGCTTAGGAAAGGAGAAACACTGATCGTGGGAATTCCAGAGCAACCAGAAATCTGGTGTGTAGAGCGATCACGGGTAACACATTGTAGCCATCGTCCACTTCCCTCGAGTGCTAGCATCTGCCTCGAGACACAGAGCCCTCCATGCTGCAGAAGGGAATAGCCTCTGCCCTCCATCCCTGGGCTGCTGAGTGCTGCTGGCAGTGCTCACTCCCCATCGCCACCTGGTGGTTGTACTCCCCAGCCCCAGGATGGGCAGCATGCAAGGGAAAGGCTCCTAGGAACCTGCTTGCCTCCAGCACAGCTGCAGGGGCCAGAGCTAACTCTCCCCTGGTATTTTAGCACTCCGATTTTTACTTAGGAATTAGACGCATTGTCCCCTTCCTTTAACAATGTTGTTCACATTTGTGACCCACCGTGCTGGGTTAGCCCTTTACTCCCTCCTCCTAGCCATACAGTGCCCAGGGCCCCTCCAAACACACACACGTCCTCGCCCAGCCACCATTAACGTGCATGGCAGACAAACACATTCACATACTCTGCCAGGGCTGCTAACATAATGAAATACGCTGTCCAAGTTAGGTCCACTCCAGTAACATTCTCTACTTGCAATCCTGCCACTGGGAGACTGGTCCGTTCCAGAGCCACAGAAGTGGTTCCTTGAGCCAGATTTTTCTCAAAAGGTTTCCATTCTCATCTGACTCCCTTGTGTGGTTCACTGTGGCTGGCTGAATGCTGTCTGATCACGTGGACACAGCATCCAAGAAGTTTTTGCATATCCCAGAAGTTTGGCCAGGTTGTTAAACTGGTGTCAGCGCATCCTATGGGGGATAAGAGCAGGGCACATTTTCACATCTTGCCTTCGCATGGCATATGCTGGGGACTACATCTGTAGCCTTGGCCCAGGGCAACAGACTGGGCTCATGCATTATTAACCTGAAGTGGGGTCCCATACTGGACTGCGTGTTTGTTCCTACTGCTGGACCCTCCCCAGGAGCCTCTGCCCGGGACAGCTAACGCAGATTAAATTTTTAAAAAATCCTAAACTGTCTGGGTCAATAATGCGATGCTGTGTTTGCAGGCTGAGGGAAGAAGGAGATTTACAGTGGAAAAGCTTTTTCCTATCTGGTGCTGAGAGGCCCTACCTTGGGAAAACTGAATTCTCCAGCTGTTCGGAAAAGGTGAGGCCTGCAGATAGAACAGCTGGGATTCTTTAATGCTGTGCCAAGATGGAGGGGTCCAGAGTACGTGCCCAGCAAAACCTCATTCTCAAAGCATTCCCGACACCATACAAAGGGAGAAACTCTCGCCTGCTGTTCTGATCATGACTCCAGCTTCTGGAGGGTGGGAGCAGGAGACGGGCAAGCCCTGGGCTCCCTACAATGTTGTACTCTTAAATTCATGTATAAAGAAGGGTGTGTCTATATGCTATATAGGAATGCTATAGTAGCACAGTGAAGTTTTTCCACTGCTGTAGTAAACCCACCTCTCCAAGAGGCAGTAGCTAGGGTCTCAGAAGAATTCTGCTGTTGACCTTGCAGCATCTACCCTGGGGCTTAGGTTGGCTCGATTACAACACACAGGGTGTGGAATTTTTCACAGCCCTGAGCGATGTCGTTGAGCAGACCTAACTATTTTCCTTATTTTCCTCTAAGACTAGCCCTTAGAGGAAAATAGGGCTGGTCCTGAATCTGTGCAACTCACATTTCAGCGGTAGCGAGGAATGAGGCTGGCAACGTTACAGACCAAACCAGCATGCAAAGAGTCTCTTCAGCACCTGGGAACCAACACATTTAAATGTAAGAAATCTTCCATGAGAACCATAACCTCTCTCCTTTCCGTGTAAGGTCCCATGGAGATGGCGGAATCCACCGGCAATCTTCTTTTCCTATTTGTTTATTCTAGGAGATGAATAAAACCAGCAGACGGTCAGTTCAGTGCAGCTAGAATTCACCTCTGGACTGCCACCTCCATAACAGACTCTTCACTGGATTGTGCCTGCTCTAGGCGAATGACTCCGCAGTCCACAAAGTTCTGTGCCGTCAAACATGCGCACGGGTCACTGAAAGTCTGCCAAAGCCTGGAATTCCTCCTCTTCGCCACAGAGCTGACAGGGAGCCCAAACTGGGTCCCAAAATGGGGAAAGAGGTTCCTTTCTCCCCTGAAGTCTCAGCCGTGTTGATCACTCATCAAGCAGGGGAAAGCAGAAAATCTTGCTTGCCTCCATGCACTGACCACATCTTGCGTCAGTCAGCAGCAGCAGCGTCACCAGTCTGTCTCTGCTCACAAGAAGTCAGAGTCATGGCTTGGCAATACTACTTATTTCATTGTAATGAGCTAAACCATAACTCATGTCACGGCCCTGCACTCAGCTGTAGACACTGTGGCATTGCTGTGCTGAGAGAGACTGGGGGCTGCTTGAATCACAAACCGCTTTGAGATTGGGTGTGAATGCACCCTTCAATTAGCATAACTGTCAGGATGAGTTAAGGGGAAGCCCCGCCCACCCCCAAGATAAAAGAGGATTGTGAACCCACCCAGGAGTTCTGGACTGAGGGTATGTGTGCACTGCAATTAGACACCTGCTGCTGCTGGCCCCTGCCAGCTGACTTGGGCTAAGGGGCTGTTTAATTGTGATGTAGATGTTTGGGCTCAGGCTGCAGCATGAGCGCCGGGACCCTCCCACCTCACAGGGTCCTAGAGCCGAGGCTCCAATCCAAGCCCAAACGTCTACACCTCAGTTAAATGGCCCCTTACCAGAGCCCCACGAGCCCAAGTCAGCTGGCACTGGCCAGTCACAGGGTCTGTCTACACTGCAATCAGACACCTGAAAAGACAGGGGGCTTTGGGAGAGGGGGCCATGTGCATGTGTGTGTAAAAAGAAGACAAGCCGGAGACAGAGATGCTCAGAGGAGGAAGAAAGCCAAGCAGGAGCCCATGAGCACAGCGCGACTCAGGCGAAAGTGAGAGAGAGCTTTTGGGTCAGGTCCTGGCTAAAGCGGCTTGGGACTGTAAGCTAGGAAACTGCTCCTTTTGTTCCTAGTTCCTCCTGCGTTCGGAGAAGTGGGCTTTGTACATTCCTTGCAAATGAACAAAACTGCACCCAAAAAATCGCAGACTCCATCAATTTCTACTTCCAAACGGAATGTCCCCACTGGGCCCTGAACTTAGACTAGCCGCTTGAGTCGAAAAGGGGCAACAGTATTAATGGAGTTCAGCAGGCTGCCTTGTTCCTCCAGTCCATCAGTATTTCTCCCCTACGTGCTCTCCGGGGCTCTGCAATTCCCACACTGAATGTATTTTGCGTCAGTGCTTCCTGGGAGGAGCAGAGGAGTGGAGTGTGATGATGCCTCTTCTGACCTGACCCTGCTTTTCCTATGCACATCGCTCTGTCTGGGGCTGGACAAACACAAAGACAGAGCTGGGGAGACATGGCAGAGATGTCCCTCTTGTCTGGTTTCCAAGTGGCACACAGTATTGGTCCAAGTGCAGGCCTCTGCCAGGCAAAGGCCTGAGTTTGAGATCTCTAGGCCAGCCTGAAGTATGAGTCCTGGGAACCTCGCAGGGTCTGTACATCCCAGAGGAGAGCGCAGAGGAATCCCCGTCAGGTGGAAAGGAGCAGACCTGGGGTGGCTGTCTTTGCTGGTCAGCGAGCCCTAAACACTCACCCATTTATTCCTACAGTTAAACGTCACAGGTGGAAGCACTAGGGAGGCCAGCCCATGGCATGTGCCAACTGCTCAGAGCTGTGTATTTCTCAGGGCCCCAGCCCAGCATGCCACCTCCTCCACCCCATCACAGCAAGATGAACCTGTGGGCTCAACCCTTGCCAGCTAGCACCAAATCCAATCCATTCCTCCAGCCCCAGAAACACATACGGGTATCCAGCACTCACTCCGTCTCCCTTCCAGCTGCCAAAGCCTCCCTCGCCCCCGAATAATGAGAGTACCGATAATCCGTGTGCCAAACTCTCCCCACTTGAAGGGGCAACAAACACTGCTGAGCCCCACACATCTGACTCCACCAGGGTCCTGATACATCCAAGGATGTTTCTTCCACCAGAAACGCTTGAGAACCAGCCTTGAACAGACGCAAAGCACAGGTAACCTAGATCTCCCTTTCTGGCACCAATACCTGCAGGGGTACAGGCAAACGTCACTGTTTAAACCCACAGCCAACCGAAAAAGACACACACCCCACAAGTGACAGACAGCTCGCACCATCACATATAATGGCACATGGAAAAAATTTGTTTCATGCTAGTGCGCAGCCTTCCATGCCCAAATCGTTATAAACAATGCCATGCTGACAACCACGCATGCACTCTTTGAATGCCACACTGCCTACCTCAGGAAACTTTTAGTGCCATACACCTGCCTACATCACAACATACACATCTATTACAACAGGTTTTGCTGAGCAGTTTGAAAAACCAACCTCTGATCTTCTGTAACTAAATGAGATTTCAGATTCAGCTAATCTGATTTAAATAGTTCAGTTGTAAACAAAATTGTATTAATTGCGCTGACATGGCTGGTTCGTGAGTGCAGGAGAGAGCACCAACAACATTAAAATTGAGCTACTTTTGATTAACTGATTCAGGAAGTTTGTAATAGATTAATCCTGCTCAATAAGAGCCTGTCAATAATTTGCCATTGGTTGTCACTTTATACCAAGTGCAATAATAAGTTCAAAGTCCACATAAACTGAATGTCTGACTACACGGATTCATTTACTGCAGGAAAGGGGAAGAGAAACTATGATGGTTTATTAAGAGATTTCATTTCAGATATAATTATATTTGTTTTAATAATCTGATTAGTGCTGCACCTTACATAAATCAGATCTGTTTTTGCAAAACGGGATTGTTTTCAATACTTCTTCCTTTACTTTTTCTACCATCTCTTGGTGTGTTTACATTAAAAATAATTGAAATTATAGACCCTACTTCCAAGCCACTAAAAATTAAAATGTATTAAACTCTAACACAAATACATTTAGGCAAATATGAAGTATACACAGCAGCACGGCCTTATCAATGTAGTCACAGATGCTGCCTTCAAACTGACAGTGTTAAGCAAATATCTATAAACAAACTTAGTGGCATGTCATTACCTACAACACACATTCAAGTCCGTCACAAACACACATATACAATGGTGTGACACTGTCATGGGTTATGATACGTAGTAGCAGCAATAGCCATAAGATCAGACCAGCTTGCACGGTCTATGAAAACCCTATTACTGTCAATACACACTCTGTAACCATACATGCAAATACAATGCAATGTAGCAAAACATACTATACAGCACGGGTCGGCAACCTTTCAGAAGTGGTGTGCCGAGTCTTCATTTATTCACTCTAATTTAAGATTTCGCATGCCAGTAATACATTTTAACGTTTTTAGAAGGTCTTTTTCTATAAGTCTATAATATATAACTAAACTATTGTCGTATGTAAAGTAAATAAGGTTTTTAAAATGTTTAAGAAGCTTCATTTAAAATTAAATTAAAATGCAGAACCCTCCAGACTGGTGGCCAGGACCCGGGCGGTGTGAGTGCCACTGAAAATCAGCTCGCGTGCCGCCTTTGGCATGCATGCCATAGGTTGCCTACCCCTGCTGTACAGGCTAGGTGTCACACTGTCATACAGCCACACATATAAATAGTTGCACTGTCACAGTACTGGTCACTATCACCTGTCCAAACATGTATAGATATATAACCAACACCATCATACAAAGTATCTCGTAACATATAAAAACACTAGTTAGACCTGGTCTAACACAAAACATTTTGAAAGGCAAACCTCCACAATATCTGAATTCTGTAAGTGTTACTAAACCAAAAAGGCTCTCTTCTTCCAGTTCATGCATTGGCTTAGCAGCATACACTTTGAGCTACTAAAAGTGCTATATTAACACAATACAGCATAATGTAATTAGCATGTTCAGACCCAACTCCCTCTCAAATAGAGTCTTTAAAGAAAGTAGTTGTATGCCAGTAAGTTATTTAAAGAGGGTCCCGGAATAATCTGGGCTACCAATGGTCCTGATGAACCAATGCAGCATTCCTGTGATGTTTAAATTGTGAGGAAATCCAGATAACACTATCAAGTGTTTATTCCCAACCAAAACATTACCACTCCCATCCACAAGCGTCTCTGAGAAATCACAGGAGGAGGGGAGTGAGATCTCAGTTTGGTGCCGTCTCACCTAGGGGCTCTGTGGCAGTTAAGGTCATTTGAAGTACCCTTCACCCAGTGCAGAATTAAAAAAAAAAATTGTACGTGGAATCAGTTTTCTAAACTGAAGCAGGAAGATCTAATCACGTAAGCCTCACCTTCTCTTCTGTTGGTACCGATGGCTGCAGGCAGGAAGAGAGAGACACAGAGGCAGCTCAGGGTTAGCAGCCAGTGCAAAGTCATTTCTGGGGATACAGGCATGGTGCAGAGCAGGGAGCTTGCAGCTGGCTTTCCAGTGTGCTTCACTTTCTCTTCTTAGGTGGTTTTATCAGCTCCTGTACCTGAGTCACTCCCGACACAGGAAGAAAGCATGTGCCTCAGTCAGACTTACTTGGTGAATAAGGAGAGCCCAGCCCATATGAAGCAGACACACCTAAACCTCAGATCTCCTTACCAGCTCTCTGGGCTGTCCTACACCAACCAAAACAGCAGCACAAACCCAGACAGGAGGGAAGTCTGGAGGGATAGAGGGACACATCAGCCGTTTGAGCTTCCTCCCAGTCAGTGCCAAGGATTTAGTAATGAGTTTCTTCTCCTCAGCAGAAGCCCCTCAAAATTAAATAAAAGCGCTGCAGATGCTATGAATCCTTCATTGTACCCAAGCCTGCCACTGAAATCAAGAGGGCCCGGTCTCAGTCACTCTCCCTTCCTTAGTGCTCTCCGTGAATTGACCACCACCACCTGTATTACAGTTGCGTCTAGAGGGCCCAGTCAAGATCAGGGTCCCATTGTGCAAGGTGCTGTACAGATGCATTGTGAGAGACAGTCCCTGACCCGAAGAGCTTGCAATCGAAATAGACAAAACAAAGAGCATGGAGAGGTGAAGTGACTTGCAAAGCAGGTCAGAATCAGGATCAAAACCCAGGTCCAGTGCCCTATGCACTACATCCTACGCCTCCTGATTACTGTCCCAGGTCTCAGCTGGGTATAACTACACCTGACCTGACGCCCTGGCAAACTGCCCAGGAGCACTACCAGCTCAGGGAGAACTAGTTAAGGAGCACTACAAGCTCAGCCTTGAACCCAAGCTTTCTGGTTGCCTACCTGGTTATTCTACTCAACGGGGCCTGGGTCCACGGTTTGAAATCCAGCCCAGTCCAGTCCAGCCAATGCTTCCCAACTTACTGCTCTTCTGCTAGCTTCAGAGCCAGCCTCAATCTCTAATCCAGGTCATTAATGTCTAGGTCTCCCTCCGAATCTCTTAAACTGCCCAACAGCCTCCTAAGGATTAAATTCCTGGGCCTGACATAATGCTGCTCAGTTCCTTGCCAGGAGATCAGGTGCAGCATTTTGGGGAGTCCGTGGAGTGCAACCAGCATGATGCCACTGCACGGTTGGGATTCCCTTTGGCCACGTTTACCTGCCTCTGCTTTTGAGTGATCTTTTATTAGAGCTTTTTCTCTGTTAGTTTAACACAGTAGAGCTTAGCCATAGCCTGGGACAAACAATAAACCCAACCCACCAAGCTGCTGATGGCATGTCGATTTCTGCCACCCAGGATTAATTTATCTGATGTGTTTTAAAAGGGGAGGTAAATATTCCCAGTGTTGTAATCAACAGCGGGCTCTTGCCAAACCACCTTGTAGGTCGTTCGGTCATTTGGTGAAGTGCATTTAATAAAGATTCCCTGTGTGCTGCGAAATACACAATTTCCTCTGCCAATCTACATAGCCAGCATTACACCATCCACCCACCAAGACAGAACTGATCACCGCAGTGTGTTTTCTATTGCCCAGCATATCTTTAAACACCCCCGCCAATGGGACTGCTACCACTTCCCCGAGACAACAAGGCAGCTCATTGTCAGGAAGATTTTCCTGAATCAAAATTTTTCCTTATTTGATTTTGTCGCATTACTCCTCCTTGTCCCCTTTCACACCACACTAACCCATTCATCTCCTTGGGGTTTACCTCCTTCACACACTAGCTGGATATCTCCCCTCCCTCTTACTCATCCTTCATACATATTTACTTAATCTTTACTCATCAGCCGTTCCCCACCAGGACTAAGTCATGATGTCTGGGATCCTAGCATTTAGCGCACCCCAGACACTAACCAAAAGATACCTTTTAAAACTTTATTTTCTAGACAAGCCAGTTCCTTTGGACCCGGAAGAAGAGCACATCCAGCCCCCCACAGAAATGAAATTACATATGACATTCTGTTTATATAGCCCCTTAAGTATGACAGCACGGTTTGGAGAGGGTCTTAATCAACAACAAGGGGAAGAGCCCGACCTCCACTGTGTTACTAGTTGGGGAACTTTAAAATGAAAATGATCTCTGATATCAGCCATACAGGTGCTCGCTCTCTCTTCCCCCACCCCTTACTCTCCGGGTCTGATACTCACCTAAAGGGATTCATTCTTCAATCCATTGTCAAAAAGAAATGTCAAAGCAACAGAGCAGTCTCTGTGCTTTGCGGGAGAAGTTCTCACCAATTGATCAGAGCGGCTGTAAAGACTGACCTAATGTTTTTACAGTTCCGTATTGAATGGTGGAAAAGAGTTTCTCTCCAGTGCAAGAATCCTAGGGGGTTTTCCATTGCTGGATTAAAAACAGGCTGCCATCCAGGAGGAATATTCTCAAAGATTATAGACTCTAGGTTAATATATCTGCAAAGATGGCCCTGTGCATTTTAAAAAGTAAATTTCAGGGTAATTAAAAGCACATAACTGACTGTCCCAGAGACTGCAGTGCAGAATACGTACAGTGCAGATAGCAGCAGTACAACATCCCCCATACTCCTCCCATCAGATGGGCCTTGATCCTGTTCTACGTGGAAAATTTCTTTAAGTAAGTGGGTAACTCTGACTCTATGCCAATAACTAAATGCTTTATGCTAATGTTGCCAGCAAAGCTACCAACCACAATGCCTTTCTAGAGGGGTGGGGCAACGTGGGCACTAGGGCCTGGACTGAGACCACCTGTTTATTTCCAATTTGGCTACTGACCAGCAGCTGATTTAGCTTTCAGGATATACTGACCTGGCAAGATTTAGACCAATGACAAGGTAAAAAGGGTCACTATCCAGTGAAGCAGTGTCATAAAGCTGTTTTTGATGATTGCAAATTGGATCCTTCAATTCAGGTGCATCGTCTCTGGCAGCCCCATTAAAAAAAAAAAAAGAGTTAATTCCATCGAGTTAAACGAAGAGCATAAACACTTACAGTTAGACTAAAACCTGAGTGCACAAGTTGGGATGAGGATGAGGATGTGCAGGTTTTCTGCCCTCATCTCTGTGAGATATCTGTGACCCAGACTGGCATAGGGCACAGGGGATACCCATAGTTTTACAGGGCGCCGTGGGTTGGGTAATTCACCTATGGGGGGCATGCGAGGTCTCTACTGAGATCCAGTAGCCCGCTGGTGGCCATAATCATTGCAAAATGCATATAAGGACATTATTTATGAAGTTATGTATCTATAATGAAAATTATGTTACTAAGGTAAGACAGGGTCTCCATGAGGTTACATGTGTCAGACAGGTTTGTGTCAGGCAGTGGGTAAGCGACCCTTATTTCTCTGTCTGGTCATAGTGTATTGTCCACTTCACAACAGCGGCCTATTTGCACACTGAGCCTTACACTAATTAAAAGCTTGTCAAAATCTACAGGGGAGAGAACCTAAGGAACAAAACAATCAGCAGGGGGTCATCCTGCTTGTGCCTAATACCAAAGGATTAGTCTGGTACATCAGGTAATGCAAAGCAACACACAGCATCTTCCACCCAGGGGGCAAGGTTACTGTGTGACGGGGCTTAGGAACAGAAGATCACGGCCAAGCCTGGCTGCAGAACACTGGAAGGATTCTGGGTGCGCATTGGTCGAAGACATGAAAGTATCTAGATAAGTCAGTCTAGGTTCTAGAATGCATGTACATTTTATTTTATATGAAACCATCTGTTTCCAGTACTTCTGCTTGCTATCACTAGACTTATTTATGTTTAAATAAGCATGTTTATTTAGCTAAGTGCTGTGTGTTAAGCAGAGCAGTGATTTAAGCATAACTGGCAAGTTGGGGTGTACTGTTCCTTTGGGCACAGCACGTCTGCGAATACTGCAGGTGGCCAGTGGAGCAGGGCGGGAATTTTCTGGGAGGGGCTCAGGGGCTGGAGCATGCCTAGTGCTAAGTGTAAAGTGACAGTGGGCCTGCAAAGGGGGTGCTTGTGCTGCCTGGGCCAGGTCAGAGTTGGGGAGCTGACCCCCAGCAGGCAAAGGCAAGGCTTCCTCACAGTAAGGGTAGATGATAGCAGGGTGCCTCCCAACCCTGGGTATCCCCAGGATGCATCACAATATCTTCATCCCCATTTTACAGATGGGGAAATTGGGTTGGAGAGGTTGTGACTTACCCACAGCCACAGAAAACAAATCAGTGGCAGAGCTGTGGTTAAAATGCAGAAGTTCCTGGGCTCCCAAGCCTGTGCTTAGTCCACTAGGCCAGGCTGCCTCACAGCTTTCATGGGACAAAACAGTCCCCAGAATAAAATCTGGAACCTTGCCAAAATGGGATTCTGCCAGGAACATTTGTAAGGTACTAGGCAGATTCCTGACATTTCCTGTTTGTTCCTGAACCCATTAGTGCTGGTTAATTCCAGTGACTGCAAAGTCCAGGCTGCCCTGCCCTCATTCGTACTGGAAAGCAACGATGCAGTGAGCAAGACCCAGCCTGTCACCAGCTTTGAAAATGCCCTGAGAGTTACAGGACAGGGAGGCGGCCTGGTTGTGGTAAAAGCAGGTCTCAGAGGAATGTTCTCCAGAATTATCAAGACCATGACTGTCTCCCTACTCAGATTAACAGCCCAGGGACACCTTTCTTCCAGCTGAGGTTCAAGTCAAATTCCACCCCCTCTGGGCTGTGGCAGATCACTCAGGAACCGTGCCCTTCCATGCAGCTCCCGTGAGCAAGCTAGGCAGGCCTGCCTGGCTAGACTGCCGCTGAGGTGTCAGCAGCACAAGGAAGTACAGTCATGTCTGGCCTTGCCTAGCCTACGCCCTGCCTGTCCGTCACAAAACACACACATAGGTAAGTGAGATAAGGAAGGAATCTATTTCCTTTCTTCTGCATTTACTGCATTCTTCTCTCTGCTACACAATCCTGTAGCAACTCTGCTGCCAGGCGCCTGCAGGCTGCCAAGGAAGTTCTCAAACCATTCCTGACATTTCCCTGTAACTCCCAGAGCCACTGTCTATCAGCTTAGGGAATCTTATCTGGAACATGTTACTGGTTGAACATACCCAGCTTATGCCTGCCACAGCTGTTCCTCAGAATTCACGCACGTTCCTGATCTGGGCATTGTATAACTGTGTCCAATCAGCCCCCAAGTCCAACTGTGGCCTGCGCTATGAAGCTGCTCAAGGCCTCCACCACCACCCTGCCTCCTCCAGGCAGGGCACATTCACCATCCATAGCCACCAGAGGGCTGCCCCTAAGGGCCCCACCCAGAAAGTAATCCTCACTCCAGCCAGTGGGGTAAAGGAGCAGAGCCAGGCCTCCCAGCATCCCTTTCCATCCCCATAAGACCTGGTTGTCTCCCACGATGTTCTCACAGCAGTGCCTGGCAAGGATAGCAAAGGCACTAGCAATGTCAGCTGAAGACAACCACAGCATGAGCCTCTAGCAGCCACAGCTGTGAAACAAACCACAGTGCAAGCTCTGTCTCAGACATGCCCTCGCCCCTTCCCACCAATTCAAACTCCCTGAGCATGGTTCTAGGGCTCCTAGGAAGGGCTGTGTGAAGGCCACGCATGGTCCACAGGCTTCAGCAGGCAAACCTGCTTGGTTCCAGAAAGCAAAAAGTTAAACAAAGAGGAACCAGAAAAAATTCTGAGGCGAGAGATTGTGACGTGCCAGTTAGCGCAGGGAGCAAACAAATGGCATTTCCCTGGAGTCAGCAGCATCAGCCACACTCCACTTCCCACAAGACACAGCTCATGCAATGCTGACCAGAAATACAAGCAACACAGTCTCCCACTGCCTTTACCAGCCCTGGCGGAGTTGCTGGAATTCCTTATCTGCACTTAGATCTCAGTTCAGTGCCATACCCTGTCCTGGGGATCTGTTTCCTGCATTAGCTCCTTTATGGATGGGTTGGAGCTTCTCACTATCCACAGATTCCATTTCAGTATAACAGGCAGCTGCTTCCTTCATGGGCTTACTTACTTGCAGTTTATCTTATGCACTACGTCAAGTGCCTCCCAAAGAAATCCCAAACTTGAGCTGGAAGGAACAGTCTCCAGCCTCCTTCATGCTTAGTTTTCCTCCCAGCACTCCACCTATGCAGTGAGATACTGCACTAGGAAGGGCTTTGGGCAGGGACCGCCAATAGAAAGAGGCTGGCTGTTTGATTTTACAGGAGGGAACAGCCCCCAAAACAGGGAACATTGTGCAGTTACCTCCTTCAGGTTGTGATATTGGTCTTGGAACCGTCACATACTCAAGCTCATTGACACCGTGATGCAGACAGTTTAAACCCAGGTAGAACGATCTGGCGACCAAAACACAGCGACTGGTAACAAGGCTGGGATGCACTTGAGGGAACTGTGGAGAATCCTCATGATTATTCCAGTCCAGGCACACCCTGATGCAGTCAGTCAGTCTTAAGACAGACCTGGTCATACAAGGAACCTGGAAGAACCCCCATCTTGCCAACACCTAAAGAAAATGCTGTTGAACTATTATATTGACCCATTGCAGACCAGGATACAGTGACAGAGCAAGGCTACTTTATCCTGTCCTCACAGTGCTCCTCACCCATTAGCCATATTGCAATTGTTCATGCCTTCCATTGTAAGTTATTTGGGGGAGGGATCTCTATCATTTTGCCAGTTGTAAAGTGCACCTCCATGTTATGACACAAATAAGCTGAAGGGGGGGGGATAATTTACTCCACTGAGGAGGAAGCTTAGTAGACATTGTCTTAGTTTAAACAGGCTCAGTAAAGAGCAGCCTGCTACCAAATCAGAAGGGGACAGCAATACAAAATGGACATTAATCACAAGTGAAACCTGTCCAAGACAGTCACCCAAAGGTTCAACTTTGGCGGCAGCTGTATGTCTTGTCACGCCCACTAAGTTACTGAAACTGACATGCCACCCAGAAAAACAGCCCTGCTTTTTCACCAGATAAAACTGGGGTCACTGAGAGGCAGGCAGCTAGCAGAGGAATTTAAACAGCTTTAGATTGCAGAGAGGAGCAGGTGAGAGTCTAAAAATTCCTACTGACATGCTAAGAGAGGGTGGCAGGGGCGAGGGCAGAGGAGAAGCATGCAGATAGGGGCAATCTGTGCTTTCAATGACAACACCACTGATTAGCACTGGCGTTGGTCTGAAAACGTGTCGCAACACTAGAAAAAAATAGCACCAGTATTCCAGCCACAGTGCAACCAGTGCCAGCTTGCTAGTTTATATAGGGCTCAGGCCCTTAAAGAACAGGGGGTTTGATCCCCACGAAGTGCATCTTCTTTGGCACATTTGCTGCCACCAGTACAGCTGCACTGTTGCTATAAAACATTTTTTGCGGTGCAGAGAAGGCCAAAGATCCTTGGCTGCTGTCATTTCTGAAGGGGGAGCACAGTGGTGTCAGACATCAGAAAGACAGGGGAGGAAGCTGGTTCTCAGGAACACCTTCCCCTGATGGAGTCCTGAAATACTAGCACCTTGAGAAAAGCATAATCATCCACAAGTGGTAGGTCAGAAACTGCAGAGGAAGAAGGCTCCTCATCTAGTGCAAATTGCCACAACTCCATTGAAGTAAATAAAGCTAAACTAATTTATCTGAGCTAAGGATCTAGCCCTCAGTCTACAGGTCAGGTGTGATCTCCTGAAGTCTGGGGATGGGCTAAAAGGCAGAAAGGGCTCTTTCCTCCCCGCAGCACCTTGGATGGCACAGAAAGCAGACAGAACCTTGAGATCAACAACAGTCCAGACAAGATCAGCATTGTTTACAGTACAAACCTCTGATCATATTCCACTACTTGTAATGAACGAAAACCACAGACTTTACAGCATGAGGTTTGCTCATGAAACACTGATATTTGTAATCCAGGGTATATTTTGGAACAGTGAACCCAACCAGCTGCTCCCCACTTTTGACTAAACTTGTGTTTCTATATGATAAACAAGAGCACATTTAGAAAATCAGTAGGAAGTGCTAGCGCAAACAGACATGGAGAGTTCCTTTCACCAGGACAGAAGGTAATCTGTCTAATTCAGATTCTGGACCCATTTAAAGGCCTACTCTAGACTGGGATTTAAAGGTGTGATGTTAGCATGTTAGTCAAGAAGTTTAGAAAATCTACTGCAGCCAATGCACATTGCTAGTAACATGTCTTAAAATGGTAGAGGCAGAGTACACTAGACTTTAAAAATGTGTTAGTTAGCATGTTAGATAGTCCCTGGGCGAAGGCAGCTCTCCTCCACTGGTGGAATTAGGAGCATTCACAGGTAGGGGAATTTCAAGTCAGTTTTTGGTAAATTGTAACAAGCTCTAGGAAAGAAGCAGGAGACATGAGAGCTGCCTGGAACCACTCTCCCCAGCCCAGTAGCACGGTCACTGATGCTGTACAGAGCCCCAAACTGAGCTCTCATTTCTTGCACATGTAGGAAGGCTACAGATTCAGTTCTTAGACCTTTACTGGGCCTACAACTCTCTGCAAATCACAGACAGTGAAGGTAGCTAATTCCTTGGGAGTGGCACACTTCAGAGTCCTTCGGTGCTGCTGGAAGAGACAGGGCACCCCGTCACTCAGCTTAGTACACAAACAAGCGGGTTATTGTCAATACCACAGAACATAGATGCTGCAAACACAGGGGAGGAAAGAGAGTAGGAATCCAGGAAAGGCAGATACCTGACCCCAAAGGAATAATAAATGGTGCATGAGTCGTCAAGGTTCAGAGGAAGCAAGTAAAGGAGAACAAACTGTACCACTCTGGAAATGGGACCGAGCAGACTGATCCAATGAGAAAACTCCAGAGGCTGCTACCTTCTCAAAGGGTGAATAAAGGGTGGAACAAAAGGCACATCCTCCCCCTACCCTACAAGGGAATTTAACCAGATGGGAGCAGGTGACATTGGGTGCTAGTGTCACACCTTGAAATCCTAATCTAGGACAGGCCTAGGAATTAATTTAAGGCGTTAGTAAAATCCAAGATCTGGAAGTTGAAGCTAGAGAAATTCAAACTGGAAATAAACTTTTAAACGGTGAAGGTAATTAACCATCGGAACAGCTTACCAGTATGTGTGGTGGATTCTTTGTCATGGAATGGCTTTCTGAAAGATACACTCCAGTGCAACCAGAAATTATAGACTTGATGCAGAGATTACTGGGTGAAATTCTGTGGTCTGTAGGCATTAGACTGGATGATCATAATGGTCCCTCCCTTATGGCTTTAGAGTCTATGAAATTTATGAATGGAAGCTGGGGAGACTGGAGCAGAAGTTTCCTTCTCGCCACTCAGATCATGGTGGAGGTCCCTCGGACCAGCCCAGGGAATGTCAGAATCATTGGGGTTTCCTATTCCGTAAGACCTAAATTTAAACATAGAAGCTAAATCCCCTTTAACACAGAAGAGGGTGGTGTTCTTTCAGCTCAGTCACTTCTCCTCTTCAGCCTCTTCCATCAAGGTAGAACAGACCTTACCTTCACAGTGTGCAGAGAAACATACCGCTTACCCTTCAATTCTTCCATGGGTGATGAGCACCCCCACTCGCCTATCATATACACTTACCCTTCAGTGACAAGGAAAACTGCAGCATGTAACTGATTTTATTTTTAGCCAAAAGAGCTAAAACTCCTTCATGTGCCCAGTGAGAGAACTAATTATTACCACAATCATTTGCAACTCACTTTGGGGTTTTGTTTTCTAAACTTGCATGCTTTGTTTGGACAGTGGCCAGGACAGGATTTTTGTTGCTGGCACAGACTTGTCTTGAAGGAGGATGTACCTCTAACAAGAAAGCCCTCCTCTCTGACCCTTGAGGGCAGTAAACCACACTGGCATGTTTTCAACTTCATAAAAGATCCTTGAAATGAGGACGGACGAGCGAAGAGGGGGAGGGATAGCTCAGTGGTTTGAGCATTGGCCTGCTAAACCCAGGGTTGTGAGTTCAATCCTTGAGGGGGCCACTTAGGGATCTGGGGCAAAAAATCAGTACTTGGTCCTGCTAGTGAAGGCAGGGGGCTGGACTCAATGACCTTTCAAGGTCCCTTCCTGATCTAGGAGATTGGTATATCTCCAATTATTAAAGAAGAAGTAAAGCAAGACATTAAAAAGGAACATTGAGATGGGAGCACTCCCCCTCTCTAGCAGGAAGGTGGTGGAGTCAGTTCAGAATTAACTGTATTGATACCACATACTAGTACTAGAGCCCTGCAGGAGGACTGGGATCCTGCAGGACCTGCTACCATAATTGCAGGAGTGAGTAAAATGTATTTTGTTGCAGGCCAGATTTGTGGGAAAACACTAAATCTCTCATCAGTTTGTTAGAAATACAAATTCAGCAATGTAAAGCAAGTTTGTTTATTTTTTAAATATTAAAACCTTTATTTTTAAATTTAAGTAGGGGATAGAAAGATTTGATGTCTATTGTAACAGGAGTTAAAGCTTTTTTTACATGGTTTTAGAAAGATTTGTTTTATTCTTTTAGTGATAAAAATTGTGTCTGAATTCAATTTTACAGCAGAACCTCAGAGTTAAGAACACCTCGGGAATGGAGGCTGTTCGTACCTCTGAAATGTTTGTAACTCTGAACAAAACGTTATGGTTGTTCTTTCAACTGAACATTGACTTAATACAGTTTTGAAACTTTATTATGTAGAAGAAAAATGCTGCTTTCCTTTTTAGTAGTTTATGTTTAACATAGTACAGTACTGTATTTGATTTCCTTTTTTTGTCTCTGCTGCTGCCTGATTGCATAATTCTGATTCCAAATGAGATGTGTGGTTGGCTGGTCAGTTCATAACTCGTGTTTGTAACTCTGATGTTTTCTTTATATATATTCACTGACCTTTTTCTCCCCCCGCCCTTTCTTTTTTTTTTTTTTTTCTCAGTAGCAGGGGATAATCACTCTCTAGCGGAATCTAAGGATTTTGTAGGTGGGAGCGGGATAAAAATGCAAGAGCAGGTGGGAGTGGGAGAAGGTATTGCTGGGTGGGACAGGAGCAGGATTAAAAAAAAATACTCCCGGGCAGGGCTCTACAGCCTACATCAAACAAAGCAGGGACAGCAGAAGATACACAGTGCATATATGTATTGCCTCCGAAAGTTCAGAGAAAGTTAGCATCCATCTATCAATTCCCACAAGAGCGAAGTCAGACTCCTCCTCTCATGGTTCTCATCATGAGATAAGATCTCTTCACTGTTACAAATCCCAAGAGAAGATTTAGGTGAGGTCCTCTCAAAGCAGATAAACAAAAACAATCCCAGCAGAAAAAGGGGGAGGGGGGGCGCTCTGTATTCCAACCCGCATATTGAATTCATTGGCCTTCTAGAGGCAAACCTTACATGCCAAGTCATCATCCGCTTCCCCCAAATAAAGGAACACTCAAAGAAACACACGGTATAAGGGGTTACAAATATTCAGACTTTATTATAAATAAGAAATACTGTTTTATACATAAAAAACTGAAAGTGTTGCATTTTGTTCACCGCCCCAGACAGCAAGACCACAGATTAAGGCAAAAGCTGAAGTGAAGGCACATATGGAGGAGGCCACAGGCAAGAATAAAATGAGGGAACTGTTGTGTGTTCCCTGTGACAATCAGCATTCTACCAGCAGCCTTCTTGTCATCACATTATGCAAAGAAATAACTGGACCTATACAATGAGATAATGGGGCTGTAAGGCAGTAGTGTATTAAGAGATTGCTTATAAAGATCTTTTTTTAAAAAATAAAAATCTGTTAAAAACAGCTTAAGAAAAAGTGAAAAGCCAGAAACCTTACGCCTGAGGTCAGCCAGGGCATGGTGTTGCCTCTTTGTATCTGCTCTTTCCACAGCCTTGGCAGAGAGGTGACATGGTTAGGAGGCAGCCACAGGACCAGAGCAGCCAGCCAGGAAATACTGATATCTTCCAGAAAGTTCCAGAAGTGCGACGGGGGAAGGCAGCTCTCCTCCACTGGTGGAATTAGGAGCAGTCACAGGCAGGAGAATTCCAAGTCAGTTTTTGGTAAATTGTAACAAGCTCTGGGAAAGAAGCAGGAGACATGAGAGCTGCCTGGAACCACTCTCCCCTGCCCAGTGGCACTGTCCCTGATACTGTACAGAGCCCCGAACTGAGCTCTCATTTCTCACACATGTAGGAAGGCTACAGATTCAGCATTTAGACCTCTACTGGGCCTGTAATAGTGCTGCAACTCCCAGGAGCAAAGCCACAACCATCCAAAAGCAGCATCTCACTTTCATTAGTCAGAAACAAAGATGGTAATTGGTTTCTTATGAGCTACACACTTCAGAGTCCTTCGGGGGGCTGGGGCTGGCTCTGGAAGAGAGGCTGGGTGCCCCATCATTGGGCTGCACACACAGGCAAGCGGGTTATTGTTAATACCACAGAATAGAGATATTGCCAACAGAAAGGAGGGAAGAGAGCAGGAGCCTGGCCAGGGGAGATGCCTGACCCCAAAGGAATAATAAATGGAAGAGATATATGGTGCATATGTAGTGATGGTTAAGAGGAAGCAAGTAGAGGAGAACAGACTGTGCCATTCTGGAAATAGGACTGAGTATATTTACACACACACACAAAAAGATAGACTTCCTCACTCTATAATCATGATAAAACAGACAGACACAAAACAAAAAACCCACATTCACTCAAAAATATCAATTTGAAATAATTAATAGCACCAGTGTGTGTCAGATAATAATTTCTTCCCCGCTACGCAAACGTACAAAGTTGCATAGTGTTTAAGAATAGATATATATGGATCTCAAAGGCAGGGGGTGTCAGACTGATCTAATGAAAAAACTCAAAGGGAAGGAGTTAAAGGCAACCCCTCCTCCCAACCAACAAGGTAGCTTAACTAAGTGGGAGCAGGTGACATTGAGTTGGACAGAAATTCTAAAGAGGCAGCAGTGGCAGCTGTGTGAAATACTGCGCGTGCTGGATATCTGCCATCAGAGCTAGGCCTGAACAATCTGTGTTGCAGCATTTTAGGAAGACTGGGAGATCAGCAGGAAAACAGGGATAGGATGACTTTTGACTTGGACAAAGGCAAGCCTGCTACTGTAGTGTAAAAATACTATCCTCTGATAGCAAGAGGATGGAGAGACAGACCCTTACATCTCTATCTTAGGCACCCATTTTCTACCTGAAGACATCAACTTCATATTCAGACAGACTAACTGGTAAGAGCTCTCTGCTTTCTTCTTCAAAAAGATCTTAGTGGCTTTAAAAAAATCTGTCTGTCTCTCTCTAACCCTGGAAGTTTTCTTTTGAGGCTCCTAGTGACTATTACTGAGGAGATCAGAGCTGATCACTTGCAAGATTCCCTACTTGGAGTATTAGATTAGGCAGCTGTTCACAGATATGAGACAAAATTTCTAGTTTATAGGCCAACAGTAATGTTGAGACCTATCACCCGATTCCTCTCCCTTTCTTCCCTCAAGCTCTTCTTCGAGGCTGTATATCTTTCTCAGTAGATGGATATACTGCACTCTAGAAAGATGCTAAACCATTTGGTAGATGGGTACAAAAAATTTTGATTGGCCACTAATTTACGTAGATTTTTTAAAAAATGGTTAACATTTGGGGAAGGGGATTAGTGTTCTTTATGAGTGCAGCTATACTGGCCATTGTAATAATACTTTGATAGCCAACCCTTTCCTTCATAGAGACAGTGAACTCTGGGACTGAAGAGGTTTTAACATGTTAGGGGGAAGAGGAGAAAAAAGGAGAGAGAGTTTGCCCCACTGTACACCGGCTCACGTGGTCATTTCTGCACCGCAGTAAGAGTAGTCCAAAACATTTCACATCCTTGTGCAAATCAAAGGGAAGTGTATATGAGAGAGGGGCAGAGGTGGAGTGTTGAGGAAGAGAAAATTTATTAAAAAACCCTTTGATGCCCCAAAATGGATATTTAATTTGCTTCTCTTTAAAACTTTGCAACTTTTCCTGATTTGGAAAGAAGACAGCAACTGTGAGCAGCGGAGAGCTGGGGATTCGAAGAAGGTACTCTGTGTGTTAAGGCACTCCATAGCCAAACAATTGCTCCACCAGTCACTGGGGGAATGCCCCCCACCCCCAGCACACCCTTAGGGTTTCTCGATGGACGGGGTGTTGAAACAGCCAGACGGCAAGGTCTTCTTGATATCTTCCAGGTTGTTAATGTCTTTCAGGATATCCTCAATGTCCCTGTTGTAGGCCTGTATGGCTTCGTCCTGCCGCCTGGCTGCATCCTCCAATTCGGTCACTTTCCGGTCCAGGTCACTATCTTTCATCTGATCTTTGGCTGTGTTCAAGGTACCCTCGATCTCATTCAGTTTGTTCAAGTCCACTGGGTCCAGTTGCCCTAGAAAACCAGCAGTGCACACAGTGAATTCCACTAACACTTCATGAGGCTATTGTCTGCTCTCAAGCTCTTACCCAGCAGAGGGCAAATTATGGATTAATACAGTGGAACCGTCTTACAGTGAAATAACTGTTTTCACAGAGCATTAATACTAATTGGAATTGCTACTGGCACTTTCAATACCATGAAACAAAGCAAAACTACCATTACACTTCACAAGGTAGAATTTCAGATTAAGTGGGTTCCTCTGTATTTGGATGCAAACACCACACTTGCCTGAACCCACCACAAATAAATAATACGCCTATCACCCAGTCTCTATACTTCATGGGTAACAGCTGACTTAAATGATCCTAACTCACTGCACACACTGCAGGCCAAGTCTTCTGCTGCTTTATACAAGCTGAGGATACGGCCCTTTTTGTTTTCAAGACATTTTTAAATGTTGTCTTTAACGTAATTCAATCATAAAAGGTCAAATTCTGTCTTGCGGGTTCTTAACACAAGCTTCACTTCCATAGTTTATAAGGTTATATGATCCCTATGAATGAATCACAACTGTGCAATATACGGCTAATTACTCTCTACTTGTCGCTGGGCTAGGGCTTTGCAAACATAGGAGGGATTTAGCAAATCCTAACTCAAGCCTGTGGATGTAGCAGAACTTGGAACTTTTGAAAAAGTCAGGCATTGATTGTGAATATCCGTTCTTCCGACAAGCTGTTCATGGCACAAGGACAAAACTCCAGGGTGGGCAGTGTGGGGGGAAGAAGAGGGTTTAATGAGTTAGGGAAAATATTTTCCACTGTAATTAACTGATGTCCTGTTGCCTTTAGAAGGCTACGGTAGTGTCTAAAGCCAGCTGATGCTCTCATTTTACTTCCAATGTCTATCGGAGAAACTCTGTTGGTGGCCCCCTTTGTAGGTGACGGTGGCTGAGAGAGAAGAGGG
Organism: Mauremys reevesii; assembly: GCF_016161935.1. NCBI lineage: Eukaryota > Metazoa > Chordata > Testudines > Geoemydidae > Mauremys > Mauremys reevesii. Next base: position 83,774 of record NW_024100857.1, read on the forward strand.
TGGAAGGGACTACCTTCCCTCTCAACCCTTCATTTCAGCTCCGAACAGGAGCTTTCCCTTTCCTGAAGGAGCCAGGGCATGCTTGTCAAAAGGGCTCTAGACTTCTCCAAGCAGCAACATTAAGACCATGAACCTATTTATCCAAACAGGAGCTAGAGGGCTTTTCATCATTTCTCTACTCTCCTTCTCTGCTGGGGGACCATCATAGGAGATGCAGTAACCAAAACGGGTATTTAAGTCTCCAAAAGCTGAAAGGAATATAATCTGAGCACAGGAAATGAATGAGGACAAAGAGAGCTCCTCACATACACACACCAGCCTTCTTTGTACCTTAAGGGCCAACAGTCTCAGACACAGCAAAACTGGAAGAGTCACATCTGCAATGCTCACACAAAGCAGCAATGAACACAGCACATACACAGTGAGTCTTGGAGGATAACCCACAAAAAACTGATTCAGAAATAAATAATTTAATGGACCATTAGATGCCAAGCTAATCCAATTGCTACTTTTTTCTAGCTTCTGCAATAAAACAATGTTCTGAAGAACAAGGCGTGTGTGTTTAGGAGCAGAATTCTGCTAGGAGTGGCGAGAGCTGTAAATTAGATATATACCTAACTGTCGCAGAAGGTCATTAATGACGGTGAGCAAGCTGTTAACAGAGTTCTTAGCTTTTCTCGCATTGTCTTCTGCCTCTTGGGCAGCCTGTGAAGCCTGTAGAAAAAGAAGTGTGTGTAAATGCAGTGATGTCAAAGTGGTCAGGATCATAATGGATTTGCCTCTCTGCATCGCAAAGCTTCCCCACCCAATGCTTGCCCTCCTAGATCATGAAACTTGCCCAAGGACACAAAGGGCTAATCTCATGTGTCTCTACACACTGTTTTGCATCCCTGACTCCTCTGTTTAGGATAATCCCCAACCCCTTTCAATCTTAGATCTGAATCACAGCTTGGATGTGTGAGTGTGGAGAGCAGGGCAATACAAAAATGAAATTACTTCGCCTTCCATAGGAAAACTAATAATGGAGGAGGCTTCCATTGGACAACAGAGACCATACTGGGCTGCAACCATTCTTTTGTTTAGAGATGGGGCAAGTCTTACGTCATGGAAGTCTGTCTCCAGACTATAAAGTTGTGTCAGTGCTCTATAGTTAAAGTTACAAGAGGCATTATATTCTAATCCTGTTTTTTTCCTCTCTCTTACAAAACTTAGTTAAAAAAAAAAAAAAGGTCACTAACTGAACTTGAGATCCAAACCAGATGTTTTTGCAACAGGACAGTCAATAAGATACTAAGAATGACAGAGCCAACACACCAACTCTCACCATTGATACCAGTATCCACTCTTCTTACTGTCCCACGCACTGCATTCAGCTCCTAGAATAACTCACCATGCCTGCCATCATCATATCCTGATCAGCATCCTCCTGCTTCCTCTTCAGCTCCTTCTCGGCATCTTGCAGCTGTTTCAGCATGTCATCCACTTCTTTGTCTAGCTCTGTCGCATCAGAGAAAGTCTTGTCGGCCTCAGACTTTGTACTGGCAGCATTCTAAGGCCAATGTAGATAAAAGGTTCAAAAAGGGTGGAACACGCAGGATACAAAAGAAAAGTCTTCACCCCTTTTTTTCTCCTATAATGCACCAGGGCAAGTTTCTCTGCTGTATGTGCCATTTCTGATGGGAGGCAAGCTCAACCACACAATTCAGCAGTAGATTTCACACCAACTAATCTCACTCTCTGGAGTTTACACAGTGGGTAGTGAAAACCGTGTTAGCTCACCGTGGGCTTAACACAATTCAGTAGGGCAGGAAGTGCATAGTCCCAGCAGGACAGACAGGAGCAGAAAGAAATTTACTCAATTAATTTCACTACTTCACAAAGAGTGACTCAAATGGTGCTGTGAGTCTCACCTTCTGGACAGAATTAGCAATTTTCTCAGCATCGTCTGCTTTGTTCTTGGCTTCCCTGGCATCATCAGCAGCATTACCAAGCGCCAGCTCTGCTTGCCTTGTCTTATTATTGGCCTCAGCAATGGTTTGAGTAATGGCAGGAATCTTCTTTAATGCCCCCTCGGCGGCTGTCTTGTTATCATTCACACGCTTGTCAAAATCTGATAAAAATTCAGGCATTGTTTTGCGTCCTGCTCTGGAAGGCTCAGACACTTGTCAGGCCAAGAAAACTTAGCCAGCAGCCTAGCAAGCAGCCCAGCCTATGCTACCTTTAAATTGGAGGGAAGAAGAACGATAGGGGACGGGGGGGTCAAGTTGATCAATGCCTTTGAAAGGAGTGCTACGGTTTCTGTTACAAGAGACACACACGCTGGTGGTATCACAGGTATTAACCCAGGATGTACTGACTGCACAAGTTTATTATTGGCCTTCTCCCTTCTAGCAAATGCAATGCTCCAAGCTTCCAGAATAGCAGTGACTGCAGATCAGGGGGGTTTGAGGCTCAATATGCAGACTGCATAGTGATGCTAAATTATAAGTGGAGTCTAGCAATGTAGGCTGATGGTCACTGTTGAATGAGAAGTTAGTTTCCAGGGGCGAGAGCTTAAACCACACAACTCCCTAAACAAGTCTGCCTCTGATGGAAGAAGCCTGGTCATTATACAAACCATGTACAGATATTGTCCCTAGAGATCTCTCGTATACCTCTCAGGTTGCTGAGAATGTCATTGGCCTCCTCTAGCGTCTCTCTTCCCTTCTTGGCAGCTTCTTCAGCCAGAGCTTTGGCAGCATCTGCTCGGGCCAGCAGCTGGTCGGCAGTCTAGAGATACATAACACAGCTCAGCATATTCTCATCTTCTGTAGAACAAGATCTAGCCATGCCACAATGCACAGTGGCCCTGCAAATCCCAGCCCAGTACAAAAAAAGGCTCATTACCGATGATGGACTATGCTTATTCTGCAACCATATAACACATTCAAGGGGTACCTGTCCCCATGACACAATATAGCACAGTCTGCTGTTGCTCATGCCCTCAAGTGAGAATCTCAACACCACTACATTTTCACGAGCTTTTCCTATCTTGTGTTCAGAACCTGCTGTTTACTCTCTCCACCCACCGTGATGTCCACCAAGTCAGTTATTAGCAGTATAAGAATGTTTGAATCTCTCAGATCTGGTCTGTCATTTGCTTCCTTAGGGTCACTTTAGGAAGTAAGAGCCTGCACACCCAGAACTAACCTGTTGTTCAGTCCTTCCTTTCTCCAAGAGATTCTTCACTTCCAGCTCCTTCCCTTTCATGTCCTCTCTCAAATCCTCATAATCCTTCAACTTCCTGTCAATGAGCTGATCCAGCTCCTCTGCTTCCTTCTTGATCTTATTTGCTTCATTCTGTATGTGGAGATTGGAAACAAAACCAGCTTCTGTGAACATAACAGAACTTCTTTGCAGGGAGACAACAGATACACTGTGCACTTTCTAGTGCTCAAAAGAGACAGAAGCTGCAGCTAGACTCCTAGTGTTCAGTTATTACTACACCTCTACCTTGATATAACGCTGTCCTTGGGAGCCAAAAAATCTTACCGCGTGATAGGTGAAACCACGTTACATCGAACTTGCTTTGATCCACTGGAGTGTGCAGCCCTGTGCCCCCTGGAGCGCAGCTTTACCGCATTATATCCGAATTAGTGTTATATCGGGGTAGAGGTGTAATTTGCTACTAAAATTCCTAACAGGATCAGGGCCCCACTGTGCTGAATGCAATACAGAACACATATAGAGACAGTCCCTGTGCAAGAAAGCTTACATCAAACTCTCTTCTAGTGTGTGTGTGTGTGTGTGTATGGTGGTGGTGGGAAGGGGAGGGGGAGAGGGAAGTGGGTGCGGGGAATGGGAAAGGGGACAACTTAGAGGGCTTGGCATTAGGTCTGAGATTCCTGCGTTCCCTAAAAGCAGGTGACTCTGTCTTTCATCCTTTAAAAATGGATAAATAGAGAAACATGCGGTTTCCTGTGTGCACGTCTTTTTGAGGAGGACTGAAATGTCAAGGTCCTGACTACTCCATACAGACAAAAATTACATGGCACTTAAACTTACAGGTGTTAGGCTCCAGTATTGTTTGCAAAGTACTGAACAAGACATTAGTAATTTATCACACCAGTTCCGGGTTGTGAGTTCAATCCTTGAGGGGGCCATTTAGGGATCTGGGGCAAAAATCTATCTGGGGATTGGTCCTGCTTTGAGCAGGGGTTAGACTAGATGACCTCCTGAGGTCCCTTCCAACCCTGACATTCTATGATATTTGCCACCATTGATCTTTGAACACACTGTGCATGTTGCTTGACTCAGATACCTCTAGACCCTTGGAGTCCACAGCAGGAAGACTGGTGAGATTAGCATAGATCTGCAGGGCCTTATTCCCAGCTTCCTCTGCCTCCGCATGCACCTTATTAGCCTGTTTCTCTAGATCTCGAGAAATGTTCTTTGCTTGATTATACCTAAGAGACAACAGAGTATCCAGTTAGCCTATGATTTCATTCTTTTACTGACTCAGCAAAGGAGGGATAAAACTGTCTTGGCAGAAGTGAAGACAGAAGTTGAAACAGAGAACTCACATGAAACGTACTTCTTAAAAGCAGGTCCCTCCCACCAGCCAAAGCACAGAGGACATCTTGTTTTAAGCACCATCCCCCTTCCCCACTCAAACCACGAGGAGAATAATCTGCTTTCTGTTACGGACTCACTTCCTGTTGAGCTCATCTATGTCACTCGCAGTTTGGTTCTCTCCTGCCAGTGTCTTCAACAGCAATGTATACGCCTCTGTGGATGTATCATTTGCTGCCTTTGCTATGCGCACAATATCATCAGCTTCTTGTTTGTGTCTGGGCAATATTACAGAGGGAAAATAATCTAATTAGAATTACCAGCCAATTTTATTCCCATCTAACACTCCCCTTCCTCTCCCAGTACCACAGTTAGGGTGCTAATAAAGAGGTGCTGTCTCCCCAACCCACTGCCAACACACCAGTAAAGCTTGCGAGGGCAATTGCAGGGTATTACTAGGATTTTACATTGCGTTTAGGCCAAAGGTTGCTCTCGTCAGTAATACTCATATACAGCTCTGATGGCTACAGGTCCCCAGAATTCAATGCCCCATCATTGATCCAAGCAGCTGCAACTTCATATTGAGCAAAAGGAGGCTTGCTCTGTTTCAGGCAAATTAAGGTTAGCCTTCCATTTCCCAGCAGGGGCCCACTGAGCCTTCAAGAAGGCAAAAACCAAGTGCCCTACCCTTACATGGATGCTTTGTACTGGTACACCGGGCCTTACCGTTCAGCCAGTTTACGAGCCTCTTCTGCCAAGAGTGTCATGTTGTTTGGGTCACCACTGGAGTCTGGTGGGGTAATGGACTGAAAGCAAAATCAAACATCCTTTCAGAAGCTATTATTTTCCTTTTTTTTTTTATTGTCACTTTAATTATTCATAGTCATGGGTTGCAGACTTAATGTGACTGCTCTATTTCTCATTTCTTATATTAGTTTGCAAAGTCTGAGATTTTTTTGCATAGGTTCTTCCCCAAAAACAAATGCTCCAAGATTGTGTTTAGGATGTGCGAGTGTGTGAGAGAGAGAGAGAGATTGGGGAGCACAGTGGGAGGCAAAGTGGTTACCGAAGTCCTTGCGGGTTGTTGATGAGTGCTGGGATATACACAGCTCACCCAGTGTACAATGGAAGAGCCAACAAATCTTGTACAAAGATAAACATGTTTCCAATTCAAGTGCTGTTATAAACTGCAAGTAAAAAAAATTTAAAACTATGAAGAATACCAAGAGTTTCCTTTCAACTAGTAATATTTTTCCCATTTGTTTGTGCCACACACACTAACCAAACTTATCCTCAGATTTATGAGATTCTCTAAGACGTTAAACACACAATGTTACAACCCAAGCTCAGTGCTAGTTTGTGATGAGGGGCAGAGACGAGAAATGTCCTCAAGACGTTAAGAAAAGACGGTTACTCACCTGTAGTAACTGGTGTTCTTCGAGATGTGTTGCTCCAATCCATTCCAGTTAGGTGTGCGCGCCGCGCGTGCACGGCTTCTCCGGAACTTTTTCCCCTAGCAACCCCGGCGGGCGGCCGCTGGGCGCCCCTGGAGTGGCGCGCTATGGCGCTAAATATATACCCCAGCCGGCCCGTCCGCTCCTCAGTTCCTTCTTGCCGGCTACTCCGACAGTGGGGAAGGAGGCGGGGCTGGAATGGATTGGAGCAACACATCTCGAAGAACACCAGTTACTACAGGTGAGTAACCGTCTTTTCTTCTTCGAGTGATTGCTCCAATGCATTCCAGTTAGGTGAATCCCAAGCCTTACCTTAGGCGGTGGGGTCGGAGTGAGACGTGGCGGAGTGTAAAACCGCGGAGCCGAAGGCTGCGTCGTCTCTAGACTGCTGCACCAACGCGTAGTGGGAGGCGAAGGTGTGGACCGAAGACCAGGTAGCCGCTCTGCAGATGTCCTGGATGGGGACATGGCTCAGGAAGGCGGCGGACGAGGCTTGCGCTCTCGTAGAGTGAGCGGTGAGTCGGCATGGAGTCACGTGAGCTAGCTCGTAGCATGACCGGATGCATTGGGTCACCCAGGAGGCAATGCATTGAGTAGAGACTGGCTCGCCTTTCATGCGATCAGCGACTGCGATGAAGAGCTGGGTGGAACGCCGAAAAGGCCTTGTCGGTCGATGTAAAACGCCAGCGCCCTACGGACGCCGAGGGTGTGGAGCTGTTGCTCCGGGCGGCATGGGGCTTCGGAAGAAGACCGGGAGGAAGATGTCCTGATTAAGGTGGAAGGCCGAGACCACCTTTGGTAGGAAGGCCGGGTGAGGCGGCTGCACCTTATCCGCGTGGAAGACGGTATAGGAGGGCCCACCGTCAATGCTCGTAGCTCCGAGACTCTCCTTGCCGATGTTATGGCACCCAGGAAGGCCGTCTTATAGGAGAGGTAGAGGAGAGAACACGTGGCCCTAGGCTCGAATGGAGGACCCGTGAGTCTGGCCAGGACGAGGGTCAGGTCCCAGGTCGGGCAGGCGGCGCACCGGCGGGTACAAGCGGTCGAGGCCCTTCAGGAAGCGGGAGACCATCGGATTGGCAAAGATGGTCCGACCCTCCGCCCGGGACGAAAGGCGGACACCGCGGCGAGGTGGACTCTCAAAGAGGAAACCGCCAGACCCTGCTCCTTAAGGTACCATAGGTAGTCCAGGATGGTAGTGATGGGTACCACGAAAGGGTTGAGCCCCTGCTGGTCACACCAGAGCGCGAACCTCTTCCATTTTGCCATGTATGTAGTACGGGTGGAAGGCTTTCTACTTTCAAGCAGGACCTGCTGTACGGCTGCCGAACATCCCTTCTCTGCATGGGTCAACCACGCAGGAACCAGGCTGTAAGGTGGAGAGATTGCAGATTGGGGTGGAGGAGTCTGCCGAAGTCCTGTGTGATGAGGTCCGGCCACAATGGGAGGGTGATGGGCTCCCGAACGGAGAGCTCGAGCAGCAGGGTGTACCAGTGCTGCCGCGGCCAGGCCGGAGCCACGAGTATCATGGTGGCTCGATCCCTCCGAAGCTTCTGGAGCACTCTGTGCACTAGCGGAAACGGAGGGAAGGCATAGAGGAGGTGAGTCTGCCACGGATAGAGGAAGGCGTCGGACAGAGATCCCGGCGAGTGCCCTCGGAACGAGCAGAACTGGAGACACTTCCTGTTCGCCCTGGAGGCGAAGAGGTCGACCCGGGGAAACCCCCACCTCTGGAAAATCGTGTGTACCACGTCGGGACGGAGGGACCACTCGTGGGAGAGAAACGACCTGCTGAGGCGGTCGGCTAGCGTGTTCTGCACTCCCGGAAGAAAGGACGCTTCCAGGTGAATGGAGTGGGTCACGAGAAGTCCCAGAGGAGGATCGCCTCCTTGCAGAGGGGGGACGAGCGAGCTCCGCCCTGCTTGTTCACATAGGCTAGAGCTGTTGTGTTGTCCGTGAATACTGTCACCCAGCGGCCTTGCAGGTTGGTCCGAAAGGCGTGACATGCAAAACGGATCGCCCGGAGCTCGCGGACATTGATGTGGAGAGCGAGCTCCTGGGGCGACCAGAGGCCTTGCGTGTGAAGGTCCCCCAGGTGAGCCCCCCAACCGAGTGCCGAGGCGTCCGTGGTCAGCGTCGCGGACGGACGAGGAGGGTGGAACGGCACCCCAGCGCAGACGATCTCTGGGTCGAGCCACCAGCGGAGGGACTCGAGGGTCGGTCTCGTGACCGTGACCACCATGTCGATGTGGTCGCGGTGCGGGCGGTACACCGATGCTAGCCACGACTGGAACGGACGGAGGTGGAGTCGCGCGTACGCGGTGACATATGTACACGATGCCATGTGACCGAGGAGGCGGAGGCATGACCGCACCGTCGTGGTCGGAAAGTTGACCAGCTCCCTGATGAGGGAGACCATTGTCAGGTGCCGAGACCGCGGCAGGCAGGCGCGGCCCACCGAGGAGTCGAGGATCGCGCCAATGAATTCCACCCGCTGTGCTGGGAGCAGGGTAGACTTCTCGGCATTGACAAGCAGTCCGAGGTGTTGAAAGAGGGACAGGATTTCCGCCACCTGTCGCTGTACTAGCCCCTGCGACTGCCCCCGAATCAACCAGTCGTCCAGATAGGGGTAGACATGGATCTGGCGCCTGCGAAGGGCTGCTGCTACCACTGCCATGCACTTTGTAAACACCCTCGGTGCCGTGGCAAGTCCGAAAGGTAACACGGCGAACTGGTAGTGGTCTTTGTTGACTAGAAACCGAAGGAAGCGCCTGTGAGGGGGGTAAATTGCGACATGGAAGTAAGCGTCCTTCATGTCGAGGGCGGCAAACCAATCTCCCGGATCCAGAGAGGGAATGATGGTCCCCAAGGTGACCATGCGAAATTTGGGCTTGAGCAGGTATTTGTTCAGCTCGCGAAGGTCCAGAATAGGACGTAACCCTCCTTTCGCCTTGGGGATAAGGAAGTAACGGGAATAGAATCCCCTGCCCCGTCTGTCTGGAGGCACTACCTCTATGGCACCCACGCTCAGTAGAGTCTGGACCTCTTGCAGGAGGACTTGCTCGTGAGATGGGTCCCTGAAGAGGGACAGGGAGGTGGGTGGGAAGGAGGCGAAACAAAATGCAGACGGAATCCCGACTGCACAGTCTGAAGAACCCAGCTGTCCGATGTTATTCGGGAACAAGAAGGACGAAAATAGGAGAGGCGGTTTGAAAACAAACGGGGAGGATCCGAGATGGAGTGATGGGCGCCCGGCGTCCCATCAAAGGCCTGCTTGGACCCTTGCGGGCCCTTGGAAGAGGCCTGGGACTGGTTGCGGCGGTTACCCGAAGGCGCCGGTGATTTTGTCCCTGGCGTCTAGACGTGTACGGACGGTAACGCTGCTGCGGGAAGGACCGAGGGGCCTGTTGCCGGAAAGACCTGCGTTGCGGAGCCGGCGTGTGCATGCCAAGAGTTCGTATGGCGATACGCCCATCTTTCAAGGTCTGTATCCGCGAATCGGTCTTTTCGGAGAATAGGCCTTTCGTGTCAAATGGCAGGTCCTGCAGCGTGTACTGCACCTCTTGTGGGAGCGTAGAGGATTGCAGCCATGAGATGCGACGCATCGCCACCCCTGTCGCTATTGTCCGCGCCCCCGAGTCCGCCGCGTCGAGGGCCGCCGTAATGGACGAGCGTGAGGACGTCTTTCCCTCCTCGAGCATCGCTGAGAACTCCTGGCGGGAAGTTGTCGGCAGAAGTTCGGTGTATTTTGCCAGGGATGTCAAGATGTCAAACACATACCTGGCCAGGAGGACCATCTGGTTAGCTATGCGCATCTGCAGGCCGCCCGCGGCGTAGACTTTACGGCCTAGCAGGTCCATCCTCCGGCGTCCTTGGATTTGGGCGCGGGGCGGTTGACCGTTCCGTTCACGGCCATTCACAGACTGCACGACAAGCGAGTCCGGGGTTGGAGTGCGGTATAAGTACTCATAGCCCGTAGGGGCTGAGTACTTCGCTCTACCCCGCGCAGTGGGGATGGACGCGGTGTCTGCCAGAGCGTGGCGCGTTCTTTTGTATGGTCTTCACAAAGGCAGTGCCACGCGCACTGGAGTGTCGAACCGACCACATTAGTTATAGGGTCCTCATCCTCCTGGACCTCTGCCACGGAAGGCCCATGGCCGCGTCGCCACCCGACGGAGTAGTTCCTGGTGGGCCTTGAGGTCAATGGGGCGGGTCTTTAGCAGAAGTCCCAGCCACCGCCGTCCGGGGCGATGGCGAGGACATTGCTTGGCCGATGGCCTCCACTGGAGGGGCCGTCAGGCGCCTCAGCCAGGCCAGGCTGGACGGGGCCTGGTGGTCCCGCGGCATCGAGGGCTCGCGGGGTGACTCGGAGGCGACTGATCGGCGCCGGGCACCCTGCGCTCCGCGGCGATGTCTCGTGGGGGAAGCGGAATGCCTTGCGCTTCGTGATGACCCCAGGGCACCCAGAATCCCCACTGCTGAGCACCTTGCGGATGGTCGTGTGGGGTTGGCGGCAATGAGCCGGTGCCGTCCGCGCCAGAGGCGACCGATGCCGGACGAGACGGCCAGGGTGGGGCGGAGCCCGAAGCCGAGGCTTGCGGAATACTGCCGGATGGTCTGGAGGCCCGGTGTCCGTCCGTCCGGTACCGGGAGGGAGACCTCGACCAACGGCCACCGCGGTGCCGGGAGCTCGACCGGTTCGGGAGCTCGACCGGGAGCGGACCTGCGGTGCCGGAGCGGCTGCGGGAGGTCCGGTGTCGGGAACGGTGCCGGGACGGGGACCTCCGGCTGCGTCGACGCGACGGTGATCGGGACCTTGACCGGTGCCGGGAGTGCGACCGGTACCGGGATGACGATCGGTACCGGGACTGCGACCGGCGGCGAGATGGCGAGCGGTACCGCGATGGGGAGCGGTGCCGAGATCTCGACCGGCTGGACGGCGAGCGGCGACGGGTCCTAGAGCGGGACCGAGAGTGTCGTCCGGGCCGGTGGTCCACAGAGGGAGGTCGGACCAGCCTCGCCGGTTTTCCAGCTGATGGAACAGCCCGCACCGGGCGGTGCCGGGGCGGAGGCTCGGTGCCTCTACGAGCTGAATTAGCTCGTGCGGCAGAGTACGTCTCCGGCGCCGTCGGCAGCCTTGGCTCAACTCCGACGGCCCGGGGCGCGGCGGTACCGGACTCGACGGACCTGGCGGAGTCAACGGCCCAGTGTCTGCCTTGCGCGCGGTCACCACTGGGGGCGCAGGCGGCACAAGCACTTTAGCTGAGTCCTCAGCACGGGACTTAGCTATGGCTTTGGCGAGTCTACGCTTCCTCGCCGGCGAGAGTGAGCGGTGCCGGGTCTTCTGCGCCGGGGGTGGGGCCTGCGGGACCTCGGTACCGGGGCGGCCCGGTGCCGCTGGTGCGCTCTGAACCGAGGAGGTCCTCGGTGCCGGCGTCGCTGGTGCCGCCGGTTGGAGCGACGCTTCCATAAGTATCTGCTTAAGCCTGTGGTCCCGTTCTTTGCGTGTCCGTGGCTTAAAAGCAGAACAGATAACGCACTTGTCGGTGCGATGTCCTTCTCCGAGGCAACGGAGGCAAGCGTCGTGTGGATCTCCAACGGGCATAGGCTTTTGGCACACAGCGCAGGGCTTGAAGCCCGGTGCCCTGGGCATGAGCCCGCACCGGGGAGGGAAAAGGGGGGGAAACCCCCCTTAACCAACTACTATCTAGAACAACTACACTAAGACAACTATAAGAACTGAAACACTAACTATACAACTAACTATATATATACAAAAAACGAAGAGTGAAGCTAGGGTGGTGGAGGGCAGAGAGCACTCCACAGTTCCGACCGGCCGTCACGGGCGGTAAGAAGGAACTGAGGAGCGGACGGGCCGGCTGGGGTATATATTTAGCGCCATAGCGGCGCCACTCCAGGCGCCCAGCGGCCCGCCGGGGTTGCTAGGGGAAAAAGTTCCGGAGAAGCCGTGCACGCGCGGCGCGCACACCTAACTGGAATGCATTGGAGCAATCACTCGAAGAAGAACCTTATTCTACTAAAAAAAAATGGAAGACACTACACATTAAAGAGCTTGTGTCACAAAACACTCACCACATTGGCAACTGCCATCTTTGCCTTCTCTAGCATATTAGAAGCTACTTCAATCAAGTCTTCTGTGGCCTGCACCCGTTCTTGGGCTTGCTCAGCTAGGCCTTCAGTCTCCCTCACTGTATTTTGGATGTTCTGTAATCGGTCAAGCTGGCTTGCCAGAGTGCTGTTAATTTCCTTGAGACGATCCATCAGGCCCTGATCCACATCTGAGGCGAACAACATAAAAAAGGGAGGAAGCAAAATTAATTACACTGGGAGCATGAATTGCAGAAATAAAACATTTGGTAAGCTGCTGCCGTCTGCAACATGTTGGTAGGTTAATCCCTTGTTGAAAGGGGTCCAGAAAAGCCTTTTAAATGAGAGGGTAATTGGTTTACGATCCAAGTCATTATGAGAATGTGCATAAAACCCAAAAGAAACGAAGACGCCTCTACCTTCTAATGGCCCTGCTGGTCACTAAGCGTTTGTGAGCACATTTGGCCAGAATTTTGAATGCAAGACCTGGCACATAAAGGAGGTGGATAGTTGCTTTTCAAATGAATTATGTTCAAAGCATGAAACAGTTGTTCCACCTATTCTATTAGGGCAGCAGTTTGCAAATTTTGGAGCTGAGCCCCCTTTTGAGTTACATTTTTTGATTGCACCTCCCTAACCAGACAAAAATAGACATGCAAAAATATGCTTGATAAACCTATCAGAGACCTTAACACAACTTTAATTATATTACCCACACCTGTAAAGTTTCAAATACACTGATACTGACCAATGGCACAGCCAAAGCTTCCTCAACCTTGCAGCCAGGCTGCAACAATAGGGCATGGCCAATACCTGCCCCTCCCTACTTGGGTTTTTAGGGTGGAGGAAGGTGCATGCAATGGTCTCTGGAGGTGAGTCAAGGGTGGAGGTGATGCCCGGGCCCCACCACGCAGGGCTGGCAAGAGCTACCCCACCACCCCTGGAAAAAGATGTTTCTTCACACTCCCCCTTAAGGGTGTGTGCCCCAGTTTGAAAACTGTATTAGGTTCAAATTCTATCAAAAAATGCACAGACAAAGGGGCAAGCATAAGAACATAAGAACGGCCGTAATGGGTCGGACCAAAGGTCCATCTAGCCCAGTATCCTGTCTACCGGCAATGGCCAATGCCAGGTGCCCCAGATGGGAGTGAACCTAACAGGTAATGATCAAGTGATCTCTCGCCTGCCATCATCTCCACCCTCTGACAAACAGAGGCTAGGGACGCCATTCCTTACCCATCCTGGCTAATAGCCATTAATGAACTTAACCTCCATGAATTTATCCAGTTCTCCTTTAAACGCTGTTTAGTCCTAGCCTTCACAACCTCCTCAGGCAAGGAGTTCCACAAGTTGACTGTGCGCTGTGTGAAGAAGAACTTCCTTTTATCTGTTTTAAACCTGCTGCCCATTAATTTCATTTGGTAACACCTAGTTCTTGTATTATGGGAATAAGTAAATAACTTTTCCTTAGCCACTTTCTTCACTTCACTCATGATTTTATATACCTCTATCATATCCCCCCTTAGTCTCCTCTTTTCCAAGCTGAAAAGTCCTAGCCTCTTTAAACTCTCCTCATATGGGACCCGTTCCAAGCCATGCACTGCTCTCTGCTGTGCAGAGAGTAAGGAATCTTCACACCCAGGCTCCAAAGCTGCTTTGCAACCACTATTGCATACCTGAGATGCAACAGCCTGCACAGCTTGTTCTCCTGCTCCACAAGGAGGAGAGTAACAGCTGGCAGATCTACACAGCAAAAGATTCACCAGCCTGGTACCTTCCCCATCCTAAAGATTTCCCAATCACATTCCTGGGTAGAGAGCCCCACTGGATCTGGGTTCTGCAATGCTATAGGAGGTAGAAACCTCTGCATGGCCTCCCCAAACCCTGCCCTAATTCTAAAACTGATAAGTAACATGATACTATTACAGTTCTTGAAACAGTGACTAATCATATGGATATGGTAGAATACCAAGACACAGCAGGGCCACCCAAGGAGAGAGTTAGCTTAACTAGGTTTTGGGTTTTTTAAACCAGACCCTTAACATTATCTTAATACTGTGTCCTATAAATACACATGTACACATTTGGTGCATAAAGTGAGATTAATTTAAAAAAAAATAACAGCAACATGAAGGCTGATAAATCAACTACAAAACAAAAAAAAATCCTCAGGAAAGCCAAGAGTTAAGGTTTCTATAGCAATGTTGCCTTGGCCATATTACACATCCTGGAGGTTTTAATGTGAACATACAACAAGATTTCATTTATTAAACTATATATTCAGACAGAAAATACTACACATGCACAAAGTGTTCAAATTAATGTGGTTTAGGAAATAGACATGAGGTTTTTTGAGTCCCTGTTCTCTCAACTTTAATGGTGAACTAACCATTTATGCATTTAATTTGCCTTTTCTTTATTTCAGAGAGGAGCAAAAAAAAGCAAAAAACCCAGAGCTCTCCCTACTACACTAGTGCACTTTAGCTTCACAGCCTTTCCTGAGATGCAGGTAACCTAAGGGTAAGTCTACACAGCATTTTGGACTGAATGGGCTTGAGGAGAAGTGGGACTCATTTTAGCACTCTACATACACCTTTGGAGACAGCACTTTGAAGCTATGGCTTGGGCTGGAGCTCAGCCCTCCCAGGGCCCCAGTGGCTCAAGCCCAAGCCCAAGCCCCAACTTCGAAGTGCTGTCTATTGAGTTATCTTTAGCGCACCAGCATGAGCCCCACTATCCCAAGCCTGAGGCTCCCACTAGCTTCAAAATGCTGTGTAGACATACCCTAGGAGACCCCAAAGGTAAAGTGACCCCTGCATGCCCAAGGTCAAGCTATTTAGAGTCTTAAGGAGCCACAAGACCCCTCAAACAGTAACAATGGTGAACATTTAAACACTGAATTGACTTTTGTAAAAGGGGAATTATTTACCTCCTCAAGTGAGTGCTAGGAAGCAAACCAACCAAAGACCCAATCCTATGACCACCTGTGCACTTGAATCACTTACGTAAGCAGGTCATATAGTTCCAGCACCAAGCACTACAAAGAACTATTACCCTAATTTCTGAAATGATTGTGCACATTTGGGAAGGTTTCTCAGACAGCATGGACTTGCTCCTCCTATGCCAGCCAGCACACAGTCCACCTTTAGTCCCGGAGTTCAGTGCAATCACTCACATAGTGCTGGACATCCAACAAGAGTCTCAGACCAACAACTGTCAATCCAAACTACAACCTCCTTGGCTAGTGGGTGTGTCTTCAATTGGTCAGAGGACATGGACTCAAGTGCCAGCACCATGCAGATGATGCAGAGGCTGACCGAAGCAGATACCCTTCACTACCATATGACCACACCACGGCCACCAATATGGCTTCAGTGCTGGCATGGGATCAGCTCATGGATGAACAGTGGCTGACTGAAGCTGAACCCAAGCAAGACAGAGGTGATGCTGGTGGGCAGCGGAAAGCATTTAGAAGAATGTGCAGCCATGGCGCAGTCTCCTTTGGTTGAAGGCAAACACCCACAATTGGTCAATTAAGAGTGTAGTTTAGGAGTACTCCTGGATTTCTCACCGACACTAAGCTCTTGCACAACAGCACCTGTGAGTACAGCTTTCTACCATCTCTGGTTGGCTAGGAGGCTCCTTTCCATCCTGGCAGACAGCGACACGGCTTTGGTCATACATACCTTTGTCACTGCCTTCCTGGACTACAGCAATGTGATATGCCTGGGGATGAAGCTATCAGCCCCTAAGAAACCCTAACTAGCACAAAATTCTGCAGCATGTGTCATCCTCAACAGGGGCTATTAAAAACACATCAAACCTGTCTTTGGCTCTCTATACTGGCTACCCACAGTCTTTATCTTCTAGACCTTCAATGGCCTGGGCCCAGCATATCTTTTAAAGATTGCCAAAAGCTCCAGGATGAAGACCATGGGTGACAATTCAGCTCCTTGTGCACCATGGAACTCTCTACCAAGAGGGTAAAGCTTGTCTGTGTAGAAAACAGAGCTTCTTCCAAGGCTGGACTGAGACTATGGAACAAACTTGCACAGGAACTAAGAACCACCACAAGTCTCATTCCTTTCTGCTCCAAGCTCATGGTGTGTGTTTCTTTGACAACGGTCTTTTCTAACAAATGCACAACATGTATATTTAAAAACATGCATATACCCAATGTAAGTCACGTCACTTAGCAAACTGCTGAAAGATGCAGACGTGCTAGGGTGAGGAGGGCAGCACAAGAACCTACAGAGAACGGAGCTTGACCAAACCCGGAAAACATAACCTACTCATCTCTGGGCTAAGACCAAACAAGGAATGTTTAGGGCCAAAGAAATTACTTTGGGAAAACTATGAGCAACAACGGGAACATTGCTACTGGTGAATACTATGAAAACATACACATCCCTACATTAAGGGTATGTCTATTTTTAAACAAGCAGAAAGATTTTCATAGTTAATCAGTAAAAGCCTCTTTAAAATTAGTCTCTCCTCTGTGTGGGCCAGTTGTCTTTTTGTCGGTTTTAGACAGCTCTTTATTTTTGTTTATTATACAGAGCCATGAATATTGTCAGGAGTAAAATACAACCATCCCCATGCACACTTCCCCAGCCGTGTTTTGAAATGTTCACAGCTCCTGAAGCAAATTATGTGGTAACAAAAAAGCTTTGTTCCCCTAATGGACTAGGAATACAGCAAATCGTTAGCTCCATGGCACCCTTTGTCAGACCAATTCAACCTACCTTTGCTGTTCTGTGCATCTCGGAGCAAGTCCATGACATCTCTCTCTGCCTCCTTCAGTCTGTCCTCAAAGGCCTGATCAGTCACTGTTTCATCTCCTGTACCAAGGTTTGCTATAAGATTTTCTAGCTCCTGCAACCTCTCGCGTTGTTCTGCCACCTAAGCAAAGGAGATAAAGGGACAGAAATAAACAGCCTCCTTCCAAAAGCTGACACACAAAGTACTTGTCAGTTGTTTCAGCTTCCAGGAGGTGTCGCTCAGACACCGTGTGAGAATCTCCATGCAAGTACATCTAGATCCATGTCTGTCTCTCTCGGAAGAGTTCATCCCCTAGCAAGCAGCAGAGGGGTATGCTACTTGGTGTTTGTCAGCCTCCAGCAGTAATAGGAGACAAGCAGAACGTTGCATTGCAGGTCTTACCTTATCTCTAACCAGTCTATAGCACGCAGGACATTCTTGACAGCCAGGCCAGGACCGATTGTAGAAATAATTCTCTTCACACTGGTCACAACGATTCCCCACAAAGCCTTCCTTACACTCACAGCGACCATCCTCCTTGCACTGTAGGGAGCGAGAGCCCTCGGTGTCACAGTCACATGCTGCATAAAAGTTAAAGCATGAGACTCAGACTGGCTGGGAGAAAGACAGACCGAGAACTGCTCTGAACTGCAGACTATTCTCCGAAAGAACACCACAGCAGCACACAGTTTGAGGCTTGACACTTCTGTGCACTGTATCAGGCAAAGCGCAAGATGTAACTTCTCAGTTTGAGACACTATTCTCACCAGTGCCCCACAAACTGACCTCTCTGTATTGGTCCATCTCATTAGAATGATCTGCAAATAGTTAATTTGCTCTCACAGTACAAGGAAGTTGAAAAGAAGAGGTAGATCCAGCCCTACATTTGTATCACATTTACACTTTGTTTCTTCTCAGGACTCAGTCAGCAACTTACGGGCACATTCCAGAGTAGAGACGCAGGAGCTTAGAGAGCAGAAAACAGAACTGTTTTGGAAAAATATTCAGAGCAAGTGTTTATGCCAAAAAGAAGTAGATGTCTACAAGTAAATGCAATCAGAGCCCCCCAGAGACAGAAAAAGAAACTCTTACAAATAAATCAAGATTCAAAACACCCTCACTGGGACCAGGTCTCAACCACTGTCCGGGATGTGGACACAATAAGACAACCCTTGTTTGTCACATTAAACATGGAGCTAGTGAAGTGAGAAGAAAGCAGCAGCTGGCTGGCACGGAGAGGATAAGAAAATGGAGACATGTGTTGGTTTCCAGTTCCCCTCATTCTCCAACCCACCATCACTTACGTTTGCAGCCTTCAGGTCCGAATCCGAAGTGGTTGACCTCACATCTCTCACAGCGCTGCCCGGTGATGCCTGGTTGACACTCACACTGCCCTGTTTGTATGTCACAATGGCCATCGGTGGAACCCAGTGGATGGCAGTCGCACCTATTGAAGGAGACGATATTTCAAGTGACAATAAAAAACCCAGCAAAAACAGTAGGCTACACTTTCACCTTTCATTTGAGGATCTCAGAGATCCTATGCAAGCAGTAAGCCTTACACCTCCCATGTGAGGTGGGTATTGCTGTGCCTGTCTCTGATGTGGAAAGCAAGGCACAGAAATTAACTGAACTGTGCAAGATCATGAAGGGACTGAGCTAGGAATGGGATCCAGAACCCGCACCTATCAGTCTTTGCCTGTAATCACAACATGGTTTCTATTTATAAATTACCCTTCTCTACAGAACGCTTATCAGATCTGCTCCATGACTAATCCTTTCCTCCTGCTCTATCACTGTTCATAGAAAATCCCATCCTGTTATGGATGCTGAAATCAGGGTTAAGTATGGATCCCCCCGCACAAAACATACTCGCTGCCACAACTGCAGGCCAACCTCACCTGTCACAGCCACGTCCACTCCGTAGGTTGTAGAAGCCAGGCTCACAGGTACTACAGTCCCTCTCGGTGACACGTGGCAGGCACTCACACTGTCCAGTTACTTGATTGCAGCTTGTCTGCTGGTTTACTGTGCCATAAGGATTACAACTGCACGCTGCCAGAGATGGAAAGGGGAACATGTTCCCAGTAATCAGCAGAATACCAGCATTAGACTGGAGTCTCCAAACATGCCAGATAGCATATGAATCCAAATTGTAAACTGCACCACCATACCACATCCAGTGCCCACACTGTGTCAGGTCACTGGATAGGCTTACAGCATCTGCATTTTATCAAGCCATAACCATCAGCATAGTATGAAATCTAGCACTGCAGCTGACAGGTCTGCACGCAGCACCAAAATCGGAGTTCTGACATTTTCCCTATTATGATGTCAGGCCAAGACAGACCACAAAAGGGCAAATTTGTGGGGCTAAAACGTTCAGTCATTCCAAGGATGTGCCAGTGAGACTAAGAAGGGGCAACTGTAGCCATGAAAAGGGTTCTGATTTTCATGTGAAACAGCTGAGAAAGGCACTTACCCTTGCATTTAACCTCAGGGCTGGAGGCTAAGGGGTTCCCAAAAAACCCATCTTTGCACCGGTCACAGTAGAAGCCAGCCGTGTTGTAGATGCATTTCAGGCATTCCCCTGTCAAGCGGTTACAGTTCCCCACGGCATTGGGATCAATGTTGTCATTGCACTGGCAGAGACGGCAAAGCCTGGCAGGGCCATTTTCACCAAGTGGATCTCCAAAATAGCCGTCATCACATAGCTCACATCTTTTACCTGGGGGCAGGACAAACATACATGTCACAGTAGGCAGCCAGTGGTTACAAGGTAACCTGGATTCCCCTACAGCAGGGTTTCTCAAACTGGGGGTTGGGACCCCTCAGGGGATCACAAAGTTCTTACATGGGAGGGGGTCACAAGCTGTCAGCCTCCACCCCAAACCCCGCCTTGCCTCAAGCATTTATAATGGTGTTAAATATATAAAAAGTGATTTTAATTTATTGGGGGGGGGGTCGCACTCAGAGGCTTTCTATATGAAAAAGGTCACCAGTATAAAAGTTTGAGAACCACTACCCTACAGCCTCTCCTGCAAAGTGAGTCCCTCATCACTTTTTCCTCATCTGATATGAAGTGACCAGGAAGAGATCATACTTCAAAGCACTACAGTGGAGGAGTCAGTCACAACCTCCAATAGTTAAAGCTACCTTTGGATTTCCAGTTACACTGTGATTTAAAAACCTTTATGTCACTCCAAAAATACTCTGATTTGTTTTTAAGAAACATGCCAATGAGATATTAACACACAACTTTCCACATATGGTTTTTCTCAATATTCTGTCCCCTTAAAAAGTCTAAAACAGCATTTCTCAACCATTTGGGCACCAGAGACCCTCTTGCTCCCTTCCTAAAGTGTGTCAGGGAGATCTCAGGGACAGGCACTGGTCCACAGACCAGTCATTGAGAAACACTGGACTAAAAAGCCACTAATTCTGCAATCTGCATGTTTGTCATAATTTTTGTGCCACTTTAATATCACAGTTCTCCAATCTGTTCCAGACATCACGCGCTAGTTAATCTATACTTCAGCACAGACTAAGTTCCAAAATATAAAATACAAAAAATGACTGCCCCTATTAATTGTAACAAATGAGATCAGCTAAAGCAAGCAAACAGATATATGGAGACCCACCAGTCACTTCCATTACAGGAGGCTGTGATGCTGCAACAAGGACAGAAGACTCCATATAGAAGACAGCCCTGCAGTGACACTGGCTCCCCTGCCTAGGCAGTCACCGATACACAACTCAGCCCCTTGGTCTCCCTAGGCAGCACCTGACAAACTTTGTCCCCAGTTACTCCCTCGCTATAACTACCTGAGCTGTAAAACAGCTCAATACTCTCCCCCACTTCCCAATGCCACTGCTTCCCAAAGTCTTCCTAAGACGTTAGTGGTGACCCTGATCTGTCGTACCTCTTAAGACGGGGATGGAAGCCACAGAAGGTTTGCCAGACCGCCCCACACAAGCTAAAAGCTCTACTTCTCAGGCAGCTCTTTCACATGCAAACCTCCCCCTTTCCCTTCCATCACATCACAAGCTCTTCACCATAAGTGGGGACACACTGGGAGGGAGGTGAGGGCAGCAGCATTACTTAAAGGGTTAACACCATCATCTGCTTTACAATTTACTATTTAAAATAAGATACATATCTGTTGAGACATTTGTTTTAGGCTGTAAAAAACAATATGGATTTGTACATTAAGTTGCCCTGTCCTGATGAATCATTGCAACCTATGGCTTCCAAGGCAGAACAAACCTGCTGCAGCAAACAACATTCAATGTCTGCCAGACTGGCAGAGGGAAAATATGCCCTCTAATTTTATCCCGATTTGAACATAAAAATTCTCACGCCTGTTTTAGTGACTATCCCGTTTTCCACCCAGCTCTACATGATTAACAGTACTCAGTATCAGAAATTATCACGGCTCATGTATCCCAAGTATTTTCAGACTTTGCTCAGACTAAATCTCAGTTTCTCCATTCAGGAAAGAGAAACATTTGGCTTCTTTTCAGTTCATAGAATCCCAAGAATTATGGCAACAAAGAGCTCGATACTAGTTACCAAGCTGTCTGCTAAGAAAAAAGCAATCACAAAATACAGAAGGGATCAGGTCTGCTCATTTCTCTTCACTGTGCAAAGCAGCAGACCTGGTGTAAGAAGGCTGTCTCTGGGCAGGTGGGATGTGGAAGCTCTGAATAAAGAATGCACCTGTGGTTCCAGCAGGACAGTTGGTGCACACCACCTCCTTAGTCTTGGGCACTATGGCGCAGCTGGAGCCCCCTGGACATGGACAAGGCTGACAGTCTGAGGGAATGCCTGTAGTTGCATCTCCATAATACCCATCACTACACTTCTCACAGTGAGGGCCTGCCGTGTTATCTCTGCAGTCGCAAGCACCTGTGGGTTTTGGGGGTGGGTGGGGGTTTTGGGGAGGGGAGTAAAGGGGAGAAGGGAGAGAAAATACCAGTGCATGTTTTTAATATTGTTCCAGTCACTATCCCCATCCCATTACTCACATAGAAAGAAAAAAAATTAAACAAAACAAAAAAATCAGATCTCCTGCTGCTGCCCCCCTCACCCCCAATCTTCCTCCTTACCAGTCTCTGGGTCACAGCTCTCACTGTGCCCATTACAGGTACACAGCACACACAGACTGTATGGCCCAAGGCTAGGTGTCTCCCTCCTATAACCTGGGGCACAGTGCTCGCAGAATTGCCCATGGTATCCTGCTGGGCAGGTACAGCTCTCCACCCAGGTTGCAGGGGTTCCAGGCTCAGGACGAGCGCTCACAATAGTGACATCATCCAGGTATCCAGCACCTGGAAAGAGATTGGGAAGAGAAGCATTTAATTACCCACACATGAAAAACGGTATGATACGAGCCCAACACAGTATATTTACACACAAGTCAGAGATAGACCACACAGTGTTGGAAGAGATGTGTTTGCTATAACTTCAGCAGCAAAGTCAGCAGTTGCTTAGGTTGATGTGAGAAGGATGCCAGGTAACCCAGAGAGAACAAAGGCCAGAAAGCAGAGAGGGCAGTTCCCTATGGATGAGATACACAGGTATGTAGAGCTGGTAGCTTGCCAAACAGCCGTCATACAAAACATAGCAGGGTGCAAAGAACACGATTTGTGTAAATACATTTTGGCAGTACAAATCATGCCTTGTGTGTGCACTGTTTATAGTTCCATTCAGAAACCAAGAATGGTTCCTAACCTTCCCTGTTACAAGAACAGACAAGCCCTGTATGCAGTGGATTCTTCATCAGAACCACACTTTCACAGCAAGAGAAAGAAGAAACTACCTAGACATCCCTCTGCCCACTCTCTTCTGGGTTTTTCTCCTCCAAAGTCACCTCCCCTTGGTATCTTAAGGTGACTTTCCCTAGTAATTCCTCTTAGGCAGAGCTCTATGACAGATGTAAAATGACTGTTATATGTTGACGTAAGGATGTTTGCTCTAGTGTAACAACCCTAGAACTCCAAACAGAACCCCAAGGATCATGGGATATTAGCAGCAGCTGGAATGCTCATCAGATAAGTCACACTGCCCACTTCCTACCCTCTATTCTATTATCGGTACATTCCTCTTGTGTAAAAATATTCCACTTCAAATTCTTGTAGATTCCCAATCTAAGAAGTTCTTACTTGTTTTTTAAAATCTATTTATTTTAGCATAAAAATCTCTCAACGGTTTTCAAGGCCATCGATGTTCTGTCCCTAATCAGAGCCAGTTCCCACAGCACCTCCTTATGTGGAACTCCCACTTAAGTAGGTTGCCTGAGGCGGTTGTGAAGGCTAGGACTATAACAGTGTTTAAAAGAGAACTGGATAAATTCATGGAGGTTAAGTCCATTAATGGCTATTAGCCAGGATGGGTAAGGAATGGTGTCCCTAGCCTCTGTTTGTCAGAGGGTGGAGATGGATGGCAGGAGAGAGATCATTTGATCATTACCTGTTAGGTTCAGTCCCACTGGGGCACGTGGCATTGGCCACTGTCAGTAGACAGGATGCTGGGCTAGATGGACCATTGGTCTGACCCAGTACGGCCATTCTTATGTTCTAAGTAAACAGAGGTTCTGTAAAATGGGGAGGTTTTGGGATCAGGCCCTTCCCACTTAGAACAATTATCTCTCATCAGTTTTGTGTTTTCCTGTCCTCTTTACATTACAAGTGTAATTGCAGTAGAGTAGGTGCCACACTTGTTAAAGCAGGAGTGGCCAACCTGAGCCTGAGAAGGAGCCAGAATTTACCAATGTACATTGCCAAAGAGCCACAGTAATACGACAGCAGCCTCCCCATCAGATCTCCAACCCACCAGCGCCCACCACCCCCCGGCACCTCATGACCAGCTGTTTCGTGGTGTGCAGGAGGATCGGGGGAGGGAGGAGTGAGGGTACGGCAGGCTCAGGGAGCGGATGGGAAGGGGTGGAGTGGGGCAGGGCCTGTGGCAGAGCCAGGGGTTGAGCAGTAAGCACCCCCCAGCACATTGGAAAGTTGGCGCCTGTAGCTCCAGCCCCGGAGTTGGTGCCTAGACACGGAGCCACATATTAACTTCTGAAGAGCCCAGGGGCGGCTCTAGACATTTCGCTGCCCCAAGCACGGCGGCACGCGGGGGCGCTCTGCCGGTTGCTGGTCCCGGCTTTGGGACCTCCCACAGGTGTACCTGCGGAGGGTCCGCTGGTCGCGCGGCTCCACCGAAGCCGCAGGACCTCCTGCGGGAGGTCCACCGGTGCCCTGCCTGCAGCCCGCCCGGCTCCGGGCAGTGCGCCCCCCGCGGCTTGCTGCCCCAAGCACACGATTGGCTTGCTGGGGCCTGGAGCTGCCCCTGGAAGAGCCGCATGTGGCTCTGGAGCCACAGGTTGGCCACCCCTGTGTTAAAGAATCCTGGCATCTTTGCGACCACTTCCTTCAGAATTCTGGGGTGAATTTGGTCTGCTCCAGATTTTCATTAATCAAATCTATGCATGGTCATGACAAAAATGCTCAAGTCACCCTAAACCCACTTTCTCAAGTAGTGGAATGACTCACTTCTCTCACTGTATGTCCCACGGATCTTGATAGAAGTCAAGTTGTAAAGCAGCTTCTGAAACTCAAATGGGGTAAGAGAAGGCCTCCACGGGTAATCTGTTGCTTCATGGAGCCTATGGAGAAGAGGCATGAATAATTTTCTATGCTTACAGTTTTCACATGCTGATGGCTGTGCTCTTTCAATGGACCATTTGAGCAATTATATGCTGTTACAACACATTTAGGATATAACTATGTAGTACTACTAGGCCATATGCACTGCATTCATCTGATGGCATGATTATGAATTCCATTTTGAAAAAGAACAACCTTAACAGGTCTGGTTTTCTTACTGTGCCTTCTGAGAACACTGTCCACCCCAGGCTAGATTCCTGTTACAGCAATTACTCTCCTTCCTCCACAGTCAGCCCCGACTCTTTCCATGTTACAGGGAACACTCACTCACCTGAAGGCATACTTCACTGTGTTCTCGCTAGGATAGGAATTGCCCTGAGCAATAAGAGGCACAGATATTCTAAGCCCAGCCCCTTCAAGCACCAGGTCCTCTGCAGAGAGACGAGTGTCCTGCCTATCCACCCGAAAGGAGAAGGTCAGATTTTGAGCATAACTCAAAACCTGGTTGCCCAAAAACTTGCCTGAAACAGAAACAAAACTCTTATAATTAGGGGCAGAAAAGTGAAGATTTACTATATGGTAACATGGTAAATTTTTAGAGAGAATCTTGTCTCTGACTCTACTTACCAGGTGCAATGAAATAGATAGGGAAATAGCTGTCTGAGATAACAGAGAGGTCTTGGGTTTCCGCACTCCACTGGAGTAAAATTTCAGAGCCATCTTGCTGTTCAGCACGCCACTCTTCCTCCCCTGAAATACAGATTTACTAGGGGAAATGCTCTATAAGGTATCTACTGTGACGTTGCACTGCATATGTTTTATGTGTGAATATGTATAAAAGTGTAAATATAATGTAACTGGAATATGCTTCATGCAAAAGGTCTCTTGTAAGGTATCATTACAAAGCTTATAATCTACTGACTGTGTTCATCCTATTTGTATGAATGTATCATTCTTGTATCTAAAACTAGAAATATGAAGTATTACTTGGAGGTCCTATTGTAATTATGTAAAAAGTGTGGGCCATTAAGGGTGGCTTAGGATCTTGATGGCTCCCATTAACTAAAACAACTGGTCGTAAATGGCTGTTTACTTGCAAGCCTTCCTGTATTCCTGAGTCAGGCTGGAAAGAATGGAGGTTTGGGGTCTCACAGGACATGTCACCTGGTACTGGAATCCATCTTAAACCTGGTGCTTTTCCATTTAGAAGGAGGGGTGGGGACCCAGAGAGACGAAAGATTCCTGCCTTGTGCCAAAGCTATAAAAGGGGGTGGAACAGAACAAAGGGGGCTGGCAGTCATGAGAAAACCTCTAGTTACCACCTGAGCTGGAACAAACAAAAACTGTAGCAGGGGAAAAGACTGGGCCCAGACTATGAAGGAGTCTAGTCTGTGAAAGCAGCTTATTGGAACATCTTTGAGGGTGAGATTTACCTGTATTCAGTTTCTTAAATCTGTTAGGCTTAGACTTGCGTGTTTTCTTTTATTTTGCTTGGTAACTTACTTTGTTCTGTCTGTTATTGCTTGAAACCACTTAAATCCTATTTTTTATACTTAATAAAATCACTTTGGTTTCTTAATTAACCCAGAGTAAGCAATTAATACCTGGGGGAGCAAACATCTCTCTATCAGTGTTATAGAGGGCGGGCAATTTATGAGTTTACCTGTATAAGCTTTATACAGAGTAAAGCAGATTTATTTGGGGTTTGGATCCCACTGGAAGCTGGGTGTCTTGGTGCTGGAGATAGGTGATTTGCTGAGCAGTTTTTGGTTACAGTCTGCAGCTTTGGGGGCATGGACCAGATTGGGTCTGTGTTGCAGCAGACAAGCATGTCTGGCTCAACAAGGAAGGGTTCTGGCGTCCCAAGCTGGCAGTGGAAAACGGGCTCAGAGGTAATTTCAGCACATCAGGTGACAATCCCAAGGCGGTCTCTGTGACCAAACCCATCACAGATACCATATCACGCATGGAACACAATGAGTCACCCAGGGAATTTCTAGCTTACATTTTATGCACTGGTGCTAACATGCTTTAGGAAGTTTGTGTCATTGTTTCCACCCTTTTACAAAGAGAAACGGCTATGTTACCAGTTCAACCCAGAACCTACGAAGTGCTAACTTCACACACATTATGCCCACCATTTTCTCTAACTTTCAAAGGGCTTGGCTACACTTGAAAGTTGCAGCGCTGGGAGTTACAGCGCTGGTCGTGCAGCTGTGTAGGGACAGTGCTGGTGTGTGGCCACACTCACAGCTACCAGCACTGGTGTGTGGCCACATTTGCAGCATTTGCAGCGCTGTTGGGAGTGATGCATTATGGGCAGCTATCCCAGCGTTCAAGTGGCAGCAACATGCTTTTCAAAAGAGGGGGGTGGTGGGTGGTGTAGTGTGACAGGGAGCGGGGGGAGAGAGAGAGAGAGAGTGGATTTTTGGAGCCAACACTGTGTGCTTAGCTTCCTGCCTTGAAAAATCAGAAAATGTTCGCGACCCCTTAGTCTTAACTCTTAATTGCAAACAGCCTGCATCCAAACGGACTCCCACTGTTTCTCTGTCAAGCAAACACTCACTCCTGCCTGCCTCATTATCTCATTTGATTGTTCACAGCCAGGTACAGACTGATCAAAGCAAACAGGAGCTGTGTTATAAGCAGCTCCGGGATCAACGGAGCTCCGAGTTCACAACAAAACAAAGAGAGGCTGCATAACAAAACAAAGAGAGTAATTTATAAAAGCATTCTGGGATATCTGCTAATACCCTGGAGGCCAACAGCAGCACTGGTGTGTGTCTACACTTGACGAGCAGCGCTGGATCACCAGCGCTGCAATCGCTACACCCCAACCAGACCAGGTGTACAGCCAGCGCTGCAGCCAGGGAGTTGCAGCGCTGGATGTGCCTTGCAAGTGTGGACGGTTACTAACTGCAGCGCTGGAAAGCCTCCACCAGCGCTGCAACTTTCAAGTGTAGCCAAGCTTTTAAACCACTATCACCAGAAAAAACATAACACTAAGTAGGGATGGGAGAACTGCAAATATCTGGGGTTTTGTGAAATTTGTAGAGACTTTCATACTTTGAAGTTCAGGCTTCCATAAAACATTTTTTTGTTTTCCAGAGGAATTTTAATTAAGAAACATGGTTTCCAAGCTGCATAGCAGCCCATACAGCTTACTGCTACATGAAAGCAAAAAGACATTGTACGAAAAGTGGGTCTTGCCCTGATTCTAGGACTACCAATGAAAACAACAGGAGGCAGCCAGAAGGCACATTCTGCCAAAATCACACTGAACTCAAAACCCAAGAGTTGTTATATTATAAAGTTTAGAAGCCCAAACTTTTGGCTAGGTTCTCAAATTGTGCAAATGTCTTCTCCTAGCTCCGGCATTAAGCGTAAAGAGAAATGTTTACCTCCTCAGTACACATATACATTAAAACATTTCAAACCTAGATGCCTAAAGTCATGCACCTAAATCCATATTTGGCCACCTAAAAAAATTGTTTGATGTTTGAAGACATTGAACACCTCCTATTGACTTTAATGTGTATTGTAGGTACTCAGCACTTCTGAAAGTGATGCTACATATTTAGGTACCTACAGTCTGAATGCCTTGGCTACAGTAACCCAGCCCAGGGAAAGGGGAAGAGGAGCAGAAGGAAAGAGTTAATTTTTTAGATTGAAGTCCATAGCACAGCCTTGAAGTCAAAGGAAGATCTGTCCTTACCAGTCTGGAAGTTGGAGACGATGCTGTAGCTACTGTAGCCAATGGCATTGGTGCAGACCGAGGAGTGACCAAAACAGAAGCAAGGGGTGCAGCCCCTCGGATTGGCTGGATCCAGATTGAAAAATCCAGGTTTACATCTAAAAATGAGCAAGAGTAAGAAGTTATTTCTTCATCTTTTTTCAAAACACACAGTGACCAAGAACACTCCTGAGACATATGCAACAGAGCTATTGAAAGGGCAAGTCACCTCTCACAGTGGAATCCCTCCACGTTGTCCTTGCAAGTACATCGCCCTGTTTCAATACTGCAGTCATCTGTGCTGCCAGTAGGATTGCATGAACACAGCCTGATGGAGACAGTGGAGAGGAGAAAGAAACCCATTGAGAACTGGGTACAGAAACCCAAAGAGAAGAAAGTTTACAGGAAAATTCACACACTCCCCTCTTGACCACTAGCTCCTTCCCCTTCTATTTTAACTACAGGAAAAGAATCCCTTACCTGCACCCAGCCTCTGAGAGGGAATGGAACCCTGGCTGGCATCGGTCACATTTATCTCCCATCACACCTGGTTTGCAGCTGCACCGGCCGTAGTTATCACACTGAGTGCTGAGAGAGCCTATGGGAACAGGAGAAAAAAGGGAACTTTAATAGAGCGTGTGATTACATTAGCTGTTGCAGATCAAACTGTGTGCTAAGAGAGCTTTGGGGGATATGCAGGGAGAGGGAACAGAAGAACAGTGATGTGTCATGCCAAGGTCTGGAATGAAAACTTGCCAAGAGCCTAAGGGCATCATCTGATTTACATGACGGTTCATAAACGTGTATCTCCCATGACATCACTCATAGACTTTAAGGTCAGAATGGACCATTATGGTCATCTAGTCTGACCTCCTGCACAACGCAGGCCACAGAATCTCACCCATCCACTTCTATAACAAACCCCTAGCCTATGCCTGAGTTATTGAAGTCCCCAAATTGCGGTTTGAAGACCTCAAGCTGCAGAGAATCCTCCAGCAAGTGACCCGTGCCCCATGCTGCAGAGGAAGGCGAAAAACCTCCTGGGCCTCTGCCCTGGAGGAAAATTCCTTCCCGACCCCAAATATGGCGATCAGTTAAACCCTGAGCATGTGGGCAAGACTCACCCGCCAGCACCCAGGAAAGAATTCTCTGTAGTAACTCAGATCCCAACCCATCTAACATCCCATCACAGACCACTGGGCATACTTACCTGCTGATAATCAAAGATCCATTGCCAAATCAATTGCCAAAATTAGGCTATCCCATCATACCATCCCCTCCATAAATTTATCAAGCTTAGTCTTAAAGCCAGATATCTCTTTTGCCCCCACTACTCCCCTTGGAAGGCTGTTCCAGAACTTCACTCCTCTAATGGTTAGAAACCTTCACTCAAATGTTATCTTCACATCTGTGCATCCGAAATAAAGCTGTACTGACCTTGCACTTGTTTTGCTTCCCCTTCCATTTTCCTCAATTCCATTTCCCACTTCTATTCTCATTTTCTCCTTGTACCATTTTTGCTCCTTTCCATTGGGTTTTCTCCCTTCTGTCTCTTCCATTCTCACTGTTATCTCTGCATCTCCAGTTTATCCCATGCCTTCTCATTATCCTTCCTCAGTACAACACTGCAGTCTTCTTTTCCCCACCCTCCTTTTCCCAAGTCTCTTCTCTGCACCCCAATCATCATTTCCCCCTTTGCCTAGGTACCTCCTCATTAGTTCCCTTCACACACAGATTTTCTTCCTTGGTACTCCCACTTCTCTGCCTTCTTAAGCCCCACCAGGTCTACAAGTGCTGCTAGCTCACACACAGATAATACCCAACAGGCCCCCTCTCCTATCCCATGCTCGGGGGCAGACTGTCTACATGTAGGTTTCCTTTTTTCAGCCAGCCTGGGCTCTCCCCAACTTTCCTGTATTGCAAGATAGGCTCCTGAGCATGGGCTGTTCTTGGCCAGGTCAGCCTTCTCTTTTGCTGTCTGTGATCAGGGAGTGAGCTCCTAAAGGACACAGTGCTGGAACAGCTCAAACTTCTTCTCCTCCCTATCAGGAGGCCAGATGACAAGAGCACTGAGAAGGAACACTTGGCCCCACATAGCTCACATGCCGTACGTCATTCTGGTAGAATTTAAATGCTAAGAAACCACTATACATCACACTGATAGACTTTGAATGCTAAACCTAACAGTATTGAGGAGGATTGGTAGAGGAACACATGACCTCTAACAGACTCCAAAGCAAGCCTCACATTTGTAGCAAGGAACTGTCTTAAAGCTACGTTTTATAAAATTGCATCTGAATGAAAATTTTGACCTTCCCCCCCCCTTGTGAAAGGGACACAAACATGCTCCCTGAGTTTGGTCCTGAAGACACAGTTTACTCAGTTTCTTTAACTCTTTGAAGACAGAATGTTTTCTTCCAGGCATTTGTTTGGCTAGCAGTCTGGGAAAATGTCAGTGTTCTAAGGGCTAATAAGTGAACCAATATGTAATATCATGCAACTTTTTATGTATAAAAAGGAATGGTTTCTGCCTTCCATTTCAGGCTGCACTAAAAGGCTGTGTGTAACAGCAAGTGAAACAATTATAAGAGGATTAAACCAGACAGAATAATTAAGAGTGAAGGACTCACAAAACCTTTCCCATATACAGTCAAAGTTCAAACTCCCTGTGTGATCCAGTCTATAATTGTTTATAAAAACATTATGTAGATAAAAATATCATCCTAAATCAACTCCACACACTTTTAATACACACTGGATGCCAGCATACCCTGGGCAACAAGTCAAGGGCTTAGTATTAAGTTATAAAGACCTTTGTAATTTGCCCCTACATACCTGAGCAATCACCTCTCTTCCCATGTCCGTACTTGGCATTTACAGTTGGCCTGACTTGATCTTAACGTAAGGCCCAGGGAAAGTTTGGGGGTGGAGGCAGCGAAGAAAAGGGTGTGGGCATGCCTTTCTTGGTCAAAAGTTTTTTGAATGTGGAACTTTCCTTCTGGAGTTCATAGGGAGATCGTGCTTGCAACATGTTCTCAAGGCAGCTAGTGAAGGACTGTGCCAGACCTAATTTATTTCAGCTGGTCTATTTTGGATTATCAGCTCTTACCTTAGCTTCCACTACCTTTTTGTTTTCCCCGTTCCTCTTATTACTTGTGGGATTGATCTCTATACAGGTCAGGTAAGTTGCTTGACTACCATTAATTTGTTCTTATGACAGACATTTTTTCTCCCTCCTTCCCCCACCCACAAAATCCAGCAGAGTATTTTGACTTTCCTTTAAAAGAGTTTTTTAAAAAGTTTGTTTAGTTCATATTTTGTGGTGCTTAGATACACTACCACAAATGTCTTATTTCATTCACCCTTTAATAAAACAAGGTATTCAAACTGTTGCTTTTGGATACCTAGATGATTTGAAAAAATTCTGCTGGACTGCAACAGCTCCAAAGTTCCACCTACTGGGTATGTCCAGGGCCTTGCCCATGTTATAACATACAGAAAAAGTCCTTCTAGAATGCATTTGAAAAGGAACTATTGTATATTTACTGTATCTGCTTAAAGTCTACGATCTTGGTTGCTGTGCATTTTCCTTGAAGCAATCAGATCAAAATATGAGCAGGTTACTTAACAATTCTAAGTTGAAAG
Source organism: Mauremys reevesii (assembly GCF_016161935.1). Taxonomy (NCBI): domain Eukaryota; kingdom Metazoa; phylum Chordata; order Testudines; family Geoemydidae; genus Mauremys; species Mauremys reevesii. Next base: position 115,688 of record NW_024100857.1, read on the forward strand.
AGCATCTGTTGGAGAGAGGGATAGCTCAGTGGGTTGAGCATTGGCCTGCTAAACCCAGGGTTGTGAATTCAATCCTTAAGGGGGCCATTTAGGGATCTGGGACAAAAATCTGTCTGGGGATTGGTCCTGCTTTGAGCAGGGCTTAGACTAGATGAACTTCTGAGGTCCCTTCTAACCCTGATACTCTGTGTTGTGCACTTTTTTTCTGTTTGTTTGTTTTTTTAAGTTTACAGGAGGAAAGATTCTGCATCCTGACTTACCAACAGTGTTACAGTTACATGGTAGACATCCTTCCTCACTTCCAAGGCGGTAGAAGTTCTCCCGGCACCTTTCACAGTTGGCACCATCAGTGTTATCCAAGCAGCCAATGCAGTGACCACCATGGCCCGTGGAGCGGTACAGTTCAGCATCAAAGTAACACTCCTGTGACCACCCATTGCAGTTACAGGCTGTGGAAAAAAGCACAAGGTTAAATCAGTTCGTATCCATAGGAAGGTATCCTACTCTCACCTACAATACTAGACCTGCCCCAGAAACAAGGTGTAGGAAAGTCAGCAGAAGAGTAATTGGTCCAAGAGAAAATGTACATGATTATTATATCAGAGAGCAATGCAACAAAAACAAAATGAGTTGGAAATTTATCAGGGGTGAAGGAAAAGCAGATGTCAAAGAGTCAGAGAGGTTGTGTTAGTGTGTGATAGGGATGTAGGTACTGCTGGTACACACAGACTTAATCAGCAAAGACAGATGGAATCTAAACAACGCTGCTCTTGCCATTCCAATCAATGAAAACAGCAGCACAGCCAGAAGTATTTGGTTTCCTTCCCTCTGCTAGATGGAAGAAACTAGTCTTAACAAATACTCTGCTGAAAAAACACTGCTTTCTACGTATGTCAGGAGGAATACTACAGTTTCCATGCTGCTCTCTTGCCAGCTGGGCTATAGCTTTCCACCCTTCCTGCTGCCTTCCCACACAGTAATGCTATTTCAGGCATGCAAAACAGTGAGAGAAGATAACAGTGACACAAGCCTTCCAGAAAGTCCTGTGAGAAAAGTTTCTTCTCCCTCTCATGCAGAGAGATTTTTATGTCTAGGGAGTGAGGCAGACAAGACATTGGTTTCATTGGACTGTCAACTGAAGTCACAGGACTTGTATCAACAGCTGGGACCTTTTAATACTAATATACAGTCAGACAGGAAGAAGGCTCCTGTCTGAAAGTCTTCCACCATTCACCCTCGTAAGTAAACTTCGAGGTGCAATAGCTCCTAACAGAAGACCGCACAAATAAACTGGCTTGTTTTTAAGAGATACATTAGAACCACTGCACCTTTGCAATAGCCTGGACTGGGATGAAGTTTGAGTATATTCTGGAGATGAAAGACTCTGACTGCAAAGGGAAGAGGTCACTGAATGCTAACTGAACTCTTCAGTTAAAAAGCCACTGCATTCATTAGGACCTGCAGTATGCTGCACACCAGCAACAATCCCATTTCTCTTTCTTCTGGGGGCCCTCTAAGCACCATGTCCATATAATTTTGTGGTGTGCACCTACTGTATGAAGCAATTCTATTGGGGGGGAGGGATAGCTCAGTGGTTTGAGCATTGGCCTGCTAAACCCAGCATTGTGAGTTCAATCCCTGAGGGGGGCATTTAGGGAACTGGGGTAAAAATCTGTCTGGGAATTAGTCCTACTTTGAGCAGGGGGTTGGACTAGATGACCTCCTGAGGTCTCTTCCAACCCTAATATTCTATGATTCTATGATCTATTCTCCAGTAGGTGTTCTACTATAAGAACACACCCCTTGTTAGGGATCTGTCAGTGATACTGGTGGAGTTCAGATGGGAGTTTCTAGCAATTCTGTGAAGTATTTCTACTGATAAGCACAAGACTCAGCCTTCAGATATCATTCCGCACCCTATTTCCAGAAGCTAAGCAATCTTCTGCTTCATGGTAATGGAGTTCAGAGCTACGTCATTATTGTGTTCATTAAGAACCATGAGACACTTGGGCATATTTCTGTAGGTCCTCCTGAGGAAGAATGGCACACAAATCTTTGTTAGTGTAAAATAACTTATGCTGAACTAGGATGCCATGAAGGACCAAAAACTATCCATTTTTCCAAAAAAGGGACTCCCCATAGCTAGGACTCAAATGCATCCCTAAAACAAAGTCCCAACCTCTTTAAACAAGTTGCTGGGTCAGTTCTACTCTGGGCGTGCTCAGACAATTGCATTTACTATATTTTTATACTAGACTGAGGCAGGGACCTAACTTGTTTACACAGCACTTAACACGATGGTACCCAAATCCTTACTGAGCACCCAATGTGGTGCCACAATACAAATAATAAATGGTAACAACATACCTACATTAATGGGTTCTGTCACAAAAGGACCTTGGGTCCTACATTACAATTCCATTACATTCTAGATAACCAAAGGAGATGTCTATTAAGTTTTAGCTCTGTCTCAAAACAAGAGGGAGACTCTAGGAGTCTGGTCCTTTTTCCTCTGGAAATTTGGGATTTCACTGTGATAAGGCTTTGCTACAAACTTCTACATTATTCACATGTTCAGTTGAAGCGATCCATTTTGTGCGGACTGGGTAGTTTCCAAATGTAACAGGCAAGACTTTCAAAAATGCCTAAGTGACTTACAAGCACAAGTCCCAGTGATGAAGGGAGAGTTTTCTGTAATATTTTTATAATGCTGATGGGTGCCTCAGTTTCCTCCATACTTTGCCTTGCTACACAGTGGGTGAAAAGGGGGTTAAATCTGCTCTTGGGACAGAACAGGAGACATGGCTGTTGTGTCATGTCACTGTATGCAGTGGAATGAACGTGTCATTAAGGAACTGACTGGAGCCTGCTGAAACTAACCCATTTCAGTACAGAATCTGGATAAAGACAATGGAAAACCCCCACCGCCAACACACTGACATCTAGCAACCAACATCCCAGAGGAAGGAGGTTTTCTCCCACCTCTTGGCAGGAAAGCAGAGCAGGGGCCTAAGCTTGAGAACAATGGACCAAGAGGTGTCAGAATGCAGGGTTAAGAGCTGGCTTTTGGTGGGACTTAGCAGCTCTCATCTTGAACTGACAAAGAGCCAGAACCAGAAATGGAGTCCACAGCAGCTTGGCAGACTTTTTGCACTGGCTTGGCCAGGATAGACTATAGACTTAACTTTGCCTCTCTTTTGCTGAGCTAAGGACCTTCAGATTCTCTATGCCAGGTGACTAATAAATCCTACTCGGTTTTGAAGAGGCTGCTTGATGTCACTGCAAATACTCACTGAGAACCCTGAAGAGGCACAGCACAAGCCTCTCACAGGAGTCTGGCTCACTGCAAGGAGCCATGGAGAGACCAGGATCAAAGATGCCTGAAGGCCCAGTCTTGAAGGCCATGGATGTGCCCCTGTGGAACTGCATGAACCCTTGGAGTTTGGCACACTAAAAAGGTCACTCCCAAGGGACTGGTTACAGGCTGTGGCATAGACCAGACCCTATGGATCCGTCAATGAGACACTTATGCTCCTAAGTCACTAACATGTTTTAGAAAAATCTCACCCATCATGCGCTGTAACTACATGGAGCCACCAAGCAAAAACGCACAGGCATAAAAGTGTTTGCAAATTGTTTAAAACGTGGACTCTCGTGTGGACAGAATTTGACAGAGTAAGGAAGAAATTGGGACTTGCCAGAAGGAAGGGAAAGGGAGAAACTAAATAGTAAAAAAGACTTCTTGTGGTTGGCTGCCACCTGCCTCAGAGTAGAGGTGGTGGAATATACCACAGAAAGATTTTTCTTGTACAAAGCCACTTACACAAACATTCATTGGCACTCTCTGCTGTTGCTCTTCTCCATGGCCTGTCATTGTAGAAGGGAAGGCACTTCTCACAGTCTTCCCCAAAAGTGTTGTGTTTGCAGTTACACGACAGCTTCCCAAAGTCATTCTTCACACACTCACTTGCATGGCCATTGCACTTGCACCTGCAGAACAGGAGAAATGAATGTACTGACTTCAGACATAATATGTCTTAAGCTCCCCAGGTCCAGGTCACACACAGAACAGGCTGATATCCTAGAGACTGAAGACTCTCAGAGATCTGGCCACTTTCCTTAAATATGGAAGAACTTTTGTGGAAAACTTGACTTAAGTTGTGTGCCAATGACCACTCTGGTTTCTATGGCAGATCTGAAATTCTGTGGCATATAAAAAAATTGAGGCTTAAGTCAATTAAATATGAAAATGACCACCACCACAAGTATTATATCATGTGGGTTCTTTTTTAATATTAATATTAAATCTATTTAGTTTCAATTTTGTCTACCTACAGTTTATAATCAGCAATGGTAATGCAGACAAAGTCTAAGATCTAGGAGGGAGTGTTGTGTGGATTTCTAAGTTCCCATGCTATAGCTATTTACATTTGACATAAGCGAAACAGCTCTTTCATGCACTTAGATACAGTTTTGGTTCGAAGTAATTACAGGCTTCATAAAACACATTTTACTGTGCTTCTGCTTTAGCATATCTCAGTGGGTCTAGTATAATTAATGTCCTTAAAGCAGTCTAATGATTAAAGCACTATGCCAGTACTAAGTATGGCTTTTTATTAGTAATGATTTACTCACCTGCCACCCACAGCAAAATCAGAAATTGCATAATAATAGGACTTGAGAACTTTTGGATCATTGAATACTTCGTCTCCAAAGGTGTTCAGACGATTGAGGGTCACTCGGATGTCAGTAGCCGTAACCCATTCCTAATGGAGATAAAACCCCCACCAAAATGAGAATCAAACCACCAATGCAAAGCTCAAATGCCCTATAGCGTTCCCATCATTAGCACTTGCTTTCACATAAAAATAGGGTTGGTGCCAGAAGTCACTCATGAAGCCCACCCAATATTTTCTCTCCTTATCTCCTGAGAGCCTGCCTTAAAACTTTTGCGATTCCCTCTAGGTTCAAATGTTTTCCCTTGTAAACCACATTCAAATACATTTTCCAGGCTCCTTTACTAACTTTATGTGCTTTCTCTCTCCCGTCCTCTCATGCGTTTACTGCTATGTACTAAGAAGCAGTAGAAAATATCTTCAGCAAAGAAAAAACAAGATGTAAGTATGTGCACTTGCAAAACTGCACAAATCTAATGAACAGCAGTTCCCTTGCAAAACAGCCCAGCAAGAATGGAAAACAAATCTAATGTATACTAAATATGCAGCCGAACACCTCCAGACAAAAAGGCACTGCTACACACATCTGGGTGGGAGAGACAGAGGGAGAAAAACAGCACTTTTTTGAAGTATACTCAGAATATACATACAGATGAGGCAAATATCCAGTTTCTAATATCAATCTATTTTTCTCCATTATCTCTGAAATGCTGGACTGTTCACTGTATCCATTTGCTAAGCCTACCAGCATATCAGAGATATGGATTTAGTTTCTAATAGGTTTCCATAGTGCACAGATAACAAAGGGCTTGCATGCCTCTTATCCAATTCCTACCCGCATACCTGTAACACAGCACTGTTGTCAAAATTGTAGGCACTGGGCCGCCCCTCCAGTGTTGAAAAAGCCACGTTGCCACCTGTGAGTGGAGAGATGTCACTGAACTCATCCGTGCAGAGTGCCTGCTGTTCATCCTCCCCAGTCCGGATAAAGCCTCGGTTTAATTTCTGATACGTGTTCTCACAAGAGCCACTGTAGTACTGATAAGGCACCCACGGCCCATCTTCCCTGGTACGTTTGTAGATGGCAAAGCTCTCAGGCCGGCTGGTGTGAAACTTCAGGCGCACATATGTGATGTCAAAGGCCTTTCCTGTAGACAAAACAAATCAAACACCCTCGATATGAGACTCAAATGGTTCATTAGAGCAGAGAGAGTTTTGTACTGTTTTGTTCCCTTAAAGAAGGCGGTACCAACCCTGCCAGCCTAGTTCACAACAAGTAACGCATTATAAATGTATGACAAAGCCCTGGTGAAAACCTGACCTCAAACTGGCAGAACCCACAAAAAGGCAAGTTCAAGTGTCACCAAAGCAGGTCTATAATGGACATCAGTTCCATCTGTTTGACAACTTTGTGTTGCACTTCTGAACATTTATGCAATTTCTACATTATACTGTACTAAACTTCAGACCACTGTACCTTAAAACTCATGTGACCTCTACACATGCATAAACTGTTAGTTACCCAGGCCGGACAACATTCCCATTTGTTTTCATGGGGTTTGAAGAACTGCAACAAAATCTGCTAAAAAAAATCTAATTTCTCAAGATATAGTTAATCTTAATTTTGTAGATTATAGGAACAAGAATGTTTTCTTGTTATGAATCCCAAACTCATCACTGCCAAATCCTACTGAATCCAAAGAGAGCAAATGGTTCACAAAACCCATCTCTGTGAAATCTATCGACTCTTAGAACTCAGGAGCTTTGGGGAAAGGGGAAATTTATTTTTACTTAGAAAAGAGGATGTTAATACTTTCAACATTGTTCCCAGAAATATGCTCCTGTACAGCATAGTCCACATAAAATGGACAGTTACAAAGCAGAGCATTAGTGCTTCATTCCTTCAAGAGCTTCAAACCTTGCAAGGAATATGAGGAATTTTTTAAAAAACCTTCATCTGTTCCCTAAGATGGTGATGATGCAGTGTGGAAAGATAACATAGCAACTCACTCCTACAGAAAAGTCTCACTTATAAAGAGATGAGAGTTCATCTGAGTATTAATGAGATGATGTTGCAGAAGTGCTCTATCTATAGATTTTTCCAAAAGCTATGCTGTCCCAGCCCAGTATGGAACTCTCTGTACGGTGAGCCATGTCACAGTGAGGCATCAGAGTCTAGTGACATAATTGTATATAGTACAGGTAAGTAGGAGACCAGACTTACTGACTCCTCTGCAGCTGAACTAGTTAAGAGTTTAGTGTATTCTAGGGGTACTTACACATCAGTATGGGTAAGTGTCCCTACAGCACAACAGGATGCCAGTGTCCTGCAGATCAGCTGCCCTAGAACACGCGCAGAACTAGGATGCAGATTCAAAAACCCATAGATTCACTGTACAGTGTCTGCCTGCGTGTCATGTGAACAGCCTAGGCCTATTGTATGTAAGATATAGAAGCTCTGTCACCGCATGTTAATGAGTCATGCATATTTAAGAATTACATCCTAGTTAATCACTCCTCACTCTTTTAGTGTTTGAGCTGATATTATTTCCTGTGAATATGCAGTGAAACGCACTGGGAATAAAACTGTATTAACCTAATAGTGAAGTATACACTAGTTACAGGGGAGAACAATCTGGCACATATCAAAGACCTCCCCACTTGCTATGCAGTTAGAAAATCAGGAGTAACCAGGACCCTTATTGCTATCATGGAGTCCTCTTTCACTACTCCATGACAGCCTTACTTTAGAATTTGGATCATAGGGCTTGTGTTCATTCAGCTTATCCTCTGGGAAGGACAGAACAAGAGGGAAGTTCCTGGCCAATAAGCTTCGAGTCTCTGAAAAGACTTTTCCAAATCAAGAATAATTTAGGGATTTACAAATGAAAGATGCTTCCTCCCCCCCCATGACAGTGAACGTAAAATGACCTTCCCACCCCATACTTATCTCCCAACAGGGTTGTGGCAATCAGCAAATAATCCTCCCTAATGGATTCATTCCAGTGACTGGAACATCCACCCCCATAGAGCACACATGAACCACTCAGGGGATTTACACCCCCAAGAAAATATTTAACTTCTCAATGTTCTGCTACATTCTTTGCTTTGGTCTGTGACATTCCTGCCCTGTATCAAAGATGAAGTACAGATGTTTTGCTGAATGGAATACTCAAAATGGAGAAATACTGCCTGCATTAAGAGCTACAGGGTGTGGAGGTGGCAGAACAGAACAATAAGCATCCAGCCTTCGTTCACCCGGTGCCAAGTCAAGGAATTCTGCTGAAACCTCCTACATGACGAAACATTTTTAACAGCTTCACATCTCTGGGGGTAGGGGTGAGAAATCCTTTCTGCACTGGAAATGCAGTCGGGTGCTGGGCTGTTCAGAAACATAAGTACTTCTGTTAACGCAGCTCTAAAGGAATTTCAGCCAAGCCTTGCAAGGCAACTTCCAGCACTCTACAGTGTAGCTTTAGAGGACAATAGTTATTGTATGCATTTTCCAGCGATTGAGATAGTGTACATTGGCTGCCTTTCCACAGCCTGGATTACAAGTAGGGAAAAAATGGAATATATCAATGGCCTGTCCACAGCTGAAAGAATATTTTCTCTACTACTCAGTCACTAGAGAACTGGCTGCAATATGGGCTTACTTGCCCTGCCAACATCAATGGGAACGTCAACGCTGAACCTGCACACAAAAGAGAATGGGTTGTAGTGGAGTAATAGAAGGTTGTTCTTCAGTGCTCTAAACAGTTAAAGCAATAGTGGGAAGGGACCTTTAAAATGCTTCAATCACCTTCCTCACAGGCCTAGTTGGCTATGAGAAAAGTTCCCAGGATGAGGTGTACAGCTGCACAACAGCTGTTATTGTTCCACCTCAGTGGACAGAGTGTGCGCACACAATCTCACTAATCAACAAATCCTGGAGCTAAATATACGCAGGGTTTTGGATTAACTGCAGACAGCTACCATATAGAAAAATTAAAGCTACACACATACTAAAGCATATCAGGGGCTTAGATAGGCAATATTTGATTTATTTTGGCCACTAATACTCTTGGATGCTCAGTCTATGCCCTCCACATATAACCACCTTTTGCCATCGACTCCATCTCTGATATCTCTTGAAAAATATTGTGCCACAAAGCAGCATTTGTGGCAATCACTGGTCACTTCTTTTGAATGGAAACTCTGGAATGGTTTTAACTGACATCCAAAGCCTTATCTCCATACACAGTTGCACTGATTTAACTTTAGAGATTTTTAAACCAGTTTTAGTTAAATAAGGCCTGGTGTACACTTAAAAAAATAGAGCTAACTACAACTGTAGTCCAGACATAAAACGTAGTGGCCACACAGGGCATTGTACCAGTTTAAAAGTGGCTTATTTCTGTTTAAACTAAACATTTTTGTTTAGCTTAAAGCTATTGAGTTCAACTGAATGAAAATAAACCTGGCTGAAATGGAAATGAGTTTGTCCTCCCCGCCTTTTTCATCAATTTAACTAAAAAGTGTTTTGTTTTTTATATCCTACCACAAATTAAGCCAGTGCAACTTTCTCACACAGATAAACCATAACTCTTTAGGATGCTAGTGACTCCAGAAATGTTTTTTGCTTCTGAAAGTCTGAGTGAGACTGGGCATTTCATAAATGCAGTTCTCATCTCTCACATTACCCAGCGGGTCACTGCTGCTGACGGAAGAAAGGCAGATATAACAACTACCCAGAGAATTTGGAGACTCCGGTTTCTAAGGCAAAATGCCTAAATTAAGGCTTTTTTATCGGCATCAATACAGGAGTACACACAGCAGTAGTTACCTCTGGGCAACAGAACCAGCGGGGAAGCTCAAAATATTTGGTCATCTGTTGTGTCTCATATCAATATGCTGCCTTTTAAAGTAAGCGCTAAAATAGTGAATTTTAAAGAAAAAGTAATTCAGCATCAGTAGAACTTTTCATGTATGTTTACATTTTAAGGAAAGTCAAATTATGGTCTTAAAAAACACTGATCATCTAAGTAATCTTGCATACGCTAAAACATGAACATAACTAATCTACTAGTTTACTGAATTGCACCAATGAAGCGTCATAAAAGGACAAGTCCTTAAAAAAGGGGAGACACTGGAAAGTTTGGTCTGACTGTGTAAATAAATAAAACACAACCATGATACAGGATAAAAAAAGGAACAAGACTCCTGCAGATTGTGTGGTAGAAGGAAAGCTAAGAAATAAGTGGTGCCATACTGCTTTCTGTGTATAATCTAACAGAGATACAAGCTTTGTTTAAAGCCAAAGTGAACCCCTCCAGTATTCAATTATACAAAATGGTATTATTTAATTGTGGTAGCAACTGGAGGACCCAGTCAGGGACTGGAACTCCATCATGATAGACTCTGCACACATGCAACAAAAATAACAATTCTTACCCCCATGGAGTTTACAATCTAAATAAACTGTGACCCAGTGCATTAGGCAACGATTGAAAGGCAAATTAACATTTGATTTCTAATTCCTCCTCTGCTACTGATACATTGGTGGTCTTTGGCGAGTCACAAACTGTCTTTTTTACACTTGATGTCACAATTTAAACTGTGCTCATAAAGGCTAGAATCTATAAGGTTTTGATAATCAGATCCTGATTAAAATATATCTGATTTATTCCCTCCTCAATGCTAAATTCCAGAAAGAGACAGAGGCAGGTTGGGTGTCTATCACACCTACTTTCTATTAACTTGAATGGATGTTCTATACAAAACTCCTGCCAAGTCCTGTGCAATCTAGCAATAGTGAAATAATTAACAATGTTATAACTGCACAGTGTAACTTATTAACCTCTTACACAGAGCCTATTTGGAATCCTGCTGATACACAACCTAAAGGAAAAGACGGTTACTCACCTGTAGTAACTGTTGTTCTTCGAGATGTGTTGCTCCTATCCATTCCAGTTAGGTGTGCGCGCCGCGCGTGCATGGCATCTCGGAACTTTTTTACCCAAGCAACACCGGCGGGACGGCTGGCGCCCCCTGGAGTGGCGCCGCTATGGCGCTAGTTATATACCCCAGCCGACCCGTCCGCTCCTCAGTTCCTTCTTGCCGGCTACTCCGACAGTGGGGAAGGAGGGCGGGTCTGGAATGGATAGGAGCAACACATCTCGAAGAACAACAGTTACTACAGGTGAGTAACCGTCTTTTCTTCTTCGAGTGATTGCTCCTATGCATTCCAGTTAGGTGATTCCCAAGCCTTACCTAGGCGGTGGGGTCAGAGTGAGACGTGGCGGAGTATAATACCGCGGAGCCGAAGGCTGCGTCGTCTCGAGACTGCTGCACCAACGTGTAATGGGAGGCGAAGGTGTGGACCGAAGACCAGGTGGCCGCTCGACAGATGTCCTGGATCGGAACATTGGCCAGGAAGGCAACAGATGAGGCGTGCGCCCTCGTCGAGTGTGCAGTGACGCGGCCTGGTGGTACGCGAGCCAGCTCATAGCAGGTCCGGATACACGCAGTGACCCAGGAGGAAATCCATTGGGAGGATATCGGCTCTCCCTTCATGCGGTCGGCAACCGCGACAAACAGCTGGGGCGAACACCGGAAGGGCTTCGTCCGCTCGATGTAGAAAGCGAGTGCTCTGCGGACGTCGAGGGTATGCAGCTGCTGTTCCCGAGGCGAGGCATGCGGCTTCGGGAAGAACACCGGGAGGAAGATCTCCTGGTTGAGATGGAAAGCTGACACTACCTTCGGGAGGAAGGCCGGATGAGGGCGAAGCTGCACCTTGTCCCCATGGAAGACCGTGTAAGGCGGGTTGACCGTTAGAGCGTGAAGCTCAGAGACTCGTCTCGCTGATGTAATGGCGACGAGGAAGGCCGTCTTCCAAGAGAGGTAGAGCAGGGAGCACGTGGCTAAGGGCTCGAACGGAGGACCCATCAGTTTGGCCAAGACGAGATTCAAATCCCAGGTCGGGGCCGGGCGCCGCACCGGCGGGTACAAGCGGTCCAGGCCCTTGAGGAAGCGGGAAACCATCTGGTTTGAGAAGATGGACCGACCGTCCACGGAGGGAAGGAAGGCTGAAACCGCTGCCAGATGAACTCTGAGGGAGGAGACCGCCAGACCTTGCTCCTTAAGGTGCCAGAGGTAGTCCAGGATGGTAGGGACCGGGACCAGGAATGGATTAAGACCTCGATGATCACACCAGAGTGCAAACCTCTTCCACTTCGCTAGGTAAGTGGAGCGAGTGGAAGGCTTTCTGCTCTCGAGCAGGACCTGTTGAACCGCTGCAGAACAGCCCCTCTCCGCGTGGGTCAGCCACTCAGGTACCAAGCTGTAAGATGGAGGGACTGCAGGTTCGGATGGTGGAGCCTGCCGAAATCCTGGGTGATGAGGTCCGGCCACAACGGGAGGCGGATGGGTTCCCGAACGGAGAGCTTGAGCAGCAGGGTGTACCAGTGCTGCCTCGGCCAGGCCGGCGCAATTAGAATGACGTGAGCTCTGTCCTCCGAGCTTCAGGAGCACTCGGTGCACGGCGGAGCGGAGGGAAGGCGTAGGAGGCGATCCGTCCAGGGATACAGGAAGGCGTCCGACAGGGAGCCCAGCGGCGACCCTGGAGCAGGCAAACCAGGTGGCACTTCCTGTTCCCTTTGGAGGCGAATAGGTCTACCTGGGGAAACCCCCACCTCAGGAAGATTGTGTGGACGACATCTGGACGGAGGGACCACTCGTGGGAGAGGAACGACCTGCTGAGATGGTCGGCCAGCGTGTTCTGCACTCCCGGAGGAAAGGATGCTTCCAGGTGAATTGAGTGGGTCACGCAGAAGTCCCATAGGAGCATCGCTTCCTTGCACAGGGGGGAGGAGCGGGCTCCGCCCTGCTTGTTCACGTAGAACATCGCGGCGGTGTTGTCCGTGAACACCGTCGCACAACAGCCTTGCAGGTGGGTGCAGAAGGTGCGACAGGCCAGGCGGATGGCGCGTAGCTCGCGAACACTGATGTGCAGGGCGAGCTCCTGGGCTGACCACTGGCCCTGCGTGTGGAGATCGCCCAGGTGGGCCCCCCAACTGAGTGCTGAGGCATCCGTGGTCAGAGTGACGGACGGGCGAGGAGGGTGGAACGGAACTCCGGCACACACGACCTCTGGGTTGAGCCACCAGTTGAGAGACTCGAGGGTCGGCCTGGTGACCGTGACCACCATGTCGATGGGGTCTCGATGTGGCCGATCCACCGACGCGAGCCCCGCCTGGAGCGGACGAAGGTGGAGCCGCGCATACTCGGTGACATCGTGCACGAAGCCATGTGGCCCAGGAGGCGGAGGCAAGAGTGCACCGTCGTGGTAGGGAAGGCGGCGAGGTCCCGGATGATGGAGACCATCGTCTGGTGTCGGCCTTGAGGGAGACAGGCTCTGGCCACTGTGGAGTCGAGGACCGCTCCGATGAACTCCACCCGCTGTGTCGGAATCAAAGCGGACTTCTCGGTGTTGATGAGAAGACCGAGCCGATGAAAGAGAGACATGATTTCTGACATCTGGTCCATCACAAGTTGCCGGGACTGACCTCGAACCAGCCAGTCGTCGAGATACGGGTAAACGTGCATCTGACGACGTCGGAGGGCTGCGGCGACTACCGCCATGCATTTGGTAAACACCCTCGGGGCGGTGGACAGCCCGAACGGCAACACAGCGAACTGGTAGTGAGTGTCGTTGACCACAAACCAAAGGTAACGACGATGGGGAGGATAGATTGCAACATGGAAGTACGCGTCTTTCATGTCAAGGGCGGCAAACCAGTCTCCCGGATCCAGAGAGAGAATGATGGTCCCCAGGGTGACCATACAAAACTTGGGCTTGAGCAGGTACTTGTTCAGCTCGCGAAGGTCCAGGATAGGACGCAGCCCGCCTTTCGTCTTGAGGATGAGAAAATAACGGGAGTAGAATCCCCTGCCCCGTCTGTCCTGAGGCACCGCTTCTATGGCACCCACGCTCAACAGAGTCTGGACCTCTTGTAAGAGGACTTGCTCGTGAGAGGGGTCCCTGAAGAGGACAGGGAGGGTGGGTGGGAAGGAGGCGAAACAAATTGCAGGCGGTATCCCGACTGGACTGTTTGGAGCACCCAGTTGTCTGATGTTAATTGGGACCACGCCCGAAAAAGAAATGGGAAAGCGGTTGTAAAATAAAGGAAGGATCCGGTGGGGAGAGTGATGGGCCGTCCTCGGCGTCCCATCAAAGGCCTGCTTGGCGAGGGCCTTAGGCGGCCTGGCCTGGTTGGCGGTTGTCGGATGGGCGGCGGCGATTTTGGGCGGACATTGACTGTTGTAAGGGCGATACCGGGACTGGTAGGCGGTCGGGAGGGCTGTGGGCGGAATGGCCTGCGCTGCGTCGCTGGCGTATGCATGCCTAACGACGTGTCGCGTCGGCCGTCCTTCAAAGTTTGGATCCGAGAATCCGTCTTCTCCGAGAACAGCCCTTTTGTATCAAATGGTAGGTCCTGAAGCGTATATTGGACCTCTGGCGGCAGGGTGGAAGACTGCAGCCAGGCGATACGCCTCATTGTGACGCCGAAGGCCAAGGTCCTCGCACCTGAGTCCGCAGCGTCGAGGGCGGCTGTGATGGAGGATCTAGACGACCTCCTCCGTTCCTCCAACATGGCCGCGAACTCCTGGCGGGAGGCTGTCGGTAGGAGCTCAGTAAATTTCACCAGGGACATCAAGATGTCAAAGACGTACCTGGCGAGGAGGACCATCTGGTTGGCAATCCTCATTTGTAGGCCTCCCGCGGAATAGACCTTTTGGCCTAGCAGGTCCATACGCCTCGCATCCTTTGATTTGGGCGCAGGGGCCGGTTGGCCGTGCCGCTCCCTATTGTTAACCGACTGGACTACCAGAGAGTCTGGGGTCGGATGTGTATACAAATATTCATAGCCCGTGGGAGGGACAGAGTACTTCCGTTCAACACCACGGGCTGTAGGGGGCACGGAAGCCGGCGTCTGCCAGATAGTGGTGGCATTCTTTTGCACCGTCCGTACAAAAGGAAGCGCAACTCGCACCGGCATGTCTGCCCCAACAACGTTCGTAATGGGGTCCTCGTCTTCCTGCACCTCCTCTATGGGCAAAGCCATAGCCGTCGCCACACGGCGAAGGAGGTCCTGGTGAGCCTTTACATCAATGGGTGGAGGCTCCTTAGTCGCTGCGCCGGCCACAGCCTCATCAGGCGAGGACGAGGAGGACAACCCCTGGACGACCGCCTCCGAAGAGGGGTCCGCCACCTGCTCATCGGGGGGGGGGGCTGCTCGTGGCCCTGGGACTCCGACGTTACAGCATCCGCCGCCGGTGGCGAAGGGGCCGGTCGGGATATCGTCGCCTCTGGGACCCTGCGCTCGGACGCGGGAGGCCTTGGTGGAAAAGGCACCCCCTGAGCCTCATACTGGGCCCATGGAACCCAGAAGCCCCACGGATGTGCCCCTTGAGGATGTCCTTGTGGGGTAGGTGGCAGGAGACCGTATCCTTCCGTGCCGGAAGCGACCGACGCGGGCCGAGATGGCCATGGAGGTGCCGAGGCGCTCGCAGAGTGCGCTGCCGAATGGGGCAGTCCGTCCCCGGATGGTAAAGAAGAGCAATGTTGCTCCGTTCGGTACCGGGAAGGCGACCGGGAGTGATGACCGCCACGGTGCCGGGAGCTCGACTGGTGCCGGGAGCTCAACCGGGACTGAGAGCGCCGGTGCCATGAACACCCGCGTGAGTCGCGGTGCCGGGACGGCGATCTCTGATGGTGCCGATGCGATGGCGACCTGGACCTCGTGCGGCGTCGGGAGTACGACCGGTACCGCGATGACGAGCGGTACCGGGACTGCGACCGACCTTTCGACGGCGATCGGTACCGTGAAGGCGAGCGGTGCCGAGAACGCGAGCGCCGAGATGGAGACCTGCCGCGGGACCGGGACCGGGACCGGGTGCGTCGTCCATGTCGCCTGTCCAGGGACGGTGGCCGGGTCATTCTAGCCGGCTTCCCCGCCGACACGACAGCCCGCACCGGCGGTGCCGGGGGCCGGAGGCCTGGCGCCTCTATGAGCTGGATCAGCTCTCTTGCGGAGGCGAATGTCTCCGGCGTTGATGGCAGACGGGGCTCAACCGCGGACGGCACCGGGGAGCGTGGCGGCGCCGGACTCGACGGGCCTTGCAGCGCCGGAGTCAAGGGTCTGGTGCACGGCTTGTGCACGGGCACCGCGGGGGCCGCAGGCTGCGCAACCGCTTTTGCAGAGTCCTCAGAGCGAACCTGAGCCAGTGCCTTCGCCAGTCTCTGCTTCTTCGCGGGCGAAAGGGAGCGGTGCCGCGACTTCGCACCCGCTTTCTGTATCGGAGGCGCCGCAGAGGTGGAGCGGCTCAGTGCCGCCGGAGCGCTCTGCACCGAGGCAGTTCGCGGTGCCGGCGCGGACGGTGCCGGTGGTTGAAGCGACGCTTCCATTAAGATCTGCTTCAAGCGGATATCCCGCTCTTTCCGGGTCCGCGGTTTAAAAGTAGAGCAGATCGAACACTTGTCCGTTCTGTGCCCTTCGCCCAGGCAATGGAGACAGGCGTCGTGCGGGTCTCCGATGGGCATAGGCCTCTGGCACGCCGCGCAGGGCTTAAAGCCCGGTGCCTTGGGCATGAGCCCGCACCGGGTGAGGTAAAAGGGGACACCCCCCCTTTTACCTTATCTATATACACTAACTAACTATTTAAGAAACTGTCAAACTAACTACTAAACTAACTATATACAAAAACAGATGCGAAAGCTAGGGTCATGGAGAACGAAGAGCACTCCACAGTTCCAACTGGCCGTCACGGGCGGTAAGAAGGAACTGAGGAGCGGACGGGCCGGCTGGGGTATATAACTAGCGCCATAGCGGCGCCACTCCAGGGGGCGCCAGCCGGCCCGCCGGTGTTGCTAGGGTAAAAAAGTTCCGAGATGCGGCGCGCACACCTAACTGGAATGCATAGGAGCAATCACTCGAAGAAGAACATAACAATGCCTGGATGTGGAGCTGGGGAAAGGTGTGGTATTGGGTGGAGAGAAGAAGAGAGTTGCTTAAGCATGCAAGTAGTCTGTCTCTCTCCGGTTTTTCACTTCTGTTGACAGTGTCTCAAATTCAACCCATCAATTCCAAAAACAGTGGTTGTTACAAAAAAGTGCTTCAAAGTGAATAATTTCAGCCGTCATTTGAGATTTTTTCCTTTGGATTGTTTCTTGACAAGAACAACGAGGACTCCTTGTAGTTTTTGTGGATACAGACTAACACGGCTACCCCACTGTTTCTTGACAATCACTTTTACAAGATTCCAACAACTGAGGCTATGAATCTGGCCAGTAGGTCAAAGACACCTGAAATCCTTCAACGGACCAAAAGGCAACAAAGTCAAGATGCATTCCTATTAGGGCTGTCGATTAATCACAGTTAACTCACGCGATTAACTCAAAAAAATTATTTGCGATTCATTGCACTGTTAAACAATAGAATACCAATGGAAATTTATGAAATATTTTGGACGTTTTTCTACATTTTCAAATATATTGATTTCTATTACAACACAGAATATTAAGTGTATAGGGCTCACTTTATATTATTTTTATTACAAATATTTGCACTGTAAAATTAATAAAATAGTATTTTTCAAATGATGAAAATGAACACGCGTCGGTCTGCTCTGCTTTGGATTGTTATCGAGCAGAGCCCGTCATCAGCATGGATGCATGTCCTCTGGAATGGTGGATGAAGCATGAAGGGACATATGAATCTTTAGTGCATCTGGCACGTAAATAACTTGCAATGCTGGCTACAACAGTGCCATATGAATGCCTGTTCTCACTTTCAGGTGACACTGTAAATAAGATGTGGGCAGCATTATCTCCTGCAAATTGTAACCAACCTTGTTTGTCTGAGCAAT
The DNA here is from genome assembly GCF_016161935.1 of Mauremys reevesii. Lineage (NCBI taxonomy): Eukaryota > Metazoa > Chordata > Testudines > Geoemydidae > Mauremys > Mauremys reevesii. The sequence goes on from NW_024100857.1 coordinate 133,273, forward strand.
TGGCTGAAGTAGGACTGAGTGGACTTGTAGGTTCTAAAGTTTTACATTGTTTTATTTTTGAATGCAGTTATTTTTTGTACGTAATTCTACATTTGTAAGTTCAACTTTCAATATAAAGAGACTGCACTACAGTACTTGTATTAGGTGAATTGAAATATACTATTTCTTTTGTGTTTTTTACAGTGCAAATATTTGTAATAAAAATAAATATAAAGTGACTACTGTACACTTTGTATTGTGTTGTAACTGAAATCAATATATTTGAAAATATAGAAAACACCCAAAATATTTAAATAAATGGTATTCTATTATTGTTTAACATCACAATTAATTTTTTATTTGTGCAATTAACTGTGATTAATTTTTTTAATCGCCTGACAGCCCTAACTCCTATGCTTTCCAAGCTGACGCTGCAAACTTGAAAATAAACCTCACCTCATTCATTTGCAGGAAGAGCCTAGAGGGACCAACATGTGGAACTCTCACTACCACCAAAATTAGCGAGGCCAGGAAACCTAGAGCAGTTATTCCAGGAGTGAAGTGAAATAAAACAAGCAAAAACACAACAAAATGAAACCTATCCAATGAAACTAAACTTTAGCCAAAACGTTGAGAATGCCACACAGCTATGACTTGGATACGTTTACGACGTCACAGGGATAAGGGAAGCCAGGTTTCCTTGTACTATTACATTCCCCTTACACTGAGTAAAAACTGTATTCAGCCTTCATCAAAAAGATTATTTCTGCGGGCAGCGGAGAACAAAGGGAGGAGATATTTGAAAAGAAAACTGAGAATGAAGGAGAGCGAATTTCATCTTGAGCTGAAAATCGTCAAGAACAAAATGCTCTAGTGAGCTTAACTCACAGCTCATGTTCCCCAAAAGAAGCTTTCAGGATCCACAGCAGAAGTATGCAGGGATTTCCCAGAGTAAAACAAATCTGCCATGTGGAACAGCCACGTTTCTGCAGTGCACCAGCAGGTTTTCTTTTTCTCCCTCTCTTACTACAAGCAGATTCCCTTCTCCCTTCCCTCATGCTGTTTTCTAATGACTGCAACTATACAATGTAAAGAACTAGTTATGAAGTATGCAAATAACCACCCAGTTATGCAACAGTAGATGCTAAGATGCTTTGTATGGTTATCCACTGGGCTCAGAGGCAACATCTTATGTTTCCCAGTTCCACCCATTATTCAAAGGGAATGTACAGAACATATCCATTATTTTGCACACTGAAGAGACGAGGTGAAAAGAAACCATTTATTTCACAAGAACAGTGTAACACTGCTTGTCTTCACCAGAGCATTAGGTCATGTTATAACACACCCTTGAGCAGTCAACATTGATTAACATGTTGTTAAACAGGACTCTGGAGTCAGTGTACACCGAGGGGTTAAGTATCAGAGAGGTAGCCATGTTAGTCTGGATCTGTAAAAAGCGACAAAGAGTCCCGTGGCACCTTATAGACTAACAGACGTATTGGAGCATAAGCTTTCGTGGGTGAATACCCACTTCATTGGAGCATAAGCTTCAAAGTGGGTATTCACCCACGAAAGCTCATGCTCCAATACATCTGTTGGTCTATAAGGTGCCATGGGACTCTGTCGCTTTTTACCGAGGGGTTGTGTTTAACAATGCGTAAACCGGTCCTGGGGAAACCCTGCTGGAACTACAGAGTTTACTGAAGACCAGCTGATGTGATGTTAAGACGGGGGTGGGCAAAGCATGGCCCGTGAGACCGTCCTGCCCGGCCCCTGAGCTCCTGGCCCAGGAGACTCGCCCCTGGCCCCTCCCTGCTGTCGCTCCTCCCCCACAGCCTCAGCTTGCTCGCTCTGCCACCGGCGCAATGCTCTGGGTGGCAGGGCTGTGAGCTCCTGGGGCAGCGCAGCTGCAGAGCCCGGCCTGACCCAGCGCTCTGTGCTGCGTGGTGGTGGCAGCGGCGGCAGCATGGCCCGGCTCCAGCCGGGCGGCATGGCTGTAGCGCCACCAGCCACCGGTGCTCCAGGCAGCGCAGTAAGGGGGCAGGGAGCAGGGGAGGTTGGACAGAGGGCAGGGAAGTTCTGGGTGGTGGGCAGGGGGGGTCCCATGGGTCAGTCAGGAGGAGGGGGTGTTGGATGGGACGGCAGGGGGCAGTCAGGGGCAAGAGTTCCGGGGGCAGTCAGGGGACAGGGAGAAGAGGTGGTTGGATGGGGCAGGGGTCCCGGGGTGGGGACGGAATGTCAGGAATGAGAGGAGGGGTTGGATGGTGTGGCGGGGGTCCCGGGGCAGTCAGGGGCGAAGGAGCGGGAGGGGGTGGGTGGGGCGGGGGTCCCGGGGGGGCTGTCGGGGAACAGGGAGGGTTGGATGGGGCAGGAGTCCGGGGGGGGGGGGGCAGATAGGAGGTGGGGGCCAGGCCACGACCCCCTCCCCTAACCGGCCCTCCATACAGTTTACAAAACCTGATGCGGCCCTCAGGCCAAAAAGTTTGCCCGCCCCTGTGTTAAGACAACTTCTTCCTCTTTACACTGACTGCAAAGCTGTGCTTAACAGGACTCCTCAAGGATGCATTCTAACACTACCTAATGCTCTAGTGAAGTCCTCTTTGTAGCAACTAATTCACATCACACTATTTCTATACTAAGAACTTTCAACAATAATGTAGAGAGGTGGAAGGAAGCTTTAACTTCAACTTAAGAAGAAACCATTATTCTCCTGTTCCTAGAAATACATATACATCTGACCCTGACCTGTGCCAGGTACCTTTGATAATACTAGACTAGGGAAAGGGTAGTTGATTTCTATTTGGAGGTGCAAGCATTTACTCTTTGGGAAGAATTCCAGCTGTTCATTAAAGAAGTTTATTGAAGCATGAGATCATGTGTGGTGGTGGTGGTGGGCTGGCTAATCATTATGAGTGCACCACTATGGAGAATGCACTCCAGGCCTGGATTTCAGAAAGTGCTGAACACTCACCTTCTAAAAATGAGATCCCTTCAAGTTGTCAAACGAACCTACAAATACTGGTCATTTTTGAAAATTTAGGCCCAAGGTGAATATAAATATCTATATTCAAAGAATGAACACACACAGAATTAGGCTGACGTAAGCTGCAACCAAACTATAAGCATCCACACTACAATGTTGCTCCCGCCAATATAAGTCACCCACTACACCAACTTAATAACTCCACCTCCATGAGAGGTGTAGTACTTAGGTTGATTTGACAAAGTGTCAGTGTAGATGCTGCGTTGCTTACATCAGATTGTTCCAGCTGTCAGCCCCAGGTGGTGGGGCTCCGGCAGTCAGCATCTCACAATGCCCCACACTGACAGTTCAATTGATGTGAGCGCTCTTGGTAAGGATGCGCATTGCTGACAGAAGGAGCTAGTGTGGACATGCATGCTGCGGTGGCTGTACGTTGACATAAGTCAACTTAGCGTAGACTTGCCTACAGAAACTCTCATAAGTCTAATCTTGCAATTCTGTGAACTCAAACCCTACTAATGCTTATGCTTAAGCAGCTGAAGACAGGTACCATAGTGATGGGTTCCATCTAAGAACTTACATAAAAAGAACGTTGGTTCTGTTTGGCTCATTCCTGTTGCCATCTCCTACAAGGATTCACAGACATGTCCCAAAGTTCCAACAGCACCTCCTTTAAATTCCGCTCAAACAGACCTCTCTCTTCAAAACAACAGCTCATTTTCCCTGAGGGTACACAGAGTCTTAAAGCTGCCCTATGGAATCTGAACTACACTACTTCAAACATGATGGGAGCAGGACCTAGGCTAAACAAGGTATACCTAATGCCTCTAAACGATTTAAGAGATCAACAACAGTTTTAACATTCCAAGTGCCAAAAAGCCTTAAAAGAAATAGCTTATTTCAAATCTCCAAGGGGGCAAGGGAGAGATTCCTCTCTTTGGGCACATGAATACGGCAAGAAGATTACAGTCAGATAAAAGGAAGGCTGTGTTCATTTCATAAAAATGAATTCTTTCCTCTAACAGCAGGCATGTGCTGACACTGACTGCCATGAAACACAGCTTTGAACCCCTGAATCATCATTAGAGAGAGAGAACACGTAGTCTTTTAGTCTACAAGTACAAAATTGAGGGATGTTTGAAGATAAAGGAGATTATATTTAATTTTTAAAAAATTAAATACAATTATATCTGGGGTGGGAGGTGTTTGGATAGGGCACTGCTGAGAGGATGTTTGCACAAACAGAATCCCAAATCAGTATTACTGTCAAACAATATGTAATAGTGAACCTCTACCACCATTTGATGGATTGATAATGGTTATCAGCAGTTAAAGGTGATGAGGGGGAAAACTTTGGCCAGCCCCTAGAATAGCAGCAGTGGTATCAGGAAATCCGACATGCTGAAAACTGTAAATATGCAATGGAAAATGCAAGTAGATGCCATTAGATCTTTAAAAGAAACTCCTTCCCTTGTCCTCAGAGTTAGGAATTCATCCCTACACACAAAAGGCCTCCTTGTACTCTGGCTCTTCAGAACGGATGGATAATTTACATCATGAAAACATCCCGCCAGCTGGCACTCTTGCTACAAGTGCTCGATTGTGAGCAAGTGCCTTTATGAGATAAGTATAGACTAACATTCTCCTCCTCCATTATCGATCCACTTACCCTCACCACACTGTACTTTGGAAAATCAGTTTTCTTCTCTTTACTCTTCCTCGATTCTCCAATAAGTCTTCCTGGCAGCTAGCTCCAATGCTTCTGCTAAATCCTTCTAGTGGGAGAAAGCTCATTTGAGGATGTGTACTTCATATAGAACCAGACACCTTTACTCATTTAGAGAGAGAGAGAGACACACAGTTCATGCCTAAGTTTCAGGCCCCAATCTATTTGGATTTCTTCAAAATACAGAGGCTATGCCACGACTCCTTCCAGTCTGGGAACCCAGTGTATAACCAAAACCAAAACATCCTTCCGGAATCAATCACACCTCACATTATTTCAATCAGAAAGTGCTACACTCCTGAGCCCCTACAAGTATTTCATGCCAGTCCACAACAGAATGTATCTCTACCTTTCTGTTTACATTCTGGATAGCAGCCAAAACACTTTCCTCCTTCCTTTGATCTGCGGCCAACAACCTGAACACAGCCCACTTCTGCAGGAATTCCCTCAGGAGCCGGATCTGGGTGGACATGCAGAAAGACATGGGAGACTGAGTACAACCTAAATCTTCCTGACCAGAATCCTGTTGTGATGGCTATCTGCACTGCTTACATTTTTTTTTAATACAATTAATTGTTAAGGCAATGTGTTTTAATATAGGGGGAAGAGAAGTGCAAGAGAGTTCCTACTGCTATCTGTAAGACTGGAACAGTGCAGTCAGATACTGCATGCATCCAGCTAGTGGACCTTTAGCACAGAAAGGCTGCTTTCTGTTGCGTGGAGGAGAAAGGAAATGACTTTCCATGTTCACCGAATCCCAGGCTGACACTACTCCACCAACGAACAGGGGCCTGCCGCTAGTCTCTTGAGCACCCTAGTTTCATAACAGCTTCAGCACGGAGACCTACAAAAAGCTATATATGTAAATCATCTTCCTGAAAACGTATGTTAAAAAAAACCAACATTCTAATCACTAACATCTTCAGAACTGACAATGGAGGCCTGGCACACTCGTCAGTCAACTCAAACAGACCTGGACTGGTTCAGTGGAATGAAAAATAAATCAAATCAATGAGGCACAGGGAAGCTGAGAATTTAGGCCCTGTCTACACTGGCAAGTTTCTGCGCAATAAAGCAGTTTTCTGAGCTGTAACTCCCGAGATGTACACACTACCAAGCTACTTAGTGTGCAGAAACTGCGCATGCAGTGCGGTAAAAAAACCCACCCTGATGAGAGGCGTACAGCTTTTGGCAATGGGACTTCAGCACTGCACTGCCAGTGCAGACACTGTGGCCAATTACAGCACTGTGATTGGCCTCTGGGAGGTGTCCCACAATGCCTGTTCTCACCTCTCTGGTCATCGGTTTGAACTCTACTGTTCTGCCCTCAGGTGATCAACCGTCATTCTCACCCCATAAATTCCTTTGGAATTTTGAAAGTCCCCTTCCTGTTTGCTTGGTGGTGCGTGCAGTGCTCTCAGTGCATCTTTCCAGGTAGCCATGCCTGCTCCACACACCAGGTGATCCCCGGTTGGAGCAACGCCGAGCTGCTGGACCTTATTGGTATTTGGGGACAGGAAACTGTCCAGTCCCAGCTCCGCTCCAGCCACAGGAATTATGATACCTAGAGACAGATTTCACGATACAGGACAGAAAGGGGCCATGACTAGGACACATTGCAGTGCAGAGTCAAAGTGAGGGAGCTGCAGAATGCCTACCACAAAGCACGGGAGGCAAACCGCTCCGGTGCTGTGCCCACGAGCTGCTGGCTCTACAAAGAACTGGATGCAATACTTGGCAGCGACCCCACCTCCACCAAGACGACCACCGTGGATACTTCGGTGGCTTGCATGCCAGTTGAGAGTGGACCGAGCCAAGAGGAGGAAATCTTGGACGAGAATGTGGAGGGGGACCCAGAGGCAGAGGATGGCTCGGAGGTCAGAGATGCATGCAGCCAGGAGCTCTTTTCTACCCCGGAGGTGGCTAGCCAGGCACAGCTGTCAGATGTTGGCAAAGCGCAAACAGGAGAGGAGGCCCCTGGTAAGTGGATTTGATTTTGGGAATCACTGAAGCAAGTTGCTGGGGGCAGGAGGGTTGCAGAAAGCAGGCTTGTCTCCCACCACATACCTAGTCTGAGTGGCAGAACAGGCTGTTGATTGACTTCCTTATTTCACGGGAATCTGCCTCAGAGATCTCCAGGAGACTCTCGTGGAGATACTTGGCAATCTGGACAATCTGCTGCCACAGGTTCTTTGGCAGAGATGCTTTGTTTCTTGCCCCATTAACAGGGCCATCCTTAGGCATACACAGAATACACAGCTGCGTGGTGCACCAAATTTCGTGTTGTCCTAGGCAGCTTCATGCTGTACATGCGGCGCGGCTCAGGTGGCCATCCCCATCCCCGATCCTGCCCCATTCAACCCTTTCCGCAAGCCCCGTCCCACGCAACGCAGCCTGTGGGATTAGTGGGGGTATTGGAGCCAGCAGAAGGGGTCGGGCCCGCCCCACATTCACCAGCAGTGACAGCCGGGAAGCAGAGCGACCAGGGTCCAGCACGCTCTGTTCCGCCAGCTCCCAGCCGCGTTGCTCCACTTCCCGCCACCGCTGTTGAGTGCGGGAAGGCTTGACCCTTCCTCCAAGCCCCCTCCCTGCGACGGGGCTGGGAGAAGAGAGTGGGTTGGGGGAGCGGAGCGTGCTGGGTCGCTCTGCTTCCCACTGCCACCAGTGAGTGCGGGCGGGGGGGGGGCGCGGTGTTCTGGGGGAAGAGAAAGGGGAGACCATGATGAAGAGACACTGAGGTATGCCATCTCCTCAGCATGCTGTTATGCCTCTCCTTGGGAGAAATGAAGACGTCTGAAGTCTTGTGGCATGGGCACAATAGCCTGGGGAGAAGCAGGGAGATAAACCAGCAGATCTGATAACCCAAACGCTATCATTTCAGATGCGCACAGGGGCACCAGCTGCTGCAATACAAGCTATAGAGCAGCTACTGTACGCCACGGTGCTTGCTGATGCTGGAGTATCCCTTTTCCAACTTCAGCACCTCAGATTCACTGTGCAAAGACTCAGGCATTGTGCAGGGGAAGTAGCATTTTGATTAAAAGAGGTGTGATCTGCCATTCAGTCCAACAGGGTGTAAATTGTCAACATTTGGTTTGACTTTAAAGTGTCAACATTAACTCTGGCACTAATGATTAAAGCATGCAGCATTCTGGGGCTTGGCGCACTGCTTGTGAAAGTAACGTCTGTTTTTAAACTGACCCCGGACTCTGTTCTGCAGGCTAGTGGATACAAGATTTGCCTTGGAAATGTGTCTGCATTTCAGTTTTCATATAAATATGTATCAGAGGGGTAGCCGTGTTAGTCTGGATCTGTAAAAGCAGCAAAGAATCCTGTGGCACCTTATAGACTAACAGACGTATAGATATGCTCAATTCTCAACTGGACATCCAAGTTCTGGTTCAATACAGAGGATAAAAAACCAAATCAGAGAGTGTCTACTTCTCCAGTTAATTTTATTTCGGGACACCACCAAGTAAGGTGAATTAATGTTAGCATCGATCCCTCTTCCCCTCTGACTCCCTCTGCCCTACAAAACACACATACAAAAGCAGCTTCTCCATTCCTCATATTTGTGCTCATCTATCCCCCTCCCACTACCCCCTTTCTCTTTGCTCTTTCTTGTCCCTCAATTCTGCTCTTCTCTCCCTGTTCTTAACTTGCTCACCCATCGCTCCTTATATCTTGTCAGCCTTCATCCATCTCCACTTTGATCCTACAAATCCTCCACTTCCAGCCCTGTCCACCTCCCAGCCAGTCAGAAATACAGTCAGGCTATCCTACCACCCTTCCTCAAGCCTTGGTCCAAATGTCAACATCCATCACTCTGACAAACATAGCTATAGCATAAAGTTGAACAATCAGTCACAAGATTGCTAGCTAGAATAGACAGTGAGAGGAACGGGAGGGTAGTGTCTTACACTCTCATACTGCCAATAGGAAAGACAAGAGCAGTTTAGATACTGAAACTCCAGGGTTATGGCTGCATCCCTGCCCGTAAGCCACACAGGCAAGCGAGTAGAAAGATCAGTACTGTATATACTGAGAAGAGGGGGAGCTGTACTCCAAATTGGTTAACCCCTGCAAATTCTCAACTTGTGCAACATGTTCAGCCTTCTATTGGCAAGCACTAGGATGTTTCTCTTCATTTGGATGACCAAACCACTGGTGGGTACACAGTATTTTGTGAGAAGAGTGGGTGATTCCATTCCCTGGAACATAAAGGGGGATGCACTGCACAGCATAAGACAAAAAGGTTGTAAGTTCACAATTCACAACAGGCCTCAAATAGCAGGAGATGGGTCATGAGACGGACGTTCTTCAGACAGGATGCTGAATCAAGGGCACTTTCTACCAACCTTTAATGAGGGGCCAGGTGGCAGTTAAAGCGCTCACCTCACTTTCCAAAATGAACAGAGAAAAAATAATGTGCTGGCCAACATGTCCTGTCTCAATAAAATGTGTTTTAATGGACCACAGTTTGCAATATAATCCACTGTTATTCATCTGGCTGCACACCGGCACCATACTTACAACACTTTGAGTATGGAAGGACAAAAAAAAAAAATCTAAACTATTATGAGCAGCAGTTCCTTCATTGAAAGCCTCCACTCCAATTCTGAGTGGAGGCTTTCAATGAAGGAGCATTTAAGGGAAAATATATCCATTATGAAACACATTTATGACTTCACTTTAATTATTAAGGATTAAGAACTTCCAGCGCCTGCACAAAGGGCTTAGAAATGCAACTGTCTTTGCAGAGAGCAAAGAGGAGGCTAGCGATGGACAATGTCTGAAGAGGTCACCAGACAACACTCCATTAGAGATAATTGGCATATGGAGTTTTAAGAAAGAATGCCCATGTAACATAACAGGTTGAATTTTCTAAGCGTTCTGCTCTTAAATAGAGAAGGAAGGAAGAAAAGTTTAGGATGCTGTGAATTAGCATGGCCTTTAACACAGTGGAACTAAACTGAATTCCCACCAGTCCTATTAGCTCATGCATTCTTCCAAACAACCCAGAACAAAGGCACCATTCACTTGTGCACGTAGGCGGCTCAGGACAGCAGAGGGCTGAGTAGCGCATTATTGCATGATGATCCAACATTGATAAGTCATTATGGCTGCCTATTGCTGCCCTACTTCCAACAAAAAATGCTCATTTCCCCTGCACAGGCTGAAGGCAGCTCAGTGCTGAAGAAGTTTACACTTGCCCCATCTCAGACAGTCAGAGAAGAGCCACATACCTCGCACCTGCGTGCAGGCACAAAATTTAAAAGCCAGAAAGTGATGGCTAATACAGAAAAATAAGGGAAGCCAGCCCTCCCTTCCATTATTATTTGTACAGCTTGGACATAAACATCCTGCATCTAGAGTGAAATGCCTCCAAAGCTACCTATGTTTATTCACTAGAGCCTAGACAGCCAGGAATTAGCCAGATAAATACTATTTCGCACAGAAAACCCTAAAGTCCCTCCTCAATCCAAAGGGCAAATACTTACTTTAAATGAATTTCTCGTTACACAGTGGTACATGTACCTAGATTACAGCAGATCAGGAATCCAAGTTCCACTTTTAGAAGGTTCACTATTCCCATCACATATCCAGGTTGTCAAATTGCACCCCTCCACCATACCAGGATCAACAGGTGTGGGTCAAGCTTGGTGCAATCACCCAGCTGAAACAGCAGGTGGCCATACAATGAACCAACTGCTCCTCCACTTATTGGTGCCACATATAAATGCACATCAAGAGAAACGGAGGTGAGCCTCTTTTCAAAGTGGCTCCTTAATCCTAAAAAGAGTGGACGGGTTACCCTTGAAAAATGATACCATTCTGTAAATTAAAGAGGAATATGCTCTTCGCTTTAATCTCTGCAGAATTAGAAGATCATGGTTGAGTGCACTATAGGACAATGAAACAAAGAGATGTACCTCTTTCATTACTGGCATTCCGCAGAGGGACCACAACTAGTTTCTTATTTTAAAAAAAGCATTATCCTCTTACAAGTAACATTTGAAGCCAGTTCCACATTTAAACATGCCTGAGGTAACCTGGTAGTATATAGGCGAGTTTTAATTTTACTGATTGGAAGACTCTTATCTTGAGGCAGAGATATCACTCAGTAGTATCTAGAGCAAAGAAAATGATATCACTACACCCCATGAAGGACCAAAATTGACTGGCACCATACCACAGGAACTTCATTATAAAGCTATTAATGGAATTATGAAATATGGTGCCAATGTCTTCACACTCATCTCGTCCCTGGGGCCAGAGCAACCCTCCTATAAACACACCTCCCATACAGATTCCTTGCTCCTGAGAGCATCTGTAAATGCATACCACCACAACCAGAAAAAAGTTCTCCACAGCTCTAAGCATCAGCACTGGAATGATTTTTAAACAATTTACTAAACTGTGTCAGACCAAGTTAGATTAAAACATCTTTTTAAGAGAGATTAAAATCGGACAATAAAAACCAGGAAGAAAAACATTCTCAAAGTTGTATTCCAGAAGATCTCACCTCTCAATCTTTGAGCTCTTTAAGTCTATTACTGTAAGGCATTTTTTCCAGCTCTTGAATAATTCTGGTGGCTCTTGATATTCACTTGGGACAAATGGAATATGGCAAAGCTACAGTATTATAACCATTTTACAATTGGGGAAGACAGTACAGAGAGGTTAACTGCCCAGTTTCCTGCTACAGATTTACAGAAACACAACCTATATCCTCACTATCTTTAACATATGGAGTTGTACTGTAGAGCTAAAGGCTCTACAACTAGATGTTTTATTATATCGTTCTTTCAATTTATCAAAACGCACTCTTCTCTTTATACATTTTAAGTGTTTATACATCGCTTCTCACATACACGCCCCCTCCCCAACATTTGAACAACACCCACATAGACCATCACCCTCAAGCCACCACCAATAAAGTCTTATTCCCTTTAACCACTCCCTGGGGGAGGGCCTGGGGAAACAGACAGGCTTCACAAAGCTACTGTTGGAGTAGGAGTACTTAATAAGGTACACAAAAATCCATTTCCAAAAGCAGCCTTGAATCAAACAGAAATGAAGTTTCTTTCAAAGCCTTGCTCAGTTCTTATGGCGGCAAGAGAAAGTTTCACTTAAGCTCTGAACTCACAGTGAACACCTTTCAGCATCTGTCACTTTGACTCTCGTTCAGTTATCACAATTATTGAGTATGGGGTCCTACTATTTATGCAGAAAAACAAAACATGCATACTGAAAGCATTCATGAAAGCTGTGCAAGTGTATAAAAGCAAAGCAGCATAAATAAGTACATATTTAGAGAGGGTAGGCATGCAGATGGACAGAACAAAAAAAAAGGTGCAAATATCGTTATCAGATGCCTTATGCATTGGTAAGAATTGAGAGATAAGTTACCAAAGGAAAGTGACAAGTCACAAACAAGTACAATATCCATACTCTCCCATGCTCAAAACACCCCCCCTGGATTATCTTGGAATCATACCGATCAGGAAAATGATATAGAATTATACCTACTGGTACTTCAAAGGGAACTCTAATTCCAGGCTTCCCAATGCCTCCAGCTGCAAACAACCTTTTTGTTTTGTTTATTTAATTAAGTCCTTTTTGTTTTCTTTTAAATTAGAGAAAGAATGGAATGGAGCTTTACTTCATGCTCGAAAGCACATCTAATTACACCTGTAACAAACCTAAGCCAGGGAAGAGATTGTAGAACACAGCCTTTTCCTTTCAGGCTAGAGGCTCCCTGCCTGCCTAGGAATAGAGACTACGGTCTATCCTTAAATGGCCCTTTGTTATGGTTTTGTGCTGAAAATTAGATTCACAGACTGGAATCTACCTTTATTAAAAATATTTTGAAGGGGCAACAGCTGTAGCCATTTTTAAATGAGACCTCATACCTGGAATGCCAGTGATGCATCAAATAAATTTCCTGCTAATCATACCCTACTGCCCACAATAATCATCTAGTGCCAGTGGCTATCACGTAGAAGGTCCTTACCATTGGCATCTCCTGTGCTGTATTTTCCCAATAGCAAATTATTGGGATAAAGGGCCACTTGGCAGAATGAGACACTAAAATATTCTCTCATCTAGATACCTATGAGTAGATCCCAGTTATACTAACGTGAACTATGTATATCAAAGGAGGATGAGGCCCCTAATGTTTCAGAATCATATGTGGCAAATGAATTGTAAAGGAGTGGCCATGCAGTTTCTTCCAAAGCTCTCCAAGAAAAGCTGCTAGAGCTCCTACCATCTGAATACTTATTCCTAGTGGGTAGTGCTCTGGGTATTTAAAAACCTAGCTCTCGGTTTTAATAAAAAAGCATGGAATAGGAACAGCTGCAAAAACACTTACTGAATGAACTCCAGACAACACAAAATACAACCCACTCACTTCGCAGAGAGTAGTTTGCCAGCCACTAGGATTATTTTACAGAACATTTCTAGTGATGTCACTGTAGCACTGGACCCTTCGTGGCCACTCTTGCAACACACACCTCTTTAGACAGGATTTCAAAGGTTAGAAACAAACCAGACCACTCTCTAAATAACATCCTGGGATGTGTGTACTCTCACATGCTAGACCACACCAGACTGTGAGATTGCTTCACTCCTGTTACATTTACAAGAAGTCTAAATTACTTTTAATCAGAAGATATTTTTCACAGAGGACAGACTACAAAAAAATCCAAGGTATTACTTACAGAGTAATAATTCAGTTTTCTGAGCTGTGCACACAGACATCCTGCACCTGGGACAGCCCTTTAAGATGCTAAGTGGTTAGTGTGAGAGCCTACTGTAGAAAATAGAGAGGCATGGATGAGATTATACAACTAGTACTTCCTCATCCACCACACATTCAGTGCTGTAAGAATCATTTATTTAATGTCTACATCAACATATGAAGTTGGTGGGTGGTATTTCGGACCCTTGTTTATAGTGTTGTTCTCCTCCTATTCTAAAACTAGGTTATGAATTTGCACTTTTCACATTTTCCACAAAAATCCAACCCATGTATGACAGTTTTCTACTGTACTCTATACTGTTCTATAATAAATATAATAGCTCTCTTGACAGTCACAGCCCAGATAATATTGTATTAGGTAAACTGGTAATTGTAACATATTTATAGGGCCCTGTGTAAATTACAATTGTATACCCATGTAAAGTGCCACACAATAGTCTAGATCATGGTTCCAAATGGTGTACATAAGCTTGATGTTCCACCCATTCACTTCACAACAATTTCAGGAGGTGGTACATGAAGGAATAATGTTTGGGAACTGCTGGTCTAGAATCTAAGCTTTCATCAAAGAAAAGTCCCTTAAAATTGCCAGAATAAACTGCAGTGTGAATCAGATGTAAACCATTTATGATTTCCTGAGCCTGCAGACAGCTTGAAATAATGGCTTTGAGAGGTGTGAACTGCTCCCCATTCATCAAAATTGGTTAACTCTGAAAACTAAATATAACAATTTAAAATGTCAACATTAACTATTTCACAGCTGATCATTTTAGCAGAAATATCAAGCTAATGTACTTCATTACTGCTGGATGTACCATAGCCAGTTCTCAACCAGAGGGCCTCGAGCAGGTTTCAGGGGGGCCTCCAAGCAGGGCCAGCATTAGGCTTGCTGGGGCCCAGGGCAAAAAGTCAAAATCCCACTCTATGGGGCTGAAGCCCAGGTCCCTGAGCCCCGCCACCTGGGGCTGAAGCTGAAGGCTGAACAATGTAGCTTTGTGGGGGCGCCTGTGGCATGGGGCCTCCAAGCAACTGCACTGCTTGCTACCCCCTAACGCCGGCCCTGGCTTTTATATGCAGAAAACCAGTCATTGTGGCACAGGTGGGCCATGGAGTTTTTATAGCATGTTGCGGGGGGCCTCAGAAAGAAAAAGATTGAGAACCTCTTGACTAGGACACAGCACAGAGACTTTTTAGTGGTACTAAAAGATGACCTGATGGCTAGAGAGACAGACAATCTCCATATTGATACTCTTGGACCTCTCTACATCACCAGTGGACCACAAGGTACTGCTAATATTCCTGCACAACATGGCAGAAGTAGATGTCTCAGCATTCAAGTGGCTAAAATCATTCCTCTCCAGCAGAGCTCAGAGTGGTGATGGATAATTGCTTCTCTTTTATGAAAGCACTCACACCTGCAGGGTCCCGCAGGGTCCATACTACCTCTCTTTTCAATAGCTACATGAGACTACTGGGAGAGGCAGTGAGATGCCACAGGCTCAGCTGCCAATGGTACGCTAGTACTATTCAGCTATACACCTCATTCTCCACTGATGCAACCTCTATCAAGAAGAGATCAGCTCCCAGATGAAGGTAAACCCAGGCAAGACCAAAGTGATGACAGTCAGAAAGAAGCAACACTGAAAAAACAGAGACTTTTCCTCCACCTTCCAGTAAAGGTGTATGGTCACCACTCATCAAAATGGTGTGATGCTTTGGGGTTCTGTTTAACTCCTTGCTAAGCTTGGGTGACCAAGTGACATCATATTCTAAAAACACCTTCTTTCACCACCAGTTGCTAGGAATTCGTCACTTCCTGGCTGGATTACTGTAAGTCACTGTCTCTGAAGCTGAATGTGAAGATGACACACAGGATCCAGTGGGTACAGAATGCAACTGCCTGCCTTCTCCAAGATGTAAGCTTGCTTACATTAGGCCCATGCAGTCAGCTTCTGATACCAATTCAAAAGCAGTTAACTGATTGAGCACCAGCTACATTAAAGACCAAATTTTAATCAAGAAACCACCAATATACAGCTGTGCCACTTTGGGACAATGCAGAATGAAGCACACAAAAGCAGCTGGAAAAGTACCCTTCGTCAAGGGGATTCAGCTATGGGACAAACTTAAAGGAGATCAGGCGAATCTAGAGTCTGACCATCTTCAGGGAACGCTGCAAAGCCTTCCTCTTCAAAAGGGGCTTTCAACCATAAGAACGACAACACTGACACCACCACCTACTCAAAAACCGCAACCAAAAAAATCTCTGAAAACCCATTTTAAAAAAAATAAAATCATTGTCTACAAAACCAAAACTCCTACTCTAAGCAGTGTTTTTACCCTGAAAAGAAAGAAAAGACTCCATGAAGTGCACAAGGGACTTTAGGATTAATTTTACATGGACGGTGCTCAATGGTGATGGGTGGCAGTATAAAACCTAAGGTAATCACAGTCATGGTGGGCTAGGGTGGCTACTAAGGAATTCAAAGTTTTGTTCTCTGAAATTAAATGTCATCTCTGATTCTGCCAAGAGGAAAAAAGAAAAAAGCATTTTCTACCCAATATCCAAACCACAACTACCTCTTGTTTGGCAAAAACAAAACTGATGGCCATGTCTTCCTAGTTAACTGCAAAACCTCCACCATTTCTCCATGAGAGCTTCTAAATCCATTGTAAAATAAACAATTTAATATCAAAACAAACAAGGGCTATTGTACTGATTGTAACAGCCGCCTTCCTGGATAAACAAATGGGAATCAAGGTAGTCTTAAAAAAGTGAATAATTTCTTGGATGCTTCTTAATCAAAAGAGGATTTCAGCAAGCAAATTCAATACTATTTTGGAAGCGTCAAGAGACTTAGGGAAAATAGAGACTCTGGTCTAATTTGCCAATGACTTGAAGCTGATCATTATTTCTAGACAGGTTTTCGAACAGAAAACCATTTTACGGATCAATGCTCCTACAGGTATGGCCCAACTCTCAATTTTGTAGTATATACTTGCTGTAAGTCGACCTAAGGTACATCAAAGTATAGCCACAACAGTAATTAAATCGTTTTTGCAAGTCCACACTGCACTCCTTGTGCAGGCAGTGTGCGTCCTCACCAGGAGCACTTGCACCAGTTTACTTGTCAGTGGGGGCACTGTGGGATGGTTTCTGAAAGGCAACAACAGTTGATGTAAGCAACAGTGTCTATACTGACACCATGTTGACCTAACTACAATCGACCTAAGCACTATGCCTCTCGTGGAGGTAGAGTTATTAAGTTGGTATAGTGGGCAAGTTACCCCAGGGGGAGCTACATTTTAGTGTAGATGCCTACAGAGTTAGGTCAATATAAGCTGCCTTACTTTGACCTAACTCCATAGTGTAGACCAGGCCTCAGAGAACCAACCCTCTGTTTAAATTGCTGGAAAAAAAGAGAACATCTGAAACATCCCAACTTGAATGTGTTTAAACTTCTTTTGCCTTACATCAGAATTTGAGGCCCCAAAAAGCTGCAGCAACGTAACAAACAGTTATCTTATCTGGAAACGCTTTTTATTTTAAAGATATAGCCCATCTGCTTTATGACTTGAAAATGTCATCCCTAAGCACTAAAACATTCCCCTGCTCTAAAGCCAACAGAGCACTATAACACTAACCACAGATTGATTAAACACCCTATCTTGAAAAGAATGCTCATAGGGAAGCATTAGCTCAGGTCTTCTCACACCAGCCAGGGCAACGAAAAGCCCTGCCATTCAGACACTACTATTCTATGATCCTTTAAAGCAGATTCTAAACGGATGGGGATGTGAGACCTCATAGGCTTTGGCTACACTTGCACTTCAAAGCGCTGCCGCAGCGCTTTGAAGCGTGTAGTCAGCGCCAGCGCTGGGAGAGAGCTCTCCCAGCGCTGTCCGTACTCCACCTCCCTGTGGGGAATAACGTACAGCGATGGGAGCCGCGCTCCCAGCGCTGGGGCTTTGACCACACTGGCGCTTTGCAGCGCCGCAATTTGCAGCGCTGGAGAGGGTGTGTTTTCACACCCTGCTGCAGCGCTGCAAATTTGCAAGTGTAGCCAAGGCCTAAATCAAAGCTGATCTAAATATACTAGTATAACACTTCCAGATTACACTGGAATTCCTTCTAAATGAAGCTAGCTGAACTCTTCAACAGGATTAGTTTTTAGAAAAGTAAGAACAGCAACAGGAAATTAATTCAGTGTAAACTACACAGTATTTCTCCTTTTCAGGTGATTTCTGCTTCCAAAATATATATATATTTTTATATGCACGGGCATTGTCATTTTTGCTTTTAATGGATGTAAGGCCTGAAAGATTTTTAAGAGCTTCATTTTTTTTAGCTTAGAAAAGACTCAGGAATATCAAGTTTAGTATTCTTTGACTTTGCTGGAAGATCTCAAAGCATATATACCCATCGAATCATAGAAATGTACAGCTGGAAGCAACCTCTAGAAGTCATCAAGTCTAGTCCTCTGTGCTGACCTAAATGTTACACCTTAACTGAAGCTGAGTTAAGGTGTAACATAATAAAAGAATCAGATAAAATGTGATTCTTTTATACAAAATCCTATTCAATGGAGTAAAATAGGTGTTAAAAAAAGGACAACAGTTTGGCTAAAAATCCTTTTGCCTCTCAAATCACTTAACCTTCACTCTGAGCTCCTGTAATGTCACCATTGCACTGGTTCTCCAATCAAAGTCTGCTAACCTAGGCCAGGTCTACACTAGAAACTTTTGCCAATATAGTGAAATGTTTATTAGGGGAGCAATTCCTTTACAGCATTTTTATTCCATTAAGAAGCCTTACTGCAGACACAGTTTTACTGGCAAAAAAGTCCTTTTGCCGGTATAGCTTATTTTGTTTGGAGAACAGGTATAGCTGTCCGGGTGCAAACCCTTCTTTAGTGCAAGCTAGAAAAGATCTAAATTTCTAGTGTAAAAAGCATGCCAAATTTTTTTTGAAGTCTTTAAAGGCACCCTTTATAAATCATAAAGAAAAGGGCACAAAGCTAATTTTTTCCCCTTTGCTGGTTACCTTTAAAAGCAGTTTCAACATATACAAAGCACCAAAAGTCTAGATATAAATACATCTCAGTTCTCGGCTTTGCTCCTTGCACTAGATGGCACCCATTGGAAATATGTCCAATAAATAAGGCCCTACTTGAATTGCGGGGTGATTGTCAAAAATTGGTTGGACCAGCCAAAGAAAAAGTCACAAAAAGTAATAGCGGACCTCATTATTTGCGGTAATCAAGTCCATTATATTTTTCTGCAATTTTCACTGTCGGCTGCCCCAGGCTGAGAGCTGGGACTCCAGCTCTCAGCCCCAGGGCAGCCAGGGCTCCTGCTGTCAAAATTGCAGTGGAAGCCTAATACTGCTCAATCTGCAATACTGCAAGATAAGAAGGGCCTTACCAATAAGTTTATATTGGGCTCTCAAAACATTCACAAAGAAGCTGCAGAGATAACTGTAGCAGAGAGTCAGTCAGTGAACAAAAAAGTAAAAAGGCAAAAAAAATGTGCACCCCTCTTACATGGCACAGCAACATCCACACACACAGAGGCCTCCGATAGTGACCTAACATATAAACATGTCCCTGTTCTGACCAAAGACTGCTTCCTTTTCACAGTCAATAGTGATTCGATCTTGTGCCTAAAAGATGTTTGACTAATTTTTAATTGAACTTAGTCTCTGAAAGACAGTGAGGGTCACTGGATAGGTTTACTTTTTAAAGGGCACTTCAGTTTTCAAAGACCATTAAGGAAAGCACACTATTTATTCACTAATTCCTTAGTCAACAGACCAGACAATAATGCCCTTCAAACTTAAACCACATTGACTAACACAATCAAAGCCTCCCCCAAACTTACTGTGTTTGAAGTGATGCTCATTTCCCCAACTCATTTTCATGAAGCTCACCTTCAAAAGAACGTGGGAAAGCAATCCAAGGCTGTTCCCAGCCATTTCATACATGCACCAAGGAGCACCAAGGCCTTAGGAGGAGTAAAGCCACCAGTGCAAAGAAAGTGCAGGGCAAGTGAGAAGAGCAGTAATACTACTCACTACCAACATTCAAAACAATACAGCACTTCAGAAAGTTTGGACAAGTCCTCAGGGGTCAATTATATCCTTCAAAAGACTGAAGTATCCAAAATATTTTAGTTTACCCCAGATAGACAAGGTGGGTGAGACCAACTTCTGTTGGTGAGAGAGCGAGAGAGAGAGACAAGCTATCAAGTTCTTCTTCAGACTACCATAGACAAAAGACTGCACCTGTGGTCTGGAAACACACAACAAGCATGTGGAAGAATCAAAGTCAAACTTCACTAAAATTTTGCAGTTCCAAAACAGTTAAATCCAAACAGGCTTTTTACACTTTATTCTCGAGGTAGGGTTTGGTCAAAGGAACATTAACAGTGAGTAACCATTTCTCTGTGCTCATGAAGCCTGCAGGCTTAATCTGTATCTACATGGACCCCCATCTGCAGCACCTTGTAAAATGAACCTACAAACTTTCTCCAATTTGTTTAAATGACCATGTGGTGCCTCTAAATAGTCGTTCCAATCTTATTTCCTCTTCCAGGCCCAACAGAGATTCTTTCATCCTCCAGGATATCCAGTTAGCATGTATATCCCCACATTGACAGTTAACTCCAAATTATACTTGCAGTTAAACCAAGTACCATTAAGAACTCAAGAAAAGCCTTTGAAATAACTCGTGTAGCTGTGAGCTGTAAGACTGTTACAAAGGTTAAAAGATTAGTACCCTGTAACTCACATGTAAGTAGCTGACGACATCTCATGCTATAGCACTCACTGAAACCTATCCATTGACTTCCTTAGAGCCAATAGCATTTCACATCTCATCTTCACAGCAAGGCCCTAACTTCTTTAGCTTTTTTTGGTGATGTTTAATGTCAGAAGGCATATGTAGACTTACTGCCTCATTCCTCAATTCAAACTCTAAACGTAACTCCAATTTTATTTTCCTATTTAAAAATATTTGAGTAAGTCAGTTATCCCTTAATATACTAGATCTTCCTTCTTCCCACCAGTCCCATGATCTTATAAAAAACACATGCAGTGCAGTTGCAGCCAGGTGAACCCATTACAGATATCTCATGACCTTGTGTAAGCATCATCATCATCATCCTTTCAGAGGATATCCCTAAGGATACAATTTTGCCACGGAGGTCACAGAAGTCACGGAATCCATGACTTCCAAAGTTTCCATGATTTCAGCCCCGATGGCTGGGAGCTGCAGCATCCCACCGCCTCCCACAGAGGAAAGGAGCTGCAAGGTACCCCCACCGCCTGAGGCAGTGGGCTCTCCAATCTCCGAGCTGCCATAGGCAGTGGGGGTACCCCGCAGCTCCCAGCTGGCCTCTGGCCACCCAGCCCCTTCCCATTTTATGGATATTTTTCATAAAAGTCAGGGACAGGTCATGGGCTTCCGTGAATTTTTCTTTATTGCCAGTGACCCGTCCGTGACCGTTACTAAAAATATCCATGACAAAATCTTAGCTTTAGCTATCCCTACAGAACTTCTCAGGGATAAAGGCGAACACCTTTGTTAGATCCTTTAGCATTAAACAGGCTAATTCTGGAAGTGGGAAGGAAAGGTTGGTCTCCTGCACAGATACTCTACAGCGTTGGGAGTTTTTTGCCTTTGTCTGTAAATGTGATATTAGAACAGATTTCATATGGATAAAATCATCAAAAATTGTAATGCAAAATAGGTATAATTATGTGTCATACATTAAAAGGCTAATGTTAAAAAAAAGGGGAATAGCAATTTGTAAACTCTGTATTAGACACACACAAAAATACAGAGACCAACTGAAAAGAGAAAGCGTGAAATATCCTGCATGGGAGGGGCTGCACATGCATGTTCCATAGAGAGGACTGCCAAGTTTATTACAACCAGATATGCCACATCTGTTCCATTTTGCTTACTTAGTGCCTGGACAAATTGATAAAGCACAAACTGTACTATTATTTTTGTTTTTTCCTTCTGTTTGTTTTTTAAATCACAGCTGCAGTTAGAAGCCTCTTTCTCTCAACACAGAAACCCCATCGGGCAATGGATTGCAGAATACCACGTAAATTACATGACTCTCTTCCAACCCCATGTGGTGATATTGCACATGTTCCAAACCGCTGGTTATCCCAGACTCCACCCATCAATTCACAAAGTCAAAACCTTCAAAGTAAAATTCCTGGATTCATTTTCTGGTAAAATACAAATGAAATATTATCTGTCAAGCATAATCAGCAGCAGGCGAGTTACCTGTGCCCCAAGAACACATATTCCAGGATTATACAGAGGTAAGCACAAATTGTATGTGCTCCATACACAGCACATGCAAAAGCTTGCAGATTTCCTCCAAATCACAAGAACTGCCATACCATTCCAGACCATTGGTCCAGTTTCTCTAGCATTTGGTCAATATCAGAGGAAAACGTCCTCACCGAACAAACTATCATCAATATGACCAAAGAGGAAATTTTTCTGGCCCACAGCAGTTAGTGGCTGGCCTATGGCCCTGAAATGTGGGGATTTATATCACTGTTAACCTATTAGTGTGTCTGCAGAGGTTCTCATTATCCATAAAAGAGTGCTTCATCCTTTTACAAATTTTCAAAGGCCACATCTACGCTTACAAGCTTACAGCAGCACAGCTGTACCGATACAGCTGTGCCGCTGTAAGAGCGCTCGTGTAGCCGCATTATGCTGACGGGAGAGAGCTCTCATATCGACATAATAAAACCAACTCAACATAGCACAGTGCACACTAGAGTTTATACAAGCAAAACTTATGTCACTCAGGGGTGTGCTTTTTTCACACCCCAAGCAACAAAAGTTTTGCCAACATAACTACTAGTGTAGACATGACCTAAGTCTTTGCTCTAAAATACATTGGGTACACCTATCCTACAGGTGGGGAGCACACTTCCCAGCTCAGGGAGACAGACATGCGCTAGCTCTACTCAAGCTAGCATGCTAAAAATAGCAGTGTAGCTGGGGATAACGAGCAGTGGCTCGAGCTAGCCACTCAAGTGCATATCTGGGGGGGTCCCAGCAGGTTTGTACTCAAGCTAGCTGTCTGAGCTGCTGCCCATGCTACTCCTTGCTACACTGCTACTTTTAGTACACTAGTTAGAGCAAAGCTAGCGAGTGTCTACACCCACACTGGGAAGCATGCTATCAGCTGCAGCATAGATGTACTCACCGTGGCACTAAATTCTACAGGATAATTATGAGTGTTCATTTTTAGGAAGTTGTTGTCTTAAATCTTATTGCATGTTCCCTTTTATTGTGAGAGTAGATGGGGTGTCCAACCGATCTTTTCTGTGCCATCAATTACATAAATTTACTATGTTACGTACTTCTCCTAACCTGTCTTTCGGTGTGTAATTTTCTCTTTCCCTTCTCCAAATCTTTTCTATTTCCAATATGTCCTTTTTGAAATGGAGTAATTAAAAAAAAAAGTACACAATGCCATGATATTTTAGGTATTACTCTATCCATTTCATATCATTCTACAGTTTAAAAAAAGTGGAGTACCATTACACCCTGCACAGCTATTTTCATTAACCTGCCCCTAGTGGCCACAGCATCTAGGAAATTTAGAACCTATAATTCACCCTCATTGCAGTAGCGATAAAATGTTCTAATCTGGTCTATGTTATAGCTGCCATCATTGCAACCACCAGCAGAGCTAGAGTGATTAAAGTTAATTTAAAACCTATTAATATGCATGAGCAGTTCAAAGAGTTCCTTCCAATCCACACTGCCTTGCACTCATTTACAGTGATTGATTTGCCAGCGTTGTCCAAAGCTAGCTTAGCTTTGCCAGGTCTTTTGAAGTTCTTCACAGTTCTCTCTAATCTTGACTAACCTAAATAATTGTCATCTGAAAATTTTACCACTTCACAGTTCACCTCCTTTTCCAGACCACTAAATATATTAAACGTAGTTCCCGGTACAGATCCACTGGGCATCTCACTATTAACCTCTGTCTATGATTAAAACCAACCATTTAATACTTTGTTCCTTTCACAATCAGCTTCATAATATCATTTCATCCCATAATTTACTCTCATGGAGGTTTTTATCAAAAGCTTTTTGGAAAGTCCCTGGAAGGTATGTTAACAGATTCTCTATCCATTTTGTTTATTCACCGAAATAATTATGGTTAGCAGAAGTATAACTTTCCTTTAGTGAAAAAACAGTGGTTAGTCTTCATATTGTGCTAATTAAGGCATTCCATAGCTAGCATTAAGTTTCCCACCTCCTGACTAATTTCCTGACACGGTGTGTTATATGCATCAGAGTTGCCATGTGCCCCTTGGGAGTGTGAAACAGTAACTCAGAAAGTACACACCTTTGGTGGGATTCTGGGAGAGGGTGAATTTAAGCTATCCTGGTCCTGGTGACCTAAGACACATGGGTTGAGGCGCTCCATACCCATGATGGAGTAGCAGAGTTGCTGCCCAGGAAATGCACCAGAGAGGATAAGGAAAGAAACAGTGCTACAGCCTGTTTAAATCCAAGGAATCTTAAAACACCTGTGGATCCAGCAGCTGGATTCCCCCTCACAGCACTTTGGTGATCTACCACAGAGGCGAAAGGTGGCCAGATCTATGACCGGTTATTACTTTAACCAACCCCTAGGTGCAGTGAATGTACCATCTTCCCCATGCCCACAAATGGTTACTGAAGTTACTCTTTTAGCTCAAGTGGTAGAGGCTTGTGATTTGGTGTGGAAGGTCTTTGGTACGCTGACAAACTGGTTGAGGTTGTCACAGTAATTTAAGGTTGAGACAGGAAGTTTTTCTTCACAGCCATGAAGGCTAAAAATAAGATTTAAAAAAAAAAACACCAAAAAAAAAACTAAAAAAGAAAACCCAAGACTACTGCACAATTGGGAAGCAAATTCCACAGCCAAGGAACCATAGAATATCCTGGACTCTCTGATCTGCTCCTCTGCATGTGCTTCTCTGCCACCTGGTTATTCTTTGCCTCTGCATATTCTGCCCAGATGCTTAGTTTCTTGCTTTCCTGGACACTCCTCCTGCACTGGCAGCTCTGGTCCCATTGGCAGGTCCTGGCTCTTCTATTGCTGGAGTTTCCCCACTGGTACCTGGCAGCTCCAGCATCCTCTCCAACGACTCCTAGAGGAGACAGCTAAACTGGCTCCTCCTCCTTCAACTCCTTTTACAGGCATCCAGGTTTTCTTACAATGAGGAGCTTGAACACTTTGTAGAAGTAGCTGAAAGCAAGGAGAGGGTGCCATCACCAATGTAACCTGCCAACTCTTCATCAACTACCAGCAAGCACTCTGCAAAGTGCATTCTCAAATGCTGGAGTAGGTATTGTCCAAAAGCTTCAAATGTCCACAGCAGCCAAACAGGGAAAGAGAGGATGCCTTTAAGGGAACAACAGCCTGTTTTTGAAAAACTGGCATTTTTTGACTAGTAGCTTAAATTCAACTGTTACTGAAGTCAAGTGACCTAAAAATCTGTGGATGATCATTCAAACTTGCTGACTAAACCCACTGCTTCTGAAGTTACTGTAATGTATACACATGTTCTGCCGAGCAGTTTGCAACATCTAAATAACTTGTTATACAACAGGATTCATAGAGACTGAGCAGGAATTATTTTTTCCCCAAAAAATGAAAAACAAATGAACAAAGGCACCCCTTGTTGCAACGGCTACTAGGGAGCTGGCTCCAGCCCTACCTCACAGTATATCAGGGTCACTCTCCTACTTTTAAATCCTCCTAATCTTGGGGAAAGGCTGAAGTTTTCTCTGACAGCAGCTGCCTTGGATCAGGTAACTCATTTCATTTCTCTCCTAGATATAACTTAGATAATGTTTTTACCCCTCTTAGCCAGAAGGCCGAGAAAGAAAAAGAACATGGATCTCTGTCTCAACTCCTCAATGACGCAATTTGGCAGGATTTACCAACATAGATCAATGGCAATAACAGCAGCAGTAGTGTCAGTCCCAGTGCTAATGGAGTTAAAACACCCAATGTGAAGGTCACGACAGAAGCCACAAAGTAGGAAAACTGGGACTATGCAGAGAGTCATTTCCAATCCTTGAATTTTCATAATTGTGCACTGGTGTTTCATAACAGGCAATAAATATAACAAGGAACAATAATGTCATACCTACTGGTGATAGATTGCCCTGAATACTTGAAGTGGGAGGATGCAAATTTAACCAGCAATGTCACTCCCTTACTAGTTCAATATAACCAAGTATAACGAGGTTCCAGAAAAACCCTTCACCGTGTGAAGCAACAGTGTGTATGGTGACATTGTCCCTTAGAAGGAGAGCAGCAAGCGATTAAATGAAAAGCTGAAAATATTAATCAATCACAGCAATTTAAGAGTGTAGTCAGAATCCAAAAGTCATTCATACACATCTGGTGGGTGGTGAGTCAGCCTCAATTGACATCGTAAAAAGAACAACAGCGATGGCGGCCACAAATATCACTTTAGGAAAGCAGCATCAAGTTCTGTTCCAAGCCCAGCCCAAAAAAGGCAGAGAATTTTCAGCCAACAGCCTTTGAGAACAACCCTGAATGTTAGGGTGATCCTGCCCTCTGGAATGAGGAATGTCAAAACAGCTCACCAAAGTTCTTCTCTGACTTTCACAGCTCTGCAAGATGTTTACTTTAACAAAGATAAAGCAAGACCTCACTTGAGCTCTTCCTCCCACTCCATCTTCTCGCCTGCTGTCCAGAGGCAGGAAGTGAATACTTTAATAATCTTCCCCCACCCTTTTTCATTCAAACATGCAAAAAAGGACTAAATAAGTGCATGTGTATTTATACAGATATCCAGAATATGCACTATCTATAATAGGCTCTGGGATTAGCCAGAGAAACTGTTTAATCTGACAGAGGCATACAAACTGCAGATCTAAAACAGGGAACCACCATCTGTCCTTCCTCTCTGCCATCCCCACCCCCTACGATTTGGACTATTCCCTTCAAAATGGGTTACAGATCTACAGATGAGATGCGTTCTACAATCAGCCTGATCTTTACAAATGCAAACAGAGCTGCTGATGCACTAACACTGCCTGTTCAAGGTGTAAACATTTTTAGATTCTGCAGCTCTAAATAGAGAGAGGTGGTGTGGGGGCTGCAAGTAAGCCAGCTAAAGACATCTCATTTATAGTCTGATATGTAGTGATCGTCTTTGCCCAACTCCTCCACACAGCACGTGTGCAAACTCTTTACCTGCTTTTGCCAAAAGGAATTTCATTCCTTGGAACAGAGCTAGTAAGGATTTGGTTTAAGTCTTCTGTATTACTTAGAGTTAAAAGTACGAGGAGGGGCCTTTTTCATCATGTTCAAGAGATATCACATGTTGTACCAAGTCTGTGTGTAAGCTTCCGCCTTCCACTGGTTGAATATATTATCTGTTCTGTTCAGAGCCAGTCTTGAACTGCATCACTCTGACATCTCTCCCTGGATCTCCTGCCATCAATTTACAGGAACAAACCCTCCAAATAACAGAACTCATCATCTTCCCCACCCTACCTTTCAATACCACAAGCCTTTCTGCTCCCTACGCTCACAATTTGGTGTCACCCTTGATTCTTATTTCTCAGTTGCCCCCAACATTCAAGCTGTTGCTATATCCTGCTGCTTCTTTCTTTTTACAGCATACCCAAATCCATCCTCTGCAAAAAAAAACAACCAAAACCCTTTTTCTATGCCTTGATAATATGCCATCTAGACTACTGTAGCCTCATATCCAACACTGAACAGAAGGGAACAGATGAGTTGAGACCGCAGAGGTAAATTTGAAGTGAAACCAGTGGTAGCAAAGTCACGAAAACCAACGTGGTCACCCACTGAAAGTGTGGATGGATAAAAAGGGCCTCTTTATGGAACAAACAGGAAGTAGGTAAGCAACAGGAGGTGGAGCCACAAAAGAGACAGACAGGAAGAGAACCATTAAAGCAAACTTGAAAGTTTATAGTCAAGGTCCAAATTTCTTCATCAAGGTATAGTCAAGGTCCAGACTACAGAGAAAATAATAAAAAACAACAACAGATAGATTTCAGGGTCCATTCAAATGCGCCTGGCGGTCTGGATTTGGCCACCTACTGACTACCTCTGGTCTAGGGAGTAATTTAGGAGTAATGGAAATATTGGTATATTCTCCCGAGCTGTGTGTTTTGGAGTGGTGCAATGTAAGGGGAGAAAGCGAAGAAAGCTTTTGTTCTGGAGGAGCATATTTGGAAGGGTATTTTTAGAAACTGTTAATCTGAAGTTTTTATAAAGATTGTACGTACACCCATGAGCGCTGCAGGGAGAGGCCCTAACACAACCCCATTCGCCATGCATATTAAGAGCACTGTTCCATTTTGTACTGTAGATTGGACCTTATCCACGTTCTCGCCCTTCAGCTGTCCAAAATACAGTTAAGGTCTCTTCTAAACTACATGGAGCCATATTTTTACTGTGCTTGTGGACAAAGCTGTGTTGTAATCAGAACTCATTACTTATTTCTGGTTTTAGTATAATTAGGCAAAAACTTGGCAGAACTAGAGTAATCAAGGCAAAATATACACAGATACACTTTGGATTTACTGTGTTAGGATTTATTTTCATAGTGAAAAGTCCCTTACTTTAATGATGAAAAGTCCTACAGGAAATCTGAGAATTCCTGCAAGTGACAGACTTTTTTCCACACAAATTATTGAAACAAAAAAACTTTCAAAACTTCTTCCACCACCACCACAAGACATCAGCCACGTGTGAAAGATACTTTGGTGTTTGTGCTATATTCCAAATTAAAAGAACACCACAAAGCCTAAAAAACTCTAGCTACTTTAGATTTTAAGTACAGTCAAAAGAACTGCACAGATTTTAAGTTAGTGGGAAATATGAAAAGACAAGGTACCAAAGTTACACAGCTTCATTTTAATGTCACAGACTTCTCTGAACCTCACTGGAGATGATTCTTCTGTACACCGACTCCTGACAAAACTTCTGCTATAAACCCAGAAATCAAACACAGAAAAAACCTAATTGCTACAAACACTGGGAGGAATAAGTTAGCGTGGAAGGGAGGTAGGAAAAAAAAAAAACATCATGCCACATAATTTAATTGCAACTTTCCTTGATGTCAATGAGATGCTACTCAAGGAGTCTTCCTACCTCCTTTCACTGTGTACATAGTATTGATAAAACTAGCAAACCAATAAACACTACCAACAGCAGCAAATAAGATCTTGCACACATTACAGGCCATTTATCATGACTCATGATTATCCCTAAAATAATGGAGCTCAAAGTAAGTGGAGTGGGATGTGGTTTTACTATTTTGTTGAGCATCTGTCATTCAAAGATCTAAAATGTTTCACAAACAGTTAAAACTCAACACCATCATGAGCGACATCTTGAAAGCTAGTCAGTTTTATAAAAACATGTTAGAAGTAGTTTCTTGTACTACAACAGTGAAATAATTAAAAATATTGACTTTTGGCTTCATTAGATTTCAGTTCCAACACCCCATTGAGATGACTGAGGCAACTCACATCTCTCAGAGTTATAGCTGCAGTTAAGGCCTCTCGAGTTTGCAGAGTGACTCCAGTGTTGCCAACTCCACACAGCACGAAGTCACCAGACAAACCCTGAAAAGTCACTAGATGTAGCCGCTTAAGCACTCAAAAGGAGTAAAAAATGTCACCGAACAAAATTTCCAGAGAATTCAACTAAGAATTTATTTGTGTGTATTACACATATACACACATTATATATATATATATATATATTATATATATATACACACACACACACACACACACACACACACACACACACGAGTATTGTGTCAAAATCATTCACAAGCAGCTCAACAGTGTTAAGAAGAGCATGGAATGAATTCTGTTGCACACCAAAAGCAACTACGACAGTACACTGTCATCATCAGGAGGGCTCCCTTTGCTCATTGGGAGGGAAACTGCAGCCCTCTGCTCATTGGGAAGGGCACTCTACACTGCAGCCCAGGCTGGCTGGGGTTGGTTTATTCAGCTGAGCCTCCCTTTCTTGCCAGCCTGGATTTGAGCTGACAGGTTAGTGAAAGGGAGAGCCCAGAGCCAGGCATTCACCTGACCTGAGCTTGGCGCTGCAGGGAGCCCAATAGATTTAAAAACAAAAATCCGCTAGCTGGACCCCTTCCCCCCGCTTCCAGGGTTTCATTTCTGAAAACAGCTGGGCAGCTAACCTCAGGCCAAGCCAGGGGAAGTAGTAAAGGGGAGCTGAAATCAAGCTAGCTCCACCTTTGAACCTGTAGTAAGGGCTTCGTTCCTGGAGGCATGGTGCCCCACCACCTGACTGGGGAACATGACCCTGTCCCATCCCACCCCATCTTCCATCTGTGCAGCTCTCCTCCCTGGCTAGCCTGCCTCCCCCACCCTGCCCACTTCATTAGCCATCTTTCCCTACATCACAAGGTGTGCTACTTACTATGGAGTGGTGAGAAAGAACACATTTGGGTAAAAACAAGCCCTCTCCAAAGTGCGCCTGGCTTTAGCAAAGTATTTAATTAGCCTCCACAAACTTATTTTCCTCACCTGCAGATTAAAGTGATCTCAGCCCAAGAAGCCCTGGAGTGTGACTCCTTCTGAGGACTTGCTCAATTGAGACATAATGACATTGACTTGGAGTGCAACAGAATGTAGTAAGAAGAGCATGGAATGGATTTTAGCAACACTATTGAGCTGCTTGTGAATGATTTTCTGGCTACAGATATTGGTGACTTCTTTCTCTGAATGTCACTATAATTGGCAGTGAAAGTCACTAGATTTATCACTGGTCACTTTGACACCTATTTTCTCGCTAGAAACCAAAAGTCACTAAATCTAGTGACAAAGTCGCTAAGCTGGCAACACTGCAGACACCTAAATAGTTTTAACACTATTCACATCTTCTTTGCAACCCTGAGGGCTAGATCTTTTATTTATTTAATTTATTTTTAAATAAAAGCTCAGATTCTATTAAATTTTGCAACAAGGAGTGAAATTCTTACCAAATTCCACAGCTGTGGAACTGTGAAATACACAGGCCCCTGCATATAGAGTCTGTGACAGAAACAGCAAGAAAACCCACAACTGCAGGCAGCAGTTTCCTACAATAACCACTGTATCAGCTGTTTCCAAATTGCCGGTTGTTGAACACCGGTGGGTCCTTAGAGAACTTGCTGGTCTCATGGTCCTGGCTCTCCTTGTTTTCAACTGCTAAGCTGCATTAAAAGAAGCTAAAAATATTACTTTTCCATGTAAGCAACTGTTGTAATTGCAAACTGAATGTTATATGATCACAAATGGGAGGAGAGATGAAGTGGTTCACACAATCATGACTAAATGGGGGAGAGATGGACAAGTCACATTCTCTGTTTAGACAGATACATCCCATTCTATGAAGAGGTCTGGGAACCCCTTGACTAGCAACACTTTCTCCCAAGACAACTAAAACAGTGTGCTTTGATTTGTTAACTTGTAAATAACACTCAATGACCAGAGTCACAGCATTCAGTTCATAATTAAGAAGAGTTAAGAACCATGACCACTTACCAAGGTGGGTTTTTTGGTCTCACTCAGGATGTAACTGACTATAGATGGGCTGCCCTATAAACAAACTGGAAACAGGGAAGTCTGCATGCTTTTGTGACAGAACTCAGAGGAAGGGCACAAGATCATACACCACAGACAGGCATTAACCCAAACGAACAACTCATGGTATGGTAAGGGAAACTTCACAAGGGCACACAAGCAGGCCGAGACACCCCTGGCCCAATGGAAAACAATCAAAACAAAATTCTGCAGACCAGATGAATAACTAATCAAGTCTATCTGGGCTCCACAATTCAGTCTTCAGGATCCACACCCAGCAGCAAAATTTTAGCAGCTCTGCCTGTGCTGAATTCTGAATAAAGTCCAGTCCTCTCTGTAGAGAGGTAGGCAAGTCTGACTTCCATTTAATGAGTTTATGGCTGTATTTCAAGCCCTTAAAGACACAGGTTCTCTCCTCTTCCTCCCCTCCCCAAAGCAACAAACCTCCAGCTCAAACATTTCTTCTGCACATTGGTCCTGAGCAACTGAAAAGACAATGAACCAAACTTTCCCCATTTTGACTTTTCCTCCTGTTTGTGCAAGTCTGATTTTACACAAAACAATTCCTAGAGAGAGACTAATGAGCAGGGCCACTGCCAGCAGCATGTGGATGGGAATAAACATCACTGTTCTCCAGGCCTGGGACCCCCAAGTGCCACCATTAAACACTCTGCTTTGCAACACTGCAACTGCAGAATGCACAGTCAAAGGGCTTGGCTACACTTGAGAGTTGCAGTGCTGGGAGTTACAGCACTGGTCGTACAGCTGTGTCGGGAAAGCGCTGGTGTGAGGCCACACTCACAGCTACCAGCGCTGCAGTGTGGCCACATTTGCAGCATTTGCAGCGCTGTTGGGAGTGATGCATTATGGGCAGCTATCCCAGCATTCAAGTAGCAGCAACGTGCTTTTCAAAAGAGGGGGGTGGGGTGTAGTGTGACAGGGAGCGGGGGAGAGAGAGAGTGTGGATTTTTGGAGCCGACACTGTGTATCAGCTCCCTGCCTTGCAAAATCAGAAAATTTTCCCGACCCCTTACTCTTAACTGCATACAGCCTACAGACCAGATAAGCAGCTGCTCCAACAGACTCCCTTTCTCCGCCCAGTCCCCCGCTGTTTCTCTCGACAAAAGCAAACACTCAAAAGCAAACAGACTGATCACAGCAAACAGGAGCTGTGTTTGTTTTTTAGATAAGCAGCTCCCAGAGCCCCGAGTTCACAACAAAACAAAGAGAGGCTGCATAACAAAACAAAGAGTAATTTAGTTAAAAGCATTCTGGGATATCTCCTAATACCCTGGAGGCCAATAACAGCACTGGTGTGTGGCCACACCTGATGAGCAGCGCTGCATCACCAGCGCTGCACTCGTTACACCTCAAGCAGACCAGGTGTACAGCCAGCGCTGCAGCCAGGGAGTTGCAGCGCTGGATGTGCCTTGCAGGTGTGGACAGTTACTAAGTTGCAGCGCTGTAAAGCCTCCACCAGCGCTGCAACTCTCCAGTGTAGCCAAGCCCTCAGTAAAGAGGCAGCAGTTGCAGTCAGCTAATCTGATGCCGCATAAGAGAGCCAGCAGGTGGAGTGCATCTTGAACACGTGGGCTTGTTTCCAAGCTGAGCAGTAAGAAGCCAGGGAAGTCCTAGGCATTTTTCTTTGTAAAGTTAAGCGAGCCCTTTGGATTTCATGGTCAGGAAGGAAAGGAAATTTCGGAAGCCAGAGAGGAAAGTGCTAAATGAAGCTGACTCAGACCATTGTCTAAGGGAACAGTTCTGAAATATTAAAGAGGTACCCAATTTATTTATCTGAAAATAAGTGTACTTCATTAACTTGTAACCCAGAGGTGCAGGATGATATAGAAACAGAACAGAGATCAAACTATTTCAATAGACATTGTTGCAAATTAACAATGCAACAGTAACCTGATGCCCACATCTCAAAGTGTGCCTGGATTACTGTTTGATGCTACAGAGATTGATTTTATTTTTAGCAGAAAAAACATTTCAATCTGTATTTAAGCAACATTCTGAAACAGAGAAGGGACAACTGTTCCAGAGCAACATTAAAGGTTTCTAAATTTGTTTTTATTCTGCACCGGAACAAAAAGAAAACCTTTCAAGAGTTTGTGTTCGTGTCTGTTTTCAGATCAAAATCTGAGCATGCATGCGTGTCCATATCCCCATGTGTGTCCCCATCTGTCTGTCTATCTCTGTGTGCATGTGTCTCCCTGTAGGTAAAACATGTTTATTAGTTTGGGCATGGGCCTAGATGTGGGAGACCAGGGTTCAAGTCCCCACTCAGCCTGACTCAGAGTGCAGTTTTTCATCCCAGATGACTCTGAATCAAAGGCTTGAACCCTGGTCTCTCTGACCCCAGCCCAGTGCCCTAACCACCAGGCTATAGAGTCTAGTTCAATCAATCTGTCCAAACCTTCCCAACAAAACCTTTATGAAAACAAATACATCTCTGCGAAACATTTCAGCTTTGATGAAACAGCCCATTTGGGTGAAAGTTCCCTTTGTTGACAACGTTGGTACCAGCTTTCCTCATTAGGTTACAAAAGAAGCATACTATAAGGTAACCCTGTCTACATCTCCCCAACCTCCCACCCTGAATTCAGGAAACCAAGTTCAAAGCACTGTGATCTTTCTGCTCATTGCTGCTGCAGAGCAAACAGTCTTGTAAATGCAACCAAATGCGCCAGCTATAAAAAGCAAGTCTGTATTTGTAATTTATGCTATTTAGCAGGCACATGTATCAAGTCCACCCACCAGAGGTATCCTTCCTGAGAAATTCTCTACCACACAATAGTGCTTTAAAGGTGCGCTACAGCACACTGGTCTTTAGAAAATATAGAACAGAGTCAATATTTAATGAGATTACTATAGCAACAAAATGAAATAAAAAAAAGAGGTGTTTTCTTACAAAAGCTGGGTTTCAGAGGCCCATAAAAAAGGCACTAAGCTCACTTCTCACTAGGCAGACCCAGCATTCCTAATGTTAAAGTTTACTCTGATATCACAGTGCTACTGTCACGCCCTTATAACAAGCTTCTTCCAGGAACTAGGGACTTAGGGTATGGCTACACTTGCGAGTTGCAGCACTGGTGGAGGCTTTCCAGCACTGCAATTAGTAAGTGTCCACACCTGCAGGGCACATCCAGCGCTGCAACTCCCTGGCTGCAGCGCTGGCCGTACACCTGGCTCAGCATGGGGAATAAAGATTGCAGCGCTGGTGCTGCAGCACTGGTCATCAAGTGTGGCCACACACCAGCGCTGTTATTGGCCTCCAGGGTATTAGCAGATATCCCAGAATGCTTTTATAAATTACTCTCTTTGTTTTGTTATGCAGCCTCTTTGTTTTGTTGTGAACTCTGAGCTCCCTAGCTCCGTTGATCCCAGAGCTGCTTATCTACAAACACAGCTCCTGTTTGCTGTGATCAATCTGTGAACAATCAAATGAGATAATGAGGCAGGCAGGGAGTGAGTGTTTGCTTGACAGAAACGGGGCAGAGGGGAGAGAGGGAGTCCGTTGGCTGCAGGCTGTTTGCAGTTAAGAGTTAAGGGTAAGGGATCGGGAACATGTTCTGATTTTTCACGGCAGGAAGGTAACACACAGTGTTGGCTCCAAAAATCCACTCTCTCTCTCTCTCGCCCCGCTCCCTGTCACACTCCACCCCACCCCCCTCTTTTGAAAAGCACGTTGTGGCCACTTGAACGCTGGGATAGCTGCCCATAATGCATCACTCCCAACAGCGCTGCAAATGTGGCCACACACCAGCGCTGGTAGCTGTGAGTGTGGCCACACACCAGCGCTGGCCCTGCACAGCTGGACGACCAGCGCTGCAACTACCAGCGCTGCAGATTTGTAAGTGTAGCCATACCCTTAGAAACGAAACCCAGAAAATTCTGTCCAGTAGCAAGTAACTTGAATAAATCCTTTTTGTTACTATAGTTCACACATGAAAGGTGATCCTAGCATTGTAGAAGCAAGGCTGGGAGAAGGAAGGAGGAAGAAGACAAAGCACCAGCAGACTTGCCATGCAATGGACATGCTGTACTCATAGAGAGACTATAGATTACCAAATTTCTCTGCTTCCTTCACCCCCCTCCAATGAAAAAGCCCTGAAACCAGTTGGAGATTCTAGCCTGCTCCATCCCATTTTCACCTAATACTGTGAACTGCAAGGTCTCTGTATAAAATCAGGCTATTTTAAAAATGTATTACAAGCAAAATGAAAGACACAAGGCAAAATAAAGGAGTACTTGTGGCACCTTAAAGACTAACAAATTTATTTAAGCATGAGCTTTCGTGAGCTACAGCTCACTTCTTCGGATGCATAGAAGTTGATGGATTTCCACTCCATATGGCTAAATGCAGTGCCTTGCATAATGACAGGTTTCAGAGTAGCAGCCGTGTTAGTCTGTATCCGCAAAAAAAAGGAGTACTTGTGGCACCTTAAAGACTAACAAATTTATTTAAGCATGAGCTTTGCATCCGAAGAAGTGAGCTGTAGCTCACGAAAGCTCATGCTTAAATAAATTTGTTAGTCTTTAAGGTGCCACAAGTACTCCTTTTTTTTGCGGATACAGACTAACACGGCTGCTACTCTGAAACAAGGCAAAATGACTACTTTGTTTTCAAGGAAGAACTCCCACTGGTGTGGACATCATTGGCATTTAAAAACCAGAGCAGAAGTCCATTAAATCCACTCCAAGGACAAGGAGCCTTTTAGAAACTGCTCTGCTTCTTTAAAACGTCTCCGATAAGAGAGACAGGAAAACATATCAAAGGCACACTATGAACTGTGCTATCAACATACAAGTCAGTCGTCAGATTATACATGCTATCACAGATAAATTAAACCTGTAACCCAGGTGGTAAAAACACCGATTGCGATGTCATGAAGTACACCTCTACCTCGCTATAACGCAGTCGTGGGGAGCCAAAAATCCCTACTGCGTTACAGCTGAAACCCCGTTATATTGGGTAGGGGTGGCAGGGCTCCGGGGGTGATTTAAAGGGCCCTGGTCTCCCCACAGCAGCCAGAGCCCCAGGCCCTTTAAATCGCCGCCAGTCCGTGCTATACACGAACCCGTGTTGTATCGGGTCGCGTTATAGCAGGGTAGCAGTGTAATAGCATCTTCTCACCCTCTTTTTACTACACTTTTATTATATTTATATTATAACCTAGGCAACAGTTTAGGAAATCTCAGGTGTATTTTTGGCATCAACCTCTTTCCTTGCATCCCACATAGGTTCTGTCTAGACCAGTAAAATGAAATGTGGTAAAAACGAACTAATAAAAACATGAGGCTAACACATTTGCCCATGACTAGGGCTCCAGAGGTGCTAATAGAAGTAATAAATAAATAATAATGAACACCACTGAGTACATAGACAAAAGGTAAACATGTGATAGTTGGTTATGGTCAAACCAAGGATCCCTGTCTTTGCACAGAGTAGGCGTTAAGTGCAGTTTAAAAACATGTTAATTAACATGTTAGCTAAACACTAATTTTCCTAATCTAGAGAGAGCAATGTGGGGTAAGGGGGTTGCAATCTCTTTCACACTGAACACCCATGCCAATTCACTTTTCACACTTAGAACTAAAGTCAAGTGTATCATCAATTGAATTTCATAAGAATGGCCATACTGGGTCAGACCAAAGGTCCATCTAATCCAGTATCCTGTCTTTCGACAGTGACCAATGGCAGCTGCTTCAGAGGGAATGAATAGAACAGGTAATCATCGAGTGATCCATTCCCAGCTTCTGGCAAACAAAGGCTAAGGACACCATCCCTAGCCATCCTGGCTAATAGCCATTGATGAACCGACCCGCCATGATTTTTTTTAACCTTGTTATAGTCTTGGCTTTCACAACATCCTCTGGCAAACAGTTCTACAGGTTTACCTATCTCAGGGGGATGGGACAATCCTCATAGGTCTTATTTAGGGGGAAAAATGTAATGATGGGAAGAGACAGTTATGTTCTTCCAAAAGCAAGATAGGAAGACTGATTATATTACTTTGTTCTCTCATATCTTGTCTTTGTATCATGTTAAAAATGGTAGACAGGACTGTACAGTTTTATATACTGCCAATAATTAAATTATGAAGTTATGAAACAAATTAATTCATCTGGAAAGAAAAAAGAGCTCATGCCTAAACTGGACCTCAATATAATGTTGTTTGGCACCTCCCCTTCAGATTACAAATTCAGTCCTTGGCAATTCCTATTTCTGGAAGTCCTCATTTTAGGAAGCTGTACTGCGATTAGGATATAAACATCTTGAAATAGTTATGAATAACTGACAAAGCGTTTCCCAATTTTCCTTTTGGGCTGCTAGCCCAGCAAGGATGTGAAACAACAAATAACAGCGCTTTATTTTTGCATGTTTGGAGGAGAGACAGAAAAATCCTCCTTTGATACTTTCAAATACGTATGAATATTCCCAAAAGTTGGTGGTAGAGAATTAATTTTGGTGAAGAGGAGCAGATAAAAGCCCTAGCCACCAGTTCAATGGATTTTATTCACAGGGAGCAAGCATTGCTTTTAAAAGCAAGGTTTGGCCAACAGGAGGGTTGGAATCCCAGAGGAGAACAGGTTTTCCTGACTAAATTTCTCCTGTGTTTCACTACCAGGACTTCAGCCAGGTTTATGGTTCAAATTTTTACCAAGATAGCTATAGCAACAAGTGTGAAGAGATGTGATTTGTGACCAACACAGCAAAAGCCACTCCTGCAAACATAGCTATACCAGCAAAACTCTGCTTTTTCTGGCATCATTCATCTCCACTCGGGGGGGGAGCTCCAGCCCTGATCCCCCTCCTGCCCTCCGAACCCCTCGGTCCCAGCCTGGAGCACCCTCCTGCACCCCCACCCCAGAGAATGCACCCACAGCCAGAGATCACACCCCCACCAGCCCCGTCTCCAGCCTGGAGCCCCCTCCCGCACCCTGAACTCCTCATTTCTGGCCCCACCC
The DNA here is from genome assembly GCF_016161935.1 of Mauremys reevesii. Classification (NCBI taxonomy): domain Eukaryota; kingdom Metazoa; phylum Chordata; order Testudines; family Geoemydidae; genus Mauremys; species Mauremys reevesii. Next base: position 171,366 of record NW_024100857.1, read on the forward strand.
CAGAGCCTGCACCCCAGCCGGAGCCCTCACTCCCTCCTGCACCCCAACCCCCACTTTCATGAGCATTCATGGCCCATCATACAATTTCCATACCAGGTGTGGCCCTCAGCCCAAAAAGTTTGCCCATCCCTGCTCTACCCACTATCTTGTCTTCTGACAGTGGCCGGTGCCAGATGCTTCAGAGGGAATGAACAGAACAGGGCAATTATAGAGTGATCCATCATCTGTTGTCCAGTCGCAGCTTTTAGCAGTCAGAGGCTTAGGGACACACAGATCATGAGGTTACATCCCTGACCATCTTAGCTAATAAACACTGATGGACCTATCTTCCATGAACTTATCTAATTCTTTTTTGGAACCCACTTATCCTTCTGATCTTCACAACATACCCTGGCAACAAGTTCTACTGGTTGACTGTGCATTGTGTGAAGAAGTACTTCTTTATGTTTGTTTTAAACCTGCTGCCTATTAATCTGGGTGACCCCTTATTCTTGTGTTACATGAACGGGTAATCAACATTTCTCCACATCATTCATGATTTTATAGGCCTCTATCACATCCCCTCTTAGTGATATCTTTCGAAGGTGAACAGTCCCAGTCTTTTTAATCTCTCCTCATATGGAAGCTGTTCCATACCCCTCACCATTTTTGTTGCCTCTCTCTATACTTCTTACCTTTTTTTGAGATGGGAAAACCAGAACTGCACGTAGTATTCAAGGTGTGGGCATACCATGAATTTATAGAGTGGCTTTATGATATTTTTCTGTCTTATTATCTATCCCTGTCTGAACAGTTCGAACATTGTTAGCTTTTTCACTGCTGCTGCACATTGAGTAGACTTTTCTGTGAAACCCCTAGCCTTAACTCAGTAACACCACACAATACTGGATAAACAATATGTAACAGTAGAAAAAAAAAAAGTGAGACCATACCCTGTCAAATATAAGAGACAAACAAACAAAAAAAGCCAATCCAAGATTTACACTAGTTATAACCCTGACTTACATACTGCTTTTCATTCAAAGCCTTTTATGTTTAATTTAGTTCCAACACTCCTGAGAAGTATCCACTCTGTCCATTTTACCAAAGGAGAAACTGAAATACAAAATAGTTGTGAGCTGACGAAGGGTACGCTGAGTCAGTGACAAAACTGGAAATAGCACCTAGATTTAGATGCTCAGGTATGTGCTTCAGTCAGTAGACAGCACACCCTCTAGGTAGCTAAAACTGATTTTGAAAAAAAAAAACAAGACGAACAGAAAGGAAGTGTTTGGAGTATAAGCATAATGTGGTATTCTTATTGACACTAAGGCAATACTAAGGTAGTACTACCCTTATTCATAGATAAAGCAGATATTTCTGAGAACTTCAGAAAATGCATGCCAAAGACAAGAAATGAGTGAAGAATCTACAGTATGTAAAATTATTTTTCTTTGGGGACATTTATTTTGGTTGATTAGATACATTAAAGAAAAAAAAAGAAAAAAGGAAGGCTGAAATACTTGCATGGTATAACCTCTTCCCATACACAAAATATGGAGAGGGAGGGAGGGAGGGGAAGGGGTGGGGGGACAAAAAAACCCTATAGTATCAAATTAAAATTTATCTCCTAATCTGTCTGGATACCAACTTTACAGCCAGAGTTGATATCTGTCTTCTGCATACCAAAGCAAAAAAAAAAAAAAAAAATCAGTACAGATTCCAATGTTGGTAAAGAACTGCAGACATGAAGCAACACTGAAAGATGTGGGTTTGCAAGAAAACAATAAAATAACCACAATGAGGAAATAAAGTCTACCACATGAGGAGCAGATACATTACGGATAGTCAATAGCTGTTTGTCAAAGTCCAAATTTCTTTGTCAAGGTCCAGACTTCAGAGAAACATTTTTCACACCGCAATAACAATAATGATTGTAAGTAAATAAAACCATTCAAAAGCATCCGGTGGTCTGGATTTGGCCTGCAGTCCACGTATTGGCTACCTCTGAGGTATACACACAAATCCAAGCAACTCAACCACCTCGTCTCAACTCCTGCAGAGCATGGAAGAGAAATTAGTGTAGAATACACAACAAATTGTGGGAAGAGGGAGGAAGAGGTTTCATCAAAAAGGCAGAGGAGAAAGGAAACCACCAATCTTTTCAACAACTAGGAATGTGAGGCTGTAATGTGTACACTAATCTTACATATAATTTCTCAGGGTAAAACAAAACTACCAGACTTATTCCTAAATTTAGCATAGGAATATAATGACCCATGGCACTGAACATTTTGTAAATTACATCACAGGGATAAATTAAAATCCTAAAAAGGTTTTATAAGCAGCAGGGTGCTCATCCATGGCTGAAAAAAATTAGAGTCAGAACAATGTTTCCTTTCTGGCAAAAGTAAATCAGTGTAATTATTTTTAGAAAATGAGGGTCACTGCTATTAGTCAGGCGGCAATTAAAAAAGTGCAGTTGAGTAACAAAGTGACATGCAAATCCATAACTATTTTTAATGAGCTTATTGTAGGTTTATGTGCTAAATGCCCAAACAAGAGGTGCAATAAGCTATTCTAAATATATTTTACTTATAGGTCTCGAAGTCATGACCAGGCAATTCCCACACTATCACCATATTCCAGCAGAAATAGAGTGTATCATGTAGTCACATTCCACTGAAACCAATGGAACCTGAAACCTGACTCTGTATGTTTAGAACAGAGGCAGAGTAAATAACTGCTTGTTTTCTTACTATGTGGCACTGTTATGCCATTTTAAATAGGAACTTTCCATATTACAATTATTTGCCCATTAAGTTGAGACGGCAACTGCTGGCCAGGCTGTATCCCCACCTTCCAGCCAATGTCTAGAGCAATACCTCCTCCAAAACCTCTTCTTACATGATACCAAGAAATCTATTTGGAGACTTTCCTATGTGAAACTACATTGGGGGAACTGAACAATGCAATTCACCCAAACTCCCCAAAGTCACCTGCCAGCTTTGTCATTCCATCTGGAAATTTGAGCTCACTCTCCATCTATATTGCTGCTACTGCGACTTTCGTTTTTTTCATCCTAGAAAAGCTCCTCACTCCCCTTTCATGTTCCCTTCTTAAAATCTGCACTTCTGGTTCTCTCATCTGCCTAGGTGAGCCCAAACTAGTAAACAGAGGGGAAAGTGGGGGACTCAGTCCTTAACCCTATTGCTTCAAATTCCAGCTGATTTTTTCCAAAAGAAATTCCTCATCTAGCCACCGATTGTTACAAAAGCATCTTCCCTATCTGCCCATGCAAACCTCTGAGGCTTGTCTATGGTTTTATATACAGTAACTCCTCACTTAAAGTCGTCCCGGTTAACATTGTTTCGTTATTAGGTGACTGATCCATTAGACAGCATACTCATTTAAAGTTGTGCAATGTTCCACTCTGCCCACCCGGCATTCCCGACGGGGAGCGGGCAAGCCCCCGACCCGGGGCCCTGGCTGGAACACTGGGTGGAGCATGGCAAGCCCCCCATGCCCCAACCCCACTACGCCTCTGCATCAACCAAGCTTCACAATCATCACTGGGGAGTAGAGTATTAAATTGTTTAAAATTATTTTTAAAATTTATATTGTATATGTATGTGTCTTCTGTCTGGTGAAAAAAAATTCCCTGGAACCTAAACCCCACTATTTACATTCAATCTTATGGGGAAATTGGATTCGCTTAATATCATTTCGCCTAAAGTCGCATTTTTCAGGAACATAACTACAACGTTAAGCGAGGAGTTACTGTACATACTAGTATATGCTTGATGGATTTTCACTTTAATAATACTTTCCTTCTGACCACTAAAGAGGAGATTGCCATGTGTACCCTAGGAAAAGATTAAACCTAACTATATCCCTCTGTAGATCACAAATGGCAATAAAGGAGATCTCAAACAGACACACGATACCCCTGAGCCCAGAAACCACTGCCATATAGAGATGCGAGGATTCATGAGGCAATACACAATTAGATTCTAGAACATGTAGACAATTTTGGGGGAGGAGAGGCAGTATACCCCTTTGGGGTATAAAATATGCCCCCCCCCCATGTAAATCAGGTCTACAGAGGGAGAAGATAAGATTTGATCAGACTGATAAAATACTATATGCGAGAATCAATACCACTTTTCGCTGGTTTCTATCTACTTTGACAGTTGGATCGATGGGTAATAAGTGTATTGGAAGAGAAAGAAGCTGAAGGTGCTGCATACTCTGTCACAAGCCGACTTTAATTCTGCAGTAAGGCCCCAGTTTCTGTTGAAATTCATTCCAGCAAACTTAAATTATGTGGCCATTTAGGGCAAGTTAAGAGATGGAAGGATTTTTACTGGGTTAAATATGAAATAAGAATAAGCAGAGTCTCCTTTGTATTATTTTTATATTACATATTAAAGTGCTCCTACACTTTCACATCTAAATTGCAATTCTGCATAAGTTGCTAAAGATTTTGACAGCTGGATAAGGGAGAGTTGGGGCTTAGGAGAATGCATGGGAAGTGGTGTCTGATTGTGAGACGCTTATTAGCTGGATATTTGTACTAAAATAATAAGCAGTGAAACACTATGACAACATTTACATGGCCATTGTTAGGTTTCAGTGTTGACACAAAATTGAGAGAAATGGGGACAGACGACCCCAGTCATAATGCTATTAACGTCAGAATGTGCACATTCAGGGAGACTTCATTACATTGATTTATACCAGTGGTTTTCAGACTGCAGGTCGCAACCCAGTACTGGGTCGTGGAATGTAAGGCACTGTCTCGCAGCGGCTCTGGTCAGCACCGCCTACCAGGCGGTTAAAAGTCCCGTCGACGGGGCTGCCCAGCTAAGGCAGGCTAGTCCGTACCTGTTCTGACACCACGCTGCACCCCAGAAGTGGCCAGCAGCAGGTCTGGCTCCTAGACAGGGGGGAGGGGAGAGTAGGGGGGGCCACAGGACTCTGCACACTGCCCCCGCCCCAAGCACCGGCTCTGCACTCCCAGCCAATGGAAGCTGGGGGGCAGTGCCTGTGGGTGAGAGCCGAACGGAGCCACTTGCACACCTCTGCCTAGGAGCTGGACCTGCTGCTGGATGCTTCCGGGGTGCAGCACAGTCCCAAGACAGGCAAGCAGCCTGCCTTAGCACCCCTGCTGCACCGCTGACTGAGAGCCACCCAAGGTAAACTCGCACCCCAATCCCAAGGCCTGAGCCTTCCCCAACCTGGAGCCCCTTCCTGCACCCCAAAGCCCTCATCCCTGCTTGCACCCCCAGCCTAGAGCCTTGACCCCCTCCTGCACCCCAATCCCTTGCCCCAGCCCTGATCCCCCCCTGCATCCCAAACCTCTCACTCCCAGCCCTCATCCCCACACCCAACCCTCTGCCCCAGCCCTGAGCCCCTCTCACACCAAAAACCCCTCATCCCCAGCTCCGTTGGGTCTCGGGCATCAACAATTTTCTTCAACTGGGTCACAAGAACAAAGTTTGAAAACCAGTGGATTATACTATGTTCACGTTTGGAAAGGTTTTTTTGCAATCATAAGGACTAGAAAGAGGTTTTTTGATATAAAGCTTAGATTCTGGGGGCACTGGTCACTGGATACACCTTCTTCCCTCTATTTAGCTACAATTACCTCCAGAGCTGAGAGTCCAAATGGCATTGCCATATATCAGTAGTGGTCAGAACTAAGGGAGGAACCGAGAGAGAGAGAGCGCGCGCACATATATTTACACAAACTACATATATAGTTTCCCAGGGAAATCTTCAATGTTACCACCAGCATGGAGGTAGAAGGTTCTCCAGCCTGAATCCAATCCTCCAGAATTGGTGTGAGATTTTGTTGTAAGGGTTTTTTGTCTGTCGGGGAAGTCGGAAGAGAGGGAGAATGTTTAGAAATTAGTCTATCCTAGCCTCTTGGATGACCAAAATCTCTTTTCTTTTTCTTTTTTTTTTTTAGCAAAGAAGAAAGGTGTTTCCCGCCCCCCACACCTTGGCTTAACTAACATGCATGAGTTATCCTGATGTAAAAACACACAGTGATGACCAACCACTTCAGTTCTACTGAAAGGTAAAGTGACTGGTCTTTGCTGTTTTTTCCCCTTCCCTACATCAGGACTGCTTATGCATGTTAGTTAACCTGAAGTAAAAAAATACTTTTTTTTTTTTTTTTTTTTTTTTTTAAAAACAGCAGTGTAAGACAAGGTCATAAACTCCTTGCAAGTACATCAGTAGTACTAGTAAAGATTATACCTATGCTCTTTTGTTTTCAAAGGGTATTAAGAGTCCTATTTTTGGTTGTATGGCACAGAAGGTAGCTAGTTACATAAACTTTTCAATTAGACTAACTTCTATTAAGTATTCTCTAGGGCCAGAAAGTTTATTCTCCCAAAGTGCCTTTTAAGCCCACATAGCAGGAAGAAATAATTCAGGCTTCTACATGTGAACAAGGCTGACTAACTTTTGTCATGCACATCTATCTACTGATCTGCAGTGGCTGCTAGGTTGGTCTTCCTGTTAAGAATTTGAAGTTATGCTCAATTTTCAATCTAGGCAGTTTGACAAAGTGAGGCCTAATATACACTTAACATTTAGGATGACACAGCTATCGTCTCCCGGGACTGAAAAATCGACGACCCTGAGCACCATAGCTGTGCCAACCTAACCCTGGTATAGACACAGCTAAACTGACATAAGAATGCTTCCGTTGAACTACCTAACGGTGTTCAGAGAAGGTGGAGTTCCTACTGGGATGGAAAAACCCAACCCATGGCTGTAGTCTGCATTTACCCTTGGGAGTTACAGCAACACATAGTTAATGCACTGTAGCTATGCCACTATAATGCCTGCCGGGTAGACATGGCCTGTGTAAGAGGAAAAATGTCAATACAGAAGGCCCTTCAGTCTTAATTGTAATTTACCATTGTTCCAGGTAACACCTTAGCCCTGGTCTACACTACAAGTTTAGGTTGAATTTAGCAGTGTTAGATCGATTTAACCCTGCACCTGTCCACACGACGAAGTCATTTTTGTCGACTTAAAGGACTCTTAAAATCTATTTCTGTATGCTTCCCCAACGAGGGGATTAGCGCTGAAATCGACCCTGATGGGTCGAATTTGGGGTAGCGTAGACACAATTCAACGGTATTGGCCTCCGGGAGCTACCCCAGAGTGCTCCATTGTGACCGCTCTGGACAGTGCTCTCAACTCCAATGCACTGGCCAGGTAGACAGGAAAAGCCTCACAAAAACTTTTAAATTTCATTTCCTGTTTGGCCAGCGTAGCAAGCTGATCAGCACAGGTAACCATGCAGAGCTCATCAGCAGAGGTGACCATGGAGTCCCAGAATCGCAAAAGAGCTCCAGCATGGACCGAACAGGAGGTACTGGATCTGATTGCTGTATGGGGAGACGAATCCGTGCTATCCGAACTCCGTTCCAAAAGATGAAATGCTGGAATATTTGAAAAAATCTCCAAGGGCATGAAGGACAGAGGTTATAACAGGGACCCGCGTGAAGCCTACCAAAGAACCAGATAGGCAAACAGATGCTCCAGGTCAGAGCCACAGACATGCCGCTTCTATGATGAGCTGCATGCCATTCTAGGGGGTGCCCCTACAACTACCCCACCTCTGTGCTTCCCTCCTCCCCAACCCCTCCCAGGCTACCTTGGCAGTTATCCCCCATTTGTGTGACTAATTAATAAAGAATGCATGAATCTGAAACAACAATGACTTTATTGCCTCTGCAAGCGGAGATCAAAGTGGGGAGAGGAGGGCGGTTGGCTTACAGGAGGCCAGCTAGGAGCACCTATGTCTGCCCAGGCACCCCCGACCAACCTAACCGAGATCAGCCAGGAGCACCCACGGGATGACGACGACAACAGCTAGCTGTCGTATTGCACCATCTGCCATCCACAAGGCAAGGCAAAGGGATGCTGCTGTGTAGCACTGCAATACCGCATCTGCCAGCAGCACCCAGGAGACAAACGGTGACAGTGAGCTGAGCGGGCTCCATGCTTGCCGTGGTATGTCATCTGCACAGGTAACCCAGAAAGAAAGGTGAGAAACTATTTTTTGCCATTGCTTTCATGGAGGGAGGGGGCCTGACGACATGTACCCAGAACCACCCATTACAATGTTTTTGCCCCATCAGGCATTGGGTGCTCAACCTAGAATTCCAGTGGGCGGCGGAGACTGTGGGATAGCTACTACAGTGCAACGCTCCGAAAGTCGACGCTAGCCTCGGTACTGTGGATGCACACCGCCAACTTAATGCGCTTAGTGGGGACACACACAATCGACTGTATCTAATTGATTTCTAAAAAATCAACTTCTATTAAATCAACCTAATTTCGTAGTGTAGACATACCCTTAGATTGCCACAACAAAGACTGCAAAAGGAAAAATCTCTTTCAGTTTACTTTTTGCATTTGACAGCACTTTGCGTATAATCAGTTTCACTGTTTCTTCTGTATACTCAAGTTAATCTATATCCCCAGTTGGCGTGGGTTTTGTATACAGCAACGGGTGACAAAAACATTTAAACAAACAAAAAAAAAATGTAATTGTAAAAACACAAAAACTGGCAAGGTGTCTCAGAGCAGGTGTACTACTAGAAACTTTTAACTCTTTGCCTTCCAGCCAGTATCCTTTTAACAATGAAAAAAACCACTGCTCAGCAGGAATCCTAAACCCAGTATAATAAGGTGAAGTGCCTAGGTCTCACTAGTGAATCAAGACAGGTATACTAAAACTAATTTTTTAAATCAAAGGGATATCCTACTCTTAACCCAGAAGAGGGAACCCTCATGTGTAAGAGGAAATCAAAGGGCATTCCTCTCCCAAAACTGGAATTCCTCAAAGGACTGTGCAAGAAGTGTCAGGTGACAATGAACCTGTCAACACCAAACAATAGCTTCACTTTGAAGACTTCTATTTTTAAGTTTCACATCTGGCCAAAGTAGCCACGGCTGAGCAATTCGAAGGGAAGCAAACTATACACGAGTCACATAAGAGGCATTCTTCACAGCCAAACATACATACAATCCTCAGCTTCAAGTAATACAAATGGGCTCTGAGCATTACCACTATACTTCACCTACAGAAAAAGATAGAAGCTGACAGCTGCAATGTTCAGTTACCTGAAAGTACATATTCTATGATGCAGTGGTATCCAGATGTGGAGATCAGTGTGTAATGTTTATATGAATAGGTAAAAGTTATTGTGACAGCTGTTGTGAAAAAAAGGAGTATGTAGTGTGGGAGAGGCTGTTAGTCTCAGGTAGTTTTAGCACTCACCAAAACAGATTTTCCTGGCAGTCAAGTCCATTTAACTGGTAGCGATTTAATAGGAGTTCTCAGTCCAATATTCAAAACATCAGAACCTAAACATCACATCATGTTCCCATGTGCGCAAACCACCTCCTGCAAACAAGTCTTCACCTACTCATTTTTAATCACAATACCAGCAGCAGAATTCTGCTCTGATGTTCAGGCAATGCACTCTTAATCTAAATGGAGTTGCAAACCTGATGCACTGTAAAGAAACCATTTACACAACACTTAAAGAAAAAAAAAGCCTCAAATCTCTCCCCTGCCCCAACAGGAAGGAAGTGTTGAGAGTTCAAAGTCCCCCAACTAGAAACACAGCAACCACTGCGTGGCTCAGCTGCTCCAGTTACTTATAAAGCTATATGTGAAGCCAAAACCACTTCAGAGGCTTTCAGGCATCATAAAAAAAAGTAGAGCCTCAGTCCCCTTCTACTGGGAAGGGGAAAAAAAAAAGAAAAAGAGGAAGCTACATTGTAAGATTCCTTTGCAAATTCACATCAAAACCACTCAGTTTTGATAATGTTCTCTTTTAAATAGTATTCCCCCACCCACACACCCTTTGCTTTCTGCCACAGGAAAAATTTCACCTAGGTATATATTGTGTCAGTCCTTGCATCCTAAGTTCCCTCTCCTCACAGACCTGGCAACTCTACTAAAGGTACATACTTGTACTTGCCTCCTGCACAGCTGAAGCACATAATGGATACTGGCCAAGCAGAAAGGCTGCTCAATGAAGCACTGGATTCCTTTCATGGACAGTCATTTGGGCAGGAATTTCTGCCATGCTGCATACTCACACAAAAATGTGTAGCTCAAGGGAGTTTCTTGTTCATCTCCCATTACTAGATGGGTGGGCGTTCACCAAAGGAGGACTCTGCAGAAAAGCCCTCAGGTGCTCTATATGGCTATTCTATACCTCTAGACAGCTAAAAGATTATTTTAAGCAGGCAGGTGGAAGCTATGTATAACTTCTCAGGAAAAAAGAAAGATAATGGCAAATTGGCTGTATGGAAGAGGACGTATCAGACAGTAATCCAGTTCCCTTTTCCAAAACTAGAAGTGAGATGTAAGAATTTTTTTTAAAGTTATCCATGAAAATGTATTGCGAAGAGCAGCTCTGCAGTTTGTATCGGTGGCAAACGAGTTGCAGGAAAAGTGTTCCCCCAGACTATGCATATACCAAGTTTAAATTAAAAGGAAATGGTTTTAATAAAGGAAGTGCTGACATAATCTTAACATGGACAACCTGCAAACTGAGACACTAGAGAAAGACAGATGGAAGCTGAAGAGGTCTTCTTTTTGTTAGTGCATTTAACTCCTTTAGATATGCAACAGATGCCTGCCAACAATGCAAGACTCCTCTGTTGGCTTATGTCTCACTCATCACTAAAGAAAATCCAAATCCAGGGTAAGAAAAAACAAGGTGTGACAGTAACAGAAATAACAGAATGCAATTTAGGGCACACACAATTTAGTATTTGAGCACCAGGTTAGAAAATTGGGCTCGGACTATCATGACAGTCATCTTTACATAAATCCCTTCCTTTTTTTAAAATTAATACAGTTCATCTTTACAATCTAATGTCAACTAAAAACAGCCCCAAGAATCCCCAGAACACCTTTGGAGGAGAGAGTCAGACTGGTGGTCATGTTATTGGAGGGGGGGCAGAAGGAAATGGATGAGTGAGGGAAGTTTCCCATTCTTCTTTTTCAAACAGTGATCCACCACAGAACATAAGCAGCTGGGGAGTGTTATCTAGTAGTTGGAGTGCAGGACTGGGAATCCAGGCTCCTAGATTCTGTTCCTGGCACTACTACTGACTTGCTTTCCATACTTAGACAAGTCACTTAAACTGCCCCGTGACTCAGGTACCCCAATTGTAAAAAATGTGGATAAAATACAGTTGGCTGCCTCATAGGAATGTCATGAGGCTCCACATTTGTAAGATCTTTAAGATTCTTATATGAAAATGCTATAGAAAACACAAAAAGAAAATATGGTAGAGCTCCCAGAATCATCTCCCATATATATCTTTACAACAGAGTTTCTGCTTAAAGAGGATTACAGAATAGAGAACTGGCCTTACAAGTGTATCTGCTGCAGACTAACATCTAGTTCAATATGGTTGACAAGTGTATGAATTCAAGACCAAGTGGAATTTTGCAACAGGAAATCAGGTCTGTTGCATGGAAATGCAGGGCTATTTTGCTGACTCTTTCTGGTAGCCAAACTAGGTGGGTCTCCGAAAAATAAAAGACAGTGTATGGTAAAAGCATAGGGCAAGGCAGAAAAGTCTTGCAGGGGGAACAAAATAAAAATAACCAGCTCAGAAGGAAGCTCAGGCTACCATTATTGTTTGCTGATAAGAATAAAGAATAAAAGCTCCGAAAACAGAGGGGAGAGGAAGAGTTTGGGACATTATCCCAGTACTCGGGATCGGTTTATGAATGGGTATAGAGAGGGAGAAGTGGGACACCACCCTTCCCCCCAACAGAGGGAGCAAGGAGAGGCAGCAGAGCCAGAAGGGAAGAGACGGGGCCAGAGACTCTCTGATTCTGGCCACGCTGCTCTCCCCCAAGCCTCCAAAGCAGCTGCAGCTCTCGAGCTGGCAGGCTGTGGCCGCGCCACCCGGTCTGGCCCACCAGAGCAGGCTGCAGCCGTGCTGCCCAGCCTGCCGGATCACCTCCAGCCAGGCCAGAGACATCCTCCCCTGGCCCTCCCTAGATAAGGTGGGATGGGATGGGGAGAGTTTGGGGGTCGCGGGCTACGGGTGGGATCATGTGGGGGCTGGTCACAGGGGTTACTACCCTGACCACCAGCTTCTTCCCCCCCCCCAAAATTTCCCCACTAGTTGCTGTCCTGGCCCATCAGGGTAAGCAGCTGGCGCGCTGCTGGCGCGCTGGGACACTTTGTTTACTTAGGTTTACCTCCGTGCCTGCGGACGCTCGAGGTAAACAAACCATCTCGGCCCACCAGCAGCTTATCCTGATGGCCCGGGAGCCAAAGTTTGCTGACCCCTGAATTACAGGGTCCGCTTATGAACGGGTCATCAAAATTTTCCCATTTTTACTTACCCATCTTGGGGCGGGGGGTTGGCTTATGATCAAGTCACCCTTCCCTTAGCAATTCAGAACTAGAAAATGACAAACTGATATTATAACGCCAAATTCCTCTGATAGATATATTTGGAGCTATGGGAACATCTGCTTTAATCCAAACTTTCTCTGACATGTGAGAGCAGGGCAAAAAAACATAAAAAAGGTAAGATATCTCCTGTGAAAAATAGCATGCAACTATGAGTATAATAAGATGGGCTCAGATTCTCTCCACAACTTGATCTGGTCTTAGATTTCAATGAACTTCTATTCCATAAAAGCCATTCCCAATTTTAAAGAAATATTCCCAGATTATAAAAGGTAGCATTCCTTATACAGTACATGTTACAAAGACTGCAGACACTACACTCTTTACAACGAAGAAAATAAAAATAATAAAGCTACCTACAAACACCAGGAATGAGGCTTCCAAAGCACTAAATCAAAGAGACAGAGTGAGCCCTTGGTCCACTACTGAAGTTGGAAAGAAGCACCGAATCCCCTTTTTTAGCCTCACCTCACATGTTTGGAGCCACAAGTGGAGGGGTATGAGGACATTCCAAAAGGTGCTGCTTCTGGAGGTTTCCACCCTTTCAGCTGCAGCAACAGCACAACATGCAGAGGCCCACTTGAAGAAGATAGCAGTATTAAATTAAAATATTAAAGAAAGTAGATCAGTGAAATATTATACTTGCAAACCATAGTGTAGTAACTGCTGGTAAATGCTGAGATTTTAATGGTGACCACTGCAGTTCTCTCTCAGCCATTCCTCCATTTTCTTATGTGTTATGACATCTTCTGAGAGGAAAACAAAATAACTTGCAGTGGGATCATTGTATACTTTGTCAGAGTGGCTACTACAACTTTCATTTTGGGAATTAAAAGAATACCCACTAGTCTGAAAAATCCCAATTAAACAGTTTTTCATCTGAATTTGCCAATTCATCGAAATCGAAACAGACTCCACAAAGATTGTTGAATTTTCATGAAGCTCCTCCAGAAAACAGATGGGTTTTGAAACCTGTCTGGTTTCCAGCCAACTTGCCTGCGGAGGAGCCCAAGCTTCCAGGATCCATGGCAGTCTATCTGGCAGGCTGCCCTGGGACTGGGGACCCCTAGGGCTTTCAGACCCCCAGCCTGTCCCGAATCCAGGGCTCCAACTCCTTTTGGAGAATTTCAAAAATTTTGGTATTTGTCCTCATCATAAACCAAATTTCTAAACAGCAAAATCCTCTGTGAAATGGAATATCTTTATTTGCCCAGCTCCAGTTATGAAGCATCCATTTCCTGTGGCAACTTCCTTCAGAGAGGAATGAAATGGCATATATCTTTTGGGTTCAAAAGAAAAATCTTATCTTTTGCTGTCTTTTCCCCCCTCTTGTAATACTTTTTAAACACAGTAGAACCTCAATTTGATGCCTGGGAAGAACAAGTCAACATCCCTTCACTTTTCAAAGCATTGGAAATCACGTTTAAGTGTGTTGAAGGACAAGACAAAAGCAATGCCATGCACAATACTGCAATTAATGCACAGTATCTACTGTCATATAGAGATATTCAATTTCATGCACTTTGCAATTTTATCAACTACTTAATCTCCAACCAGCTCTCAAAACAGGGGTTTACTGTTTTCCCCTTCTGACTGCTGATTCAGACAGATCAGACATAAATAGCCTCTCTTAACTGAAGGGGAATTCTCTTCCTCAGAATCAAAAACTCACCTTTCTAAGGGTAGGGGAAAAAACTATAAAACTAGTAGTTTTATAATTTCTTGAGTATGTGTTCTTTCAATTAGAGATGCTCCTTCTGCACTTTGAGGAAGCCATTAGCAACTCTGTCCCAGACAGTGCTTTATCCCTGTGGTCATTAACTCTAATGTAATCAGGCTCCACCCCCTATGGTGCAATTGTATCATACCTATTCTACGGTTCTCAGGTCCTCCATGCCAAGGTATTAGGGAAAAGGTAGAGATGCAAGCCAACAAGTGGTCTTAACACACCCCTCAAAAGTATGTAAAGTTTTGAAAGTAAGACCTACAATAGGAGTGTTTTTAGTTACCTTAGATCAAGTTAAAGGGGGCTTTTAAATAAGGGAATCTAAAGTGAGGTTGTCATTCTTTATGGTCTGTAGAGAAACCTTGTACTTTCATCTGAAATTACCACCATTTCTTTTCCAATGATAGCCAGCAAGCATTGCGTAACTTGAGGAGGAACTTGTATATTTACAACACCCTTCTCAAAAGCATCACCTCTCTTCACCCCAGAGTAATTTAACAGACTTTAATCCCTTCTGCTTACATTTTCATGATGAAAATTACTCTCAAATGTAAGTCTGTCCCACAGGAAGGTGGGGCAGGGGGGAAAGAGATTAGAATTGACAAAGTTCAGCAGCATATTTTATATAAACCCACTCCTCTTACTGTGAAAAGGCTAGCAGTTACAGACAAAGAAGGTGTTTCTGCAGCTATGGACTAGCTACTGTACCTACATTCAGCTGCACAACTACATGCTTAGTTTGTACTTGGAGCTATCACTAACAAATTTCTTCAACAAGTTAGGACATGCACCATCCCTCGGAGAAAGTCATACAGCAAGCTAATTACATATGGGAGTGTTTATTTCAGATCCACAATCAAGTATCCCCACTTTCCATTTCTATGTCCATGATTCATCTGTCAGCAACAGAGGCTCGTTTTCTTAATGTTTCTTCCAGCAAGCCTGGTGTGGTTTCCCCAATGCCTTGAGACATTTGCTGTGATGGGAACTGAGGAAACTACAGTATCCGGATGTTGAACATAAAGGGATGCCTGGGCAGAACAGCTGTGTGTTTGCAAGAAAGACAAAAGCAGTGGGGGAGCCAGCATTGTTGTGAATTTGAAAGACACTGGCTATTTAGTCAGACATTGTTACTTTCTAGTACACAGTGCTAATGACACAGATTAACAACCCAAAACTATTCATTTTGCTGAATAACCTCCCTCCTCACAAACCCTTTATTGATATATCAACACTCAAAACTATGGTCATCCATGGGATAACCCCATTCAAAACCTTTTTCCACTGCCTTGTATTATCTTCCAGTTAATATAGAGACTTTACACACAAAAAATAGATATAGCTCACCAAAAGAAACAGGAAGGCTCAATTACTTATATCTGCCAGAGTGGCTTAATGTTGTGCAAGGAACCTCATAGAATACGTATACTGAATCTTAGGGTAGGGGGAGAATTAAAAAAAAAAATAATAATAAAATAAAATAAAATAGATGATCTACTTTGGCGGGAATACAACTTACAAGCAAAATCTATGAGGTGAGCTATCGGTCTGTTACAAAGGGTGGGTGTGGGGGTGTTTGTTTTTAAAAATCAATCCCATTTGACAACCAGTAGAGCATGATGTGATCTTTAAGATCAAAATTAAAAGCATAAATGAATATTATACCAATATTAGAATATTTTATGAAGTAGAGGGTAACTTGGTTAGCAAGAAAACATTGTAAGAGGCCACTGGGCTAAACTACTTCAAGTCCACCTTGGAGTCAGTGCTGATTTGCTCTTTGGTATGTACAAGAGAGCTCTGCAAGGACTGTAAACAAACTTTAAGCCTCTAACAGCAATTCCTATTCCATAAACAGATATTGTTGCAGCTGCATCACAGCTGTTCCAAATATTTTCAGATTCCATTGTTGGGTGCTAAGAATTAGTACTGAAACATGATTTGTCACCAGAATCTATAAACCGTAATTGGTGCAAAGATTCTTTACACGCAAATACTCCCCGACTCCCACCTCTGTCTAGAGCATATAGCCTTTACTATTCTAGATTTTACTATTCATCTGGCACAGAACTGAAGTATGTGAATTCAACAGCTTTGATTCACACTGTCTTCAGATACTCTTTCCCAACACTATCTACATATTTTTTAAGTGACTGGCAGCCAGGCTTTGTAAATACATTTGGAGACCTCAGATTATATCAGCGCTCCCAAACACAAAGTAGTATCCAAGAATCAGTAAGCTATTTCCTGGAACGTCGTGATCTCCTAGAAAAAGTGGAACTCAGTTAATAAATAGGCAGAAGCAGCTTTGAAAAATGAGATTGTAATGAATTTAGGCCCTATGGCAGCAATCACCAAGTTGATATGGATTTATCCTTACAAAACCCCTGTAAAGCAATCAAGTATCTCCATTTTACAGAGGTGAACTGAAGTACAGCAAAATTAAGTGATAGCTCAAAGTCACACAGAAGCCTGTGGCAGGGCCAAGAATTTAACCTAGATCTCCTGAAGCCCAGTCCAATCCCTTAACCACAAGACCACGACCATAATTCCTCATATTCCTTGACTGATAGGAAACATAGCTGAAGCTCTCCAGGATGTAGCAATATACTGACAGTCACCATGGCTCAATGGAATGAAGACACACTGGGCTAACTAACCAAGCACTTATCCAGTAGTCCACTAGCACAGAGTCCCAAACAGAACGAAATTCAAAGCCAAGGAAAAGTACATTTTTGAGCCACATATCCCAGTGTAGTCACTTCCAGAAAGTTTTTCCTAATCAGATACAATCTCAAATCCCAACTTCAATAACTACAAACATCTGAAATCACGAGCTGTTGCGTATTCCTACCTTTCTAAAAATATTAACAGACAAGATCATCTAATGTTATTTACAACACAATAGGTACTTCAGGTAATGCACTTCTCCAGGTCATTCTATTCTTTACCAGGGCACTTGCTATCATTTGGAACATCAATCTCCTACAACAACCTCTAGCTTCTAGCAATTTGACAAAGCTATTCTTCTTCATCCAGTGGCCATGGCTTTCAGAAGTCACAAAAAAATAAACTATAGTGTCCTACTCTCATTTAGATTTAGAGCAGTCATTGAAAATAAAAAGAAAGCATTAAGTACAAGTAAGAGTTACAATAAAAAAAAAAAAACCTTTTAAAAAGAATTAAATCTTTGCCCTCTTTCCAGGAAGTCAAAGTGAATCTCCTGAAAAACTCTATCCCTGCATAAGTAACTTGTAAAGATACCGGTATGCTATTCCCTGTGTGACTGTTGTGTTGCATCCTCTGTTGTGGTTTGTACAAGGGACCCATCTCCCAAAAGAAATGCACACTCAGAATGGGAATCAAACATGTGATAAAAAAGCATGTGATCTTCGGGTGTGAGAAAGTGGCAGTGTGTATGTACAAATGTACGTATGTATAATCAGTCTGCTTAGAAAGCAGAAGAGCACTGACTCGTGTAATGCCTGTAATTTAATCAGTTAACTCATGCCCGCAGAACACTGATGGAGGGGAAGAGATAGGGAGCTGAACAGCAATCCCACAGTCCTAAGCTTTCCTTCCCAGCTTAGCCAGAACTGCTGCTAAGAGAAGAGGCATTGAAAAAACAAAAAGGTGGGGAAGAGATAATTAGACTTCAGTAATTAGATACTATGGACTTTTATCTCAGAAATCAGTTATTTTGACTTCTAAAGCCATTTTGATTTATTTAGAGTTATTTTAAAATGCACCTATCTGAAGTTTTGGGCAGCTTTATGTATCAGCCCTCTGACTGAGCACTGACTCAGAGCTTCAGGCAGATCACCATGGATTTCTGTTTCTTCTCTGTCCCAAGTGGTAATTTATCAAGGTGGGAAGATGTCGACTGGGGTATCACAGGGACTGGTGTTCAATACCATCTTATTAAGTATCTTCATTAGTGATTCAGGAGAGGGACTGACTAAACAGAGTGTTTACAAAATTCACAGAAGATATTATGTTGGGAAGAGTTACAAATACCATTGAAAACAAAGAGATAATACAAAGGGACCTTGAAATATTAGAAGTATGGTCAAAATGGAGGCCAACAGATATTCAGGGGAAGGCAGACCTCTGGAAAGCATTACAGGTAAAAAAAAAATACATAAAGTAATAATGGACAGAATACAATGGAGCTGCGGCTGCAGAATTAAGACAATGTAGTTTTGCACTTAAAACAAGGATTCAATATCCTTGTTACATTATTTTTCATATGTATCCTCCCCAAAATTATATCAATTTTTCTGAGTACAGAATGAATTTTCTGTGAATGTACAAGTAATTGTTAGTTAATTAAAGACATAAAACTAGTTTAAAATGGGATCTTTAAAAATAACTTCTTCCAAAGTAGCTTATACACAAGATTTCAGTGAGTAACTATAAGGGAAGTTTTAAAAGTCTGCATTATTTTCATCACTGACTAGGCACAAGTGACCCCAGGTGCTAAAAATTTTTTAAAGGATCAATGGTAATTTTTATGCTTCATAACTAAAAATTTCTCCCTCCGCATAGGCTGAACAAAGTTCTGCTACAGCAAATTCCATGGAGAGCTGCCCTCTTTCAAAACGGCTCCCACCTCCCATATTCTCAACATGACTGAGACCACAAACTTGGGTCAGTAGCCAGTTTGGTGGGCATGCTGAGAAAGTCATGACCACTACCTTCCCTATGAGCAGCGTGGCTTCACTCAGTGGAAATAATGGGAATCAGAGAGCTTTAACAGAGGACCCCCTACCATTGAGAATGGTGAGATGGGTGGACATTTTGAAAGAGGGCAATTATTGGAAAATGTTTTATACACCAGCCTCCACTGACAGAATAACTTTTTATTTTATCTTAAATATTTTCAGAAGCTACTGATTGCACCACATCTACTCAGAGGTGAAAGACAGAGAAACTTGGGCATGTGTGTGCAGAGGAATGTGAAGGACAGGAGACAGGGGGAAACTGTGCAAAAGCAAGAAAAAGTGGATAGGTGATGTGATGGTTATTGGGGTACCCAGGATTGCAAATCACTGTGTTATCCACCCACAGCACCTCCAGGATGAAGGAGACTTGTTTGTGCTTAACTGGGTCAAGGAGCTGACACCGCCAGCCTGTTAAGCTACCCAAGCACTCTCCGATGGGCTATGTCAACCTGTAAGGCAGGTGTACCCAAGCCCCTTTAAAACATTCCTTTGTAGTGTCCAGCCCCTTATCCATTGAACACTCATAGAAATACTCGGTCTGCTCTCCCCAAGGGAGCTGTGTAAACAACAGCTTGTATGGCTTTGGCTACACTTACACTTCAAAGCGCTAAGTGTAGTCAAAGCGCCAGCGCTGGGAGAGAGCTCTCCCAGTGCTATCCGTACTCCACCTCCCTGTGGGGAATAACGTACAGCGCTGGGAGCCGCGCTCCCAGCGCTGGGGCTTTGACCACACTGGCACTTTGCAGCGCCGCAATTTGCAGCGCTGGAGAGGGTGTGTTTTCACACCCTGCTGCAGCGCTGCAAATTTGTAAGTGTAGCCAAGCCCTATGATTCATCTCAGGATCACCACCTTGCTTAATATCACTAAGATATATTTATAGTGAAAACAACAAGTATACTACCAAAGATTCCATTGTTCTTATTCACTGTCTCTTGAAACAAAAGGTTACATATAAAACAAAATCATAACACGCTTTCTAGAAACTAAACTTAACAGGCATAACCTCCTCTCTAAAAAAGTCCTCTCTCACCCAAAGTCCTCTGCAGCGTTTCCAACCAAGGCTAGTTGTGATCCTGTTTTCATGAATGTACACACACTGCCTGTTTACTTCCTAGGTGCAGGAGGATGGGGTGTCTTCTTTTTTCCCCGAATATAGGTCAGCAAACTTTTGAAGTGCATCTCAAGATAAGCTTCTCTTCCCTTGCTCTGTTTCTATATCTGTTGGTTCCTTTCTGAAATTCTTACAATCCAACTGCATTCAGCTCAGATGGGTGATGGAAGACCCACTGTAAACAAGACAATACTTAATTTACATTTCAACAGAGAGACAGGTGAACAAACATCTCTTGTCTGACAGAAAAGCTGTATTCTTCAGTGCTGTAGCAGTGTCGGTCCCAGGATATTAGAGAAACAAGTGGGTGAGGGTACTATCTTTTATTTGACCAACTTCTACTGGCGAAAGAGACAAGCTTTCAAAATTAAAAAGAGCTTAGTGGATAGGTGAGGCTCAAACTGTAAGGCTCAATGCAGTGCTACTTTAGCCCTCCTCCTCAGCCTTCTGGTTCCTGAAATTTGGGGGGGAGGGAGCTTTCCTATTTGGGTCAGCCTTCTCAATGAGGGGCACAACTACCCAATGCTGCTACTGCTCATACCATTCACAAGAAGCAGCTGAGTGGTTCTGAACATATTCCTGCGCTGACCACAAAACTCCGAGTACAGCAGTGATACTGACGATACCAGTTTCCATTGCCACAGCTTGGGAAAGCTGTAAACATCAAAGGTTTTGCTTTTCTGCACAACCAAGGAGACAGCACTACATCAGTTTACTCTGGTTTTTAGAGTTTCTTCACAACCAGAAGGGCTAGAATTTTTTTTTTAAAATGAAAACTAATATTCAGCTGAAAATGATGGCATTTGCCCAGGAAAACAACGTACTTGCCCTGTGCGTGGATTTTTCAAGCCTTGGCTATTACCATGCAGTGAAGTGAAAACTAGAGAGCAAGAGCTGTAGGACTATGGGGTACTTGCTGGCTTCCTGCACATCGTTCACAGATGTCATGGTGCTGGCTCCTCATGGTTTTCAAACGCTTTATTTACATCTAGGCCCTCCACTGCACACATATGTCTGTAAAAGCAACTGGAGGCCAGTAGAACAGCAGCTGAAGATAGTGGATCCACTTTCAGGTACAGGGGTCACCCCAAGCAGACCCAGGTGTACGGCCAGCGCTGCAGCCAGGGAGTTGCAGCACTGGATGTGCCCTGCAGGTGTGGACAGTTACTAATTGCAACGCTGGAAAGCCTCCACCAGCGCTGCAAATCTCAAGTGTAGCCATACCCCAAGAGACGTGCAAGAAGTAGAGAAAGGAACCAGGACACCAGTGGCAGGTGCAAGTACGGAGACTAGGAAGCAAAAAAGCATCTGCAAGGGAGCAGAAAGAGAGAGCAGAACAGGTGGGAGGGGGGAAAACAAAAAGGGAAAAGATGAAGAGTGTGATTATATTTTGTTTTAAAGGAGCAAGGCATTTATCACATTAAGGTCAGTTAAATTCCTAAATATTTCCCTATTACTTTTCCATTAAGCAATTGCTAAGAGAGGTTGCTGGATTACAAATTGGATAGTTATTCAGTAGTTAGAATGGAGGAATCTATGAAATGCTCTATTATAATCAGCACAATAAAAGAGTTTGAGAATTTCTGAAATAAAGCACACACAGCAGCTGGAAGCCATTATCTGACATGACATAGAAGATAAAGTTGGTAATTGAACTGAACTGTACTCAGTAATTCTCACAGCCAGAAGGGAGTATAGGATAAGGTAGTAGTGAGATATGGTAGGATTCCCAGGCATAAAACAAAACTCAAACCTGTCAGGAAGTGGGGTATAATACTATTATGCTTAACCACAAGCAAACCAAACATCCCCAGGAAGTGGTTTCATAGTGCACCTGACTCCTGGGAGTTACTGGGGCAAATACTCTACTCCCCAAGACCCGCACAATATTTTTTTTAAAGGCAGTGAAGGCCAACATATTTCCAAAAAACAAACAAACAAACCCCATACCTTCAAAGTGGCCACAGAATTCCCTGAGGAAAAAACAATTTTTTTTTGTTTAGTGATACAATCTTACTTATACTTCAATTACAAACATAGTTTAAGTACGATTTTTTCCATTCCACAATCACGACATGAAAGATCTTTCCATTGCAACAAGTTAAATCTTCAGGTATTTAATTTATATTTCACTACTACCATCACATGCAAGTAAGGCAAAAGAAAGCAGCAGAATGACACAGTCTAACATAGAAAGTCCAACAAGTATTTCATCCTCCTTGATCGTTTAAGAAAACCAGTTGCATCAAGACACAAAGAAAGGCACCTTTTGTTTAATCTGAATTACGAGACTGCACTGACAACAAATAGGTACCAATTGAAAAACAAAATCTACCCTGAAGTTTCTGCAAACAAGGGGGAAAACATTTATTGTGTGTGTTGTTCAGGACATTTTGGTCTTCTACATAAAAATAAAATGACATTACATTCTTCAGTGCAGGAACCAACTCTTCATATGTTTGTACAGCACTTAAAACAATAGGGCTATGGTGGTGATTAGGGCCTCTAGATGCCATTGTAACATAGATATGAAATCAACTTAGTGTAGTGAGCCTGTGCCAAGCTCAACTTTACAGAGATCTCTCACTTAATCTTGAAATTTAAAAAAAACCTCAGAGAGAAACCAGCAGCGAGTTCAGGCCACCCACAAGTAAGCCAAGAACTAAACATTGCATATGAGACAACCACTGTCTATTTAAAGGCAAACATGCCAAGGAAGAGCAACCACTCTCTAAACAGCAGGTTTATGATCTGCATGTTTCAAACCATTACCAAGAAGCTTTCTAAAAAACTGTTCAGGTCATAGCTAATCTGTCCATTAGTTACAAAGAAGATTTAACAACAAGGGATGAGCCAAATCTTTGTCCTTGTCTGTATCATATTAGATTCTTATCCCTGCTCCATTGTTAGTCAGCTGCCACACCTTAAGTCATTTAACAATTTTGCACTTGTACTGCACCTTCTATCCACAGATCTAAAAACCCTTCAAAAGCCATTAAGCCTTACAACACCACTGTGAAATTAGTTTCTCCACCTGTAATATGGGGATCAATACAAAGGCAGATAAGTTAAGTGACTTGTCCATGGTCACACTGGAAGCCTGTAGCACAGCCAGCACTATCAAAAACAGAAGTCTGCTGACTCAGAAATCCTGTGCCATCCTTCCTCCTCAATATGTCATCTACATAAGAAGTGTGAAGAACACTACTTGAAGTTCCCCAAGAAAAGTTTCTAGAAATACTCTAAAATAAATCCCCTTCTCATTCAAAAGAAGGTATCCAGAATGCTACACCTAGAATTTAGGCTGATGCCCTGCATACTGGCTCACCTGCAGAATATTCATTAGTAGCTAATGTTTGGAAACTATTTCCAAAAGGATAAATAGTGAACTCCTCCACTGTCAGTGCTGAATATGGCTGCATGTGTGTCAGAACTACAGGCATCATTTCTACTTAAAGCATTTATTTGATGCCATTCACATGTGGTAACACAGAAAAACAACAAGTGCTTGACCACACAGTTTCAAACCAAAAATGCTGATGGTCGTAGAGCAATAAAGAATCTTCTAAAAAGATATCCCACAAGCAGGATGAGATTTTAGGGAGTGATGTAGGGTGAAAAATCGGGACGGGGGTAGGAGGTAATTGGCACCTATATAAGAAAAAGCCCCAAATATCGGGATTGTTCCTATAAAATCGGAACATCTGGTCACCCCAGAGTGATGAGGTGGAGGAGAATAAAGACAATGGGGATTCTTTTAATTTAAAAAAAAAAAAAGGAAACTCAAAAGTTCTTCCATTTCTATAACCTTTTCTTTCCAGGTTTCAGAGTAGCAGCCGTGTTAGTCTGTATCCGCAAAAAGAACAGGAGTACTTGTGGCACCTTAGAGACTAACAAATTTATTTGAGCATAAGCTTTCATGGGCTACAGGCCACTTCATCTTCTTTCCAGATTCCTTTTTATTTTCAAACATGACCACTCCTCTCGCAGATTCCAAGTTTCCACAGTGGAAAATTCAGAGGAGTCTGTTCTATTTTACTTCACGAGTATTTAACTCAGTGCAGCACACAAGGGTGATAATGCATATTTAAAATAACATGATGCTATGGCAGATCCCAGGAAACACAGCAATTCAGTATCACAGCATTCTGGTGCAGTTCTCAAAGAAATCAGTGACATTTCTGTAAATAACAGTTCTCCAATCTCACAATATAAAAAAGCTCAATTTAGCAGCTTTCATGTCAACTCCACTGCTGACTTTACCAATTTATGAACTCTGCTAAAGAGATCAATAAGACTACAACAAGAAAAAAAATCAGACACTCAAAGACAGGCATTTTCAAGGTTCCTTCACACACCCACACTTTACTGATTCTAGCCTTCAAAGTTATCATTTATATTGATCAAAGGGAAGAATGGGTTTGGTTTTGTTTTTCAAACGAAGCTGCCTCTCATATTTGATGGAAGAAATGTATACAATCAGTACTTCGTGTAAGCATCATAGCTCAAACAAGATTTCACCCACTGGGGGAAGCAGCTGGTTATCATAACATGAAATCATTGCGGCGCACGGGGGAAAACTACACTGAAGCTACATTAGAATCCTAGTCAGCTGTCAACTGGAGCAGAAATTGTTTCTGCTAATTTTGCTACAGCTTGCTGAATTCTCCTCACTCTTGTGTTAACCACCCACCCTGCCATTATTACCACCTCTACCTAATTAAAAAAGCATTGTAAGCAGTTTCATTTTAAGCTCTTCTTTTCCATTGCTTTAGTCACTCCCCTATTAAAATACACTCCACCCTAAACCTCATACATAAGAGGGCTGAGCATGCAAGTATTTCTTCCTTAACAATTAAAAATAAATGTTTACCCCTCCTTACAGTAGTCATCTCTGTCCCCTTTCCCCCCCCCCCCATCTTTGAATTTATTGGATACATTTTAGCACATGGAGAAAACTGTGTAGAAGATGAAAAATTCTTCACAAAAATATACCATACAGAAGAAGAATGGCACAACTTCTGGTGTGATTTTGGGCAAGTCCCTTATGGCAGGTCTACACCAGACATGTTGCCCTGGGTAACTGAACGTATCTAGTTTCATTACAGGTCCTAAATGCAGATGCATGTCAACAAGTTCAAACCTTGCTTAAAATCAGTTTAGCTTAATCTGTAAACTATTTTAGCTCATTTTTCTAATGTAGACCAGCACTTAGTCTACTGCATGCCACAGCTGAGGTAACCATAAAACAACATTTCCTTTATTTACAGGAAAGTTGCTAGACTAAATCCATTAATGTCCGTGAGCCATACAATACTGTGGTGATGAGCACTATTGAAAAACTTGCAAATAAAACAAAATTTGTATACAGATAGTTGGCAGCAGCCAGGATCCCAGGCGGGCAGGACTGGCAGCCGGGACCCTGGGCGGAGTTTAATCGTTAACAGAAACCGATAAGCATCAAGTTTATCAGTTAACCTGTTAAACTTTTACATCCCTAGTACTGGACAAACAGGAGTATACTGTGCAATAATACTAGTCCATAAGCTGATTCGCGGCTTGCAAGAGGTGCTGGAGGGGGAGAGGGAAGAGAGGGGATGTGGCATGCTCGGGGGAAGGGGCAGAAAGAGGCAGGGTGGGGCCTTGGGGGAAGAGGTTGAGTGTGGGTGAAGAGAAGGAAGGCGGGGCCTGGGACTGAGCAGGGCCTGAGCTCCCCCAGGGAAAATTAGAAGCCGGCGCCTGTGTCCACAAGTACAGTAGTTCAGTTTAACATGCCAACCCTTACACTTTCAGAACTG
Organism: Mauremys reevesii; assembly: GCF_016161935.1. NCBI lineage: Eukaryota > Metazoa > Chordata > Testudines > Geoemydidae > Mauremys > Mauremys reevesii. The sequence goes on from NW_024100857.1 coordinate 197,196, forward strand.
TTTTTAAACGAATGGTAGGAGATTGAAACCCTGATACTCAGCTTAAGCATGTCTATGTAAAATTATGTTTATGGATTAGTTTTATTAAGTTCCATGGAACTAATCACGTGATAACGTCTGCAGCATGGACAGCGCGTGACTCCTGCATTTGGGGAGGCTGGGCATGAGCACTGGAAGCTCCCTAGAAGTAAGGGGCCCAACAGCGCCCAGATTATGGCTCCACCTCCTGCTCCGCACTGAGACGTGCCCTTGCTCAGCCTCCTCCCCTGAGGCCCCACCAATGCTCAACCTCCACTCCGCCCTAGGCCTGTCCCCCTACCCTGAGGCACCACCTGCCTGCCACTCGCGCCTCTCCACCCCAACTGGCAGGCAGCGAGGGGGAATCTTCGGAGGAAGAGGCAGAGTCAGGGCCGTACCCTGGGGGAGAAAGGGCAGAGTGAGGGCAGGGCCACTGGGGAAGACGATGAGTGGGACGTCGAGGCAGAGCATGGGCATGGCTACGGCCCGGATACCCTTTTTGGGCAGTGGTGCTCCAAAGGGTGTGGGAAGTACACCGCATCCTGTTTAGAGAGGCTTAGCCTCCCCAGGCCTCTTATACCCACCACCCGTGATTTGCAGGACTGGGGCCTGAGAATGTACACACTATTTAATTTTACAGATATTAGACTGGCAGGCGCTACAACACTCAAAAGTTAAGAATGTTCTCAATTCTGCTTTTGTGCCTTTCTGTGCTGCAATTTAAGAGTTGAAATCCGCCACAGATTTGAAATTCCTGTCTTGTCAGTTTGTACTGAAACTACCATTGTATTTAGACAGTTTGAGACTAAATCACATTAACTGCAATTTGCAGATTCCTGGAGAAACCAGCAACTCCAAGCTTTAAGAAACTTATATTTATGGGGAGCTTGCAAGGGACACAAACTACCCCTTTACCTACTACATAAACCAATATTTGTACAACAAACTACTAAATCTGAACATCAAATGACAGCTAATATTAAAAACTACAAACGTGACTGCTTTTAAGTGCCAGGTCTAATGATAAATCCCAACAGCAATTCATACTGAGCACCACAAATAGCAGCTATTTTGTGCAGCAAAATGCCATGCAATCCCAACTCTCTCCATCCCCTAAAATAAATGTTCAGCCACGCATCGTATTCCCAAATGCCTCCTGTAGTGTGGCACCAGTGTCCCAAGAAAGAAACAGGAGAAAGGAATTAGAGAAAACATAAGAATTTAAAGGTTGTGTGGGAGGTGGAGGGAGATAAAGAGCTTTAAAGCAACTTTATATAACTGCACTGAACAACTGCTAGCCATTAAAAAGCTGATCTCTTAACTACTCATGTTGAAACCTGCAAAATGTAAATCAAGCCTTTGTGAGACTAACTAAAATAGAGTCCCCTCAGGGCTCCACAAATACCACAGTGAAGTCACTGAACTGCTCAGCAAGCCATTCCCAGACCTTGATTTAACAAAGTCTCCAAAGGATTTCCTGACAAATCACAGAGTTAGTCATTTCTCTCAGATGAGAGATTTCTTCCAGATTAACTACTTTGACAAAACACCACCTACATTATATAGAAAGATTATAGGTCCAACTGATACCTACTAAAACAGGGAAATTAATGAGCTAAAACTGTCTGACAACACACCATGCTCACTTATTTGAGAGTAAATGTAACCCCATACTAAACAGTTAATATCCATTTTCAGTTTCATATCACTGCTTTACTTCATGACAAAACACATTTATTTAGCATATGGTTAAAAGAAATCATGTCCAGGCCAAGACCTTCTCTTTCAAGCTTCCAACTCAAGTGATTTATAGACAAGTTAACAGGGTTGTTTATAACTGAAAATGACAGACCTTCAAGTATACTAGCACTAGCAGGCACAACTATTCCTAGATAAAATGCACCTGTATCTTTAAAGATGCAAGAACCATCTTATAAGGAAAAAGATAAAAGTCCTCACTGGGTTGCAAAAGAATGCCTAAAAATATTAATGCAATAGCCACATTGCAACTAAGATTTCATATATCTAAGTGAGGAAATTCAAACTATAGTAACCACTTCTAAACCACCATCAAAAGCAATAAGTAGCAGTTAGCAGTAGTATGATGTTTTGGTTGTGCTTCCCACAACCACCCTAAGTTTTGAACATTATAGCTTCTGCATGCAGAATTTCAGCTATTCTATTACATTAATGTAGTTCTGTGCCTTTAGTTTTCTTTGCGGTCATTTCATAAGAAAAAACCTAATAGGCTGGTGTTTTAACTATGTTTTCAGTAAGGTAATTGGGTCAAATGGCAATTGGAATATCAAATGTTATTGTGTTCCCAAAAAAAAATTAAATTAAAAATGATTGTCTCCGGTTCGTGTAGATAAAATGAGTTTAAATTAAGTTGTATAGTATACGCCTAAGGACAAGCTGCTGATCTGTATTTAAAAATCCTGTCTGCAGTGAATAAGTAGCAACTCCATCCTCAGGCTGAACATGAAAACTGGCTTCCTGCCTAGATTTCCTTGTAAATGCCTTCAAATGGCAATCATGCCCCAAACTGTACTTCAAGGAGAGAGCATACGTAATCAGCCATGGTTACTCTCCTCAAAATAAAATACAGGGCACTGCTAGCTGAGTAGTCAGAAGGAAAATATAGTAACGTAGTGAGCCTGGTGCAAAAATAATCTATTTCTTCAAGTATTCACTGGTATTTACCAGGAAACTGAGGCATGCAGTTATTTTTCAGTCTTGCATTGAACACATTGGGAAGCTAGGCACTACCTATCTACACTACACATTTCAGCTGGGTTTGGAAATTGTGACATTAGCGCTAAACAGATTTGCCTCTACGGACAACATAGTTAATACTCAGTTAACTGTGGCAACAAACAGTTTCACCCTTAGCATGGATAGAGACCCTAACCATGCCGCTGTAACATGTATGGACAAGCCTCTTTCTTCAAGCTCTCTGTGTAATAAGTCACACATAACATCACCATACTGGTAGTGCCACTCTTTGTGCATGTCACCTGGGCACTATTTCTTGCCGAGATACTATAGGATAGTTACCCAGACTGTCCTAGAATGCATTGGTGGGGATGCATGGATTCAACCGTATTGTGAAAAAAGCTTCTGCATGGACACAGTTCATCTGTGTTTTATGTAAATGAGCCAGGCAAGAGTGTCACAAGATGCTTATAAAAACCAGGCTGAACTTGTAATGTAGACAGGGACTCTACTGCTTTGAACACCAACCAATGTGCTGTGAATGCTGCCTCCGTATTAGCAGAAAGTTTGAAACATTGGGATCAAAAGGTTCTGTGACAGATGGAAAGAGTAGGAGTGCATGAACAAAGTGAAATGACAGTAGCAGCAAGCATCCTTGGGGAGGAGAGAAACAAGGATCAGTGTGCAAAAGTTAGTGGGAAGCTGGGTAACCGGAGCAGGTCCAGGAGAGGGAAAATTAAGGGAAAAAGAAGAAGAGGACAGAAGACTGGGGGGAAATGAGAGCACAGGAAGAGAGACACACAGGGCTTGTCTACACCATGCAGCTTTTAGCGACAAGGCTGTATTGATTACACACGCTCACTTTGTCGCTAAAAGTGAGCGTGTGTAAACGCTCTTTGTTGGTACTTTGTCATCACTTTTGCCAATAAAATACTTCCAGCCCTGCAAGTGGCGTTAGCTTTGTCGGCAGGCAAGCGCTCCTGCCAAAAAAGCCTCATTCACACTGCCACTTGCATCAGCAAAACTTTTGTCTTTCTGGGGGTGGGGGTAGCAGGGGCTTTTTTAAGTACCTGTGGTTTTGTTGACAACTTTGCAGTGTAGACATACGCTGAGTGAGAAGTTTCCTTTAAAAAGGTATGTGAACGTGGGGCTCTCTCACAGTACTGAGATAACACAGAAGGGCTCGATTGATATTTAAGCAAAAGTCAGGTTGTGCAGCAAACTTCAGCACTCCATTTCTTTTCCTGCTCCCTCAATGAATAAACTCTTTAAGGCAGTAATTATGTCTGGGGTCTGCATATAAATGGGCTCAGTGGCAATTAAGTACTAATTAACATGGGTGGGAAATCAGGAATGCAGCCGAAGGTTTCAATTGGGGGAGAACCACAAATAGGAGGGTATATATTATACCCAAACTTTTCATTGCTACCACTTAAAAAAAAAAAAAAAAGGAAAAAGTAGTCACATACCATCACTTTCTAATCCCCATCCCCTCTTTAAATTGAAAATTAATGGTAGTTTAGGTATAAACGTGATCAAGTCATGATCACTTATAATGTGCGAGCAGAAATAAAGTCCAGATGAGTAATCTATATACGTGGTGTTTTAACAGGGCCAATTTCACAGAACTAAAAACAATTATGAGCCAGGTCAGCTTGGAGAAAGAATTTAAAAAGAAAAAATGTGAATGATAATTGAGAATCATTTAAGAACATCTTGGCTTACTAGATGCCCAAAAAGTCAATCCTACAATTGAGAAAGAAGGCTGTACTGGTTAAAAAAATATGACCTGGGTTAGGAGGGAAGTGAAGGAATCTATAAAAAATAATACATAACAAATGGAAGAAAGAGGATGAATTTAAAGCAGAAGTTAGAAATAGCAGAAAATTTATAATGGACGCAGAAGGACACAAGTAGTCTATGGCCAGCAGAGTTGAGGACAATATGGAGAAGTTTTTAAAATATATTAGGGTAAAAAAGAAACCTAACAATTAATAGATGGAAACAGTAAAATCATCAACAATAATGCGGAACAGGCAGAAGCATTCAATAAATATTTCTGTTCTCTATTTGGGGAAAAAAAGATGATATAGTCTCATCATATGGCAATAACACTCCTTCCATTCCACTAGTAATTCTAGAGGATGTTAAACAAACTACTAACGTTTTAAAAATGTCTAACAGCAGGCCCAGACAACTTGCATCCAAGAGTTTTAAAACAGATGGCTGAGGAGCTTCCTGGACCATTAATGTCAATTTTCAAAGAGTCCTGGAGCACTGGGGAAATTCCAGAAGAATGGAAGCTATGGTTGGTCCAATTTTTTAAAAGGGTACACCGGATGACCTGAATAATTATATGCCCCTCAGCCTGACCTCTATCCCAGGCCAGATAACAATGAGAGTGACCAATACGAGACTTGTTTAATAAAGAATTAAAAGGAGAGTAATATAAATAATGCAAATCAACATGGATTTATGGAAAATAGATCCTAACTAACTTGATATATTTTTCTTTTTTAATGAGATTACACGTTTGGTTGATAAAGATAACAGTCTTGGCGTAACAGACTTAAGACTTCTGTTTGACTTGGTACCGCATAACATTTTGAATAATATAAAATTAACATGGCACACCTTAAATGGATTACAAACTGCTAATTGATAGGTCTCAAAATGTAATTATAAATGGGGAATCATCATCAAGTTGTTGTTGGTGTTTCTAGTGGGATCCTACAGGGATCAGTGCTTGGCCCTATGATATTTAACATTTTTATCAATGACCTGGAAGAAAACAAAGTCATCATGAATAAAGTTTGCAGACGACATAAAAACTGGGGAAGTGGTAAATAACAAAGAGGACGGGTTACTGATTCAGAGCAATCTGGATCACTTAGTAAACTAGTATCAGAGGGGTAGCCGTGTTAGTCTGGATCTGTAAAAGCAGCAAAGAGTCCTGTGGCACCTTATAGACTAACAGACGTTTTGGAGCATGAGCTTTCGTGGGTGAATACCCACTTCGTCGGATGCATGTAGTGGAAATTTCCAGGGGCAGGTGTGTATGTATGTGTGTGTGTGTATATATATATATATATATATATATATGCAAGCAAGAAGCAGGCTAGAGATAACGAGGTTAGTTCAATCAGGGAGGATGAGGCCCTTTTAATACAGCTAAATGTATACATCTACGAACAAAGAATCCATAGAGGCTATCAGGCTATACTTACATAATGGGGGACTCTATCCTGGGAAACCATGATTCTGAAAAAAGATAGGGGGATGTCGTGGATAATAAGCCAAATATGAGCTCCCAGCATGACACTGTAGCCAAAAGAGCTAATGCGATCCTGGGACGCATAAAGAGGGAAATCTCAAATAGGAGTAGAGAGGTTATTTTACCTTCCACTCATGCAACTGCTGCTGGAATACTGTGTCCAGTTCTGGTGCCCAGAATTAAAAAACAATGTTGATAAACTGAAGAGGATTCAGAGAAGAGCCACAAGAATGATTAAAGAATGAGGAAAATAGGCCTTATAGTGACAGACTCAAAGAGCTTGATCTATTTAGCTTAACAAAGAGAAGGTTAAGGGGTGACTTGATTACAGTTTAGCAGCAGCTACGTGGGGAACAAATATTTAATAATGGGCTCTTCACTCTAGCATTGAAAGGTATAACATGATCCAATGGATGGAAGTTGAAGCTAGACACATTCCAACTAGAAATAAGGCATAATTTTAAAAAAAGTGAGTAATTAACCACTGCACAATTTACCAAGGGTCATGGTGGATTCTCCATCAGTGAAAATTTTTACATCAGGATTAGATGTTTTTCTAAAAGATCTGCTCTAGGAATTATTTTGGGGAAGTTCTACGACCTGTGCTATACAATAGGTTTGACTAAATGATCACACTGGTTCTTCTGGCCTTGGAATCTATGAAAGTGTTGTCACAGCCATAGCTTCAAGAGAGGACTCTAGATCTTGGACTTACAAATACACTTAGAATTCTTCACAACAGGTCAGCAGCTTGCATGGTGGAAATAAAATAGTTAATTTGCACTTGTCTTGAATGGGTTAGTTGTGCCTGAAAAGTGGCTCTCTCTTAACCTGACTACCAATGCATTTAAATTACTGTGATTGTAGTATCAAATAAACACTTTTTGAATTTACAAACTAGCCACTGAAAAATAAAAAGATGCTTCATACTGAGGTTTGCATCCCAAAGTCCACTATGTTCGAATGTACAAATGGCTATCATACTTGTTGCCCTCTCTCCCCTACTGTTTCATTATTAGATGCTCAATAGGCTGCAATGCACTCGGGGGAGGGGAACAGCCTCAGAGCATATGAAATCTGAACAGAACATGCAGTCACTCATTCATGCAAAGACAGTGTGTGGAATTCATGCAAGGATGACTGGTGAAGGTGCAGAGATGAGTCCAGAGCATTCAAGGCTAAAAACCATCTTACCCAGTTTACACTTTCAAAACAGGCCAGTGAACTGCACTTCTTACAGAAAGTCACTACAAAACAGCATAGCATCACACATAGTTTGACACTTACAATTTTGCTATTTCTAAACAAAATTTCTACCACCATGTCAGTACATATGGAAGATTCCGCCTACAGCAAGGTTACTATTCTTCAAAATTTCAGAGCATGAAGAAACTGCCTGGGAAAAAAAAAACTGTCAAAGCAAAAAAAGCACATTCCAAATAGCTCAAACTCAGCCAAATTATTTGTTAAGTTCAATTCTAACCTAAAAACAAGCAAGAGTACTAAAAAAACCACAAGAACCTGCAAACAGAAACTTGAAATTAATGTTCCATCTCAACAATAACTATGCTGCAATACTAATACTACTCCTCTAACTTTTTAAAGTGCATTTTCTCTATAAAAAAAGTCTTGGGTGTACTGTAGATTCATAAGTTCCAAGGCCAGAACAGACCACTGTGATCATAGCCTGACCTCCTGTGTAACACTGGCCATACAACTTCTCCAAAATAATTCCTTTTGAAATGTACATGTGGGCATATGTAATGTTTTGTATTAAAGCATCTGTATTGAATGGTCCCTTGAAATGTGTGTTAACTACTTATGCTAAACAATCTGTTCCACCTTGTATTTAGGGGGACATTCTAAGTATGTTTCCTAGACCTGAAAGATTTATACGATGTGAATGAAGAAGAGCTCCGTGTAATCTAAAAATCTTGTCTCTCTCACAAACAGAGGTTGGTCCAATAAAAGATATCACCTCACCCATCTTGTCTCCAACACAGCTACAAAAACACTGCAAGCAGCTTATGTATGTAGCTATTCACATGATAATGGTAATGAGTAGCATGAAATGCCTATGAAATCCAATTCTGACTTTATATAGGGTTCATTAATAATACATTTGTCCAAAACAGAAAGCCTGGGGACAGGAATGATTATTAGGACCCCCCTACAGTGCTGGCTCTACCCAAGAGCCACGTGCCCAGTGTACAGCAAAGTCCAGGAAGACTGATTTACCCTGCCCTGCAGCTACTCACCATTTGGGGGGTCTTGTTGCTCATGTGTGCTTGCCAGGGGTCAGCCAGTTAGTGACAGGTGTGTGAGTACTGGCTGTGTTTTAAATCACTGAATCAATGTTGTCTGCATTGCAAACCATACTGCTTCTGTAAAATGTTGCGTTTAAATTTCATAGAGATGACCTTGGGAGCCCAGCCTCCCTCTTTGTTATTGGAGGCTGAACAGTTGCGCAGAATTAGAAAGTGGCCAAGAAGAACTAAGGAGGATTTTCTGCGTGATGTTATGATGCACTCCGCCGCTGAGAAACAGGAATTGAAGGAGTGTCGGGACAGTGAAAAGAGGGACCGGAAGGAGAACGCGGCACACCAGAATAAAACCCCAGAGTGGCTCCTAAATGTTATGGAGTGCCAAGCAGACATGCTCTTCTAGGCAATACTAGCTCTGCAAACCAAGCAGCTCTGCGCCCGCCCTCTTATGCAGCCGCTGTCACAAAACTCTTCCTCATGCTCCCCCCAGACACCAACAACATACTCTTATCAACCTCTTGTCTCCAGTCTATACCTGTGACATTCCACTCCTCCCCTGTCACAGTCCAGCACTGTGGACTCCCATTACCCACTGCACTCAATACCTATCCCCCTGCAGTTTGGCCCTGCTGAAGTACAGTACTTGCTGCATAGTACTTCAAAGGAGAAGACTGGATATGATCCCTGGACATACACAATTTTTTTTTGTCATCCCAGGACCCCACGTCCTGGGACCTTCCCTTCCCCCATACCCCTCACTGCTGATGAGTTTTTTTGTTTGACTCTCCCCTCCGGTTGTTGTTTTTTAATAAAAGAATGATGTTGGTTTGAAAGCAATCTTTATTCTATTAATTTAAAGCAAAACAAGCCCTGCAAAGCAACATACAATTATGTTAAACCCTCACATTGCATCGCCTGCACCAATCACCTCCTAGCATTACAAGAACTGCACTCCTAAGCATAGCAACAAATATTAGTGGCTTTCAGTTTCAAATTGCTGCCTCAAGGCATCCCTGACCCTTATGGCCCCGCGCTGAGCCCCTTTAATAGCTCTGGTGTCTGGCTGTTCAAACTCAGCCTCCAGGTGCTGAGCCTCTGCGGTCCAGTCCTGAGTGAAGCTTTCACTCTTCCCATCACAAATATTATGGAGCATACAACACGCAGCTATAAGCATAGGAATATTGTCGTCATCGGCCAGGTCCAGCTCCCCATAGAGGCAGCGCCAGCAGGACTTTAAACGACCAAAAGCACACTCAACAGTCATTCTGTACTTGCTCAGCCTTTTGTTGAACCACTCCTTACTGCTGTCAAGTTGCCCCAGGTATGATTTCATAAGCCACGGCTTTAAGGGGTAGGTGGGGTCTCCCAGGATCACAACGGGCATTTCGATTTCCCCAACGGTGATCTTCTGGTCCAGGAAGAAAGTCCCTGCTTGCAGCTTCCTGAACAGGCCAGTGTTCTGAAAGATGTGTGCATCATGCACCTTTCCGGACCAGCCTGCGTTTATGTCTGTGAAACGCCCACAGTGATCCACAAGCTCCTGGAGAACCACTGAGAAATACTCCTTCCAATTAATGTACTCAGTGGCTAGGTGGTCTGGTGCCAGAATTAGAATATGCATGCCATCTATCGCCCCTCCGCAGTTAGGGAAACCCATTTGTTCAAAGTCATCCACAATGTCACGCATGTTGCCCAGAGTCAGAGTCTTTCGGAGCAGGATGCAATTAATGGCCCTGCACGCTTCCATCAACACGAGTCCAACAGTCGACTTTCCCACTCAGAACTGGTTAGCGACCCATTGGTAGCAGTCTGGAGCTTCCACAGAACAATCGCCACGTGTTCTCCAACGGCAGGGCAGCTCTGATTCTTGTGTCCTTGCGATGCAGGGCTTGGGCGAGCTCATCACACAGTCCCATGAATGTGGCTTTCCTCATCTGAAAGTTCTGCAGCCACTGCTCGTCATTCCAGACGTGCATCACGATGTGATCCCACCATTCAGTGCTCGTTTCCCGAGCCCAAAAAGCAGCATTCCACTATGCCACAAGCAATCTCATATCATAACTAGTACACATGGTGAGATCAATGTCACACTCCTCTTGCCTTTGTAGTTTAAGGAATAACTCCACTGCCACTTGTGATGTGTTGGTCAGAGCGAGCAGCCTACTGGTTAACAGTTTGGGATCCATTCCTGCAGCCCAAAGAAGCAGGGTGCGCAGTACCCAAACCACTGAAAGACAATGCCAAATGCAGACAAAAGCACAGGGATTGCTGGGATGCGAAGCTGTGCATCACAAGGCACTGGAACAGGACCCAGGATGCCGCAACCCCTCTGCCTTCCCACAACACTTAGCTGCAGAAGAGGAAGAGGTGCTCTGTGAGATAGCTGCCCGGAGCACACCACTCCAAATACCGCTGCAAGTACCGCAAAAATGTGTGCACACTATTGCGCAGGCAGCTGACCATTGAAGGGAAACCACTGTTGTGTGTTCACACTCTCTCTGAGCAGCACTTTAACTCCAAGCGCTGTAACTCTGCCAGTGTAGACACGCCTTAAGTCTGCCTTTTAGTTACTCAAGCACCAAACAGCATCTAAACCATTTAATACTTAAAAAAAAAAAAAAAAACAGAAACAAAAACAAAACACACTTCCCTTGCCTCCACACTGAGATAGCTTAAACAGCTGAATCAATTTTGGTGAAATTTCAACAGGATCAAAAGTTTGCTTCTAAGTTGAAACCAAGCTTAAGAAGTTTTATTCCAAAGCTAATTTTCTTGAGAATACTCAAGCGACTATGATATCCTGTTGCTGAACGCTTAGACTTAAATTTCCAATCTCCCCTTTTAATTGACAAGAAACATTGCCTCAGTAAAATATTTATATATCATCCTCAGTACACTTGGTGTTATATAGTACCTTAGCCACCAAAGAACTTTTCAGATCACATGTACTTCAACCACCACTGAAACACAAGTAACCTCATGTTAGTGAATCTCACTCTTTTAAAATGAGCTTTACTACACATCCTGTTACTTTTTCACATGATGAAGAGTAGTTTTTTTAATTTTATGGTGCTAGATCTCCCAGAGTAACAGACAGCACTGTTCCCACATAGAAGTTTGTTCAACATGACCAAAAAGTGGAATTGTTTAATTTAACCCAGAACCCTTAGCAGCAACTCATCCACTTTAGAGTAACAGAATAGTGAGCACATGAGCAGAGAAAAATCTAACACATTTACTGCAGGAAGTATTTATTCCATTTCCGTTGTTTTTCTTGTCAACCTTTCCCTTTCTGAATTCCAAGTCTGATGTCTACAAGCTTATCCTGCTTTGTGCATTAAGAATGAGACAGTTATTGCTCTGCAGATAGCAGGAGCTGAGATTGATTGCAAAACCCTGTTTAAGTGTTTGTTTCAAGCACAATGAGATCTCAATCTACAGGGCAAGCCTTTAAATACTTCCCTACAGTTTTCATTTATGATTTGTTTATATACCTGTTAATTTTGAATATATACATTGCCAAACTTCATAAATATAATTACATTTAAAAAAATGCAACCCGGAAGTGTGAAAAGTATTTCTAGTACTGAATCAAAACCTTTGCAAAGATGACTGCATTCAAACACACAAATCAAAGAAAGGGAGAATCCAAAGAGGATAGCCTGCTTGTATACAGCAGAAGTCACTTTCAGTAATTTATTACCAGCTGGGGCAGACACATGTACCTTTGTTTTCTGTATGATAGGATTAAGCTTTGTGGCCTTTAATTAAATTTGAATACCACAAAGCAACAAGTTAACTCTGTGATAGAAAAGTCTTTAAAGTGCTAGGCACACACACTGCAACATTAAGCATGGTCCGTTCCATCCCTCTCCTCCTTCCTCCCCGCTCTCCCCACAAAGTATATTGTGTAGTTTTCATCAGGTTTACATTTTTTTCTTTCTTTACTATGACTAATCTGTTCAGTGGATGGGAATGGGCATAAGTTGCCATGGAGATCTCCAAGTTTCAACACAAAAGTTGAGGCAACTGGCCCTCATTACATTATCTCAAGGAAAATTCAGATAGGGTCATTATTAGAAGGCAAAAAGGAAAATATGAGGAGCATGGGAGTGGGACAAAGTTTCTGACAGGCTGCGGCAGGTCTATTAGTTTAAAATGGGTGGTTGTGAAGAGACGAGGAAGTAGAGTCCTTGTTTGGGAAAAGGAGAAATCATGCAACCCTAGTACAGGAAGCAGGGAGGGGACGTTAGGACAGGCAGCCAGAAGGGAAGAACTAGATTTCTTATTTTAGGAATTAAGTGTAGAGATGGGCCATGGATGCAGGAGAGACTCTACTAGTGGAGGGTATTTTGGGGAAAGGGAGCAGGAATAGTGAAGCCTCTGGTCATACAGGAACAAGAAAGGAAAAGAAGGTTTATCCGTTGATTTAAGCACTAGGTACAGGACGGTTGTGCATGAGATGGCAAAACCAGCAGTTCAAACAGATGGGTCTTTGCTAGTGCAGGTTGCAAAGGGAGAGGTAGTGATCATCCGGCACAGGGACCCCGATACAATGCAGACAGAAGGGAATGATTGAGGAGTGCATACGTATAAAGTTACGATTCTTTTATGTTTTTACAGCGCGGGTCACAAGTTTTAGAAGCCACACAAACTATTAAAAAGAGTTAACAAGCTTGGTCTGAAATTAGCCCTGCTCTTTTCGTCCTTGAATTCCAAGCACTCACACTTCTCATCCGAACCCCATCTTTGCTCTTCAGTTTGCTGTTGCGGGAAGCCTTACATGCAAAGCTGGTTTTTCCCCACCCAGGTTTGGAAATGCACACATGTAGCCGTGCCCCTAGTGGTGCAGATGGCAGGGAGGAAGGGGGATACGCGGGACCGTGCTCCTGTAGGACGGGGGCACCGCAATGCAATGCAGAGAAGTTAAGTGTGTGGAGTGGGAGAAGGGGGGGCGGGTACCGGTCCCTCCAGGACAGCCCTTCCGCGCCTCTGCAGGAGGGGGGATGGCCTAGGGCGGGGACAGGCGGAGCAAAGGGCCCCGGTGACTTACCCAGGTGCAGGGTGAGGTTGATGGCGCTGGGGTACTGCACCCCGGCCAGCATGGTCTGGCTCTGCCACCAGGTGGTGTCGGCCTGGTTGTAGTCGGTGAGGAAGGCGGCGCCGTGCTGCAGGTGGGGCTGGGCGGCGTCGCACAGGTGGCAGGACTTGGTGACCCCGGTCACGCCGGTCTGCACGCAGTACTCCTCGGCCGGCGAGCCGCACGTGTTGGTGGCCACCACGGTCACGTTGAAGGCGGCGTTGACGAACTCGGGCATGCAGCGCTGCGGCCGCCCGCTCGCCTCGTCCGCGCATTCGTCCATGGCGGCGACGCAGCGCCCGGCCAGCTCCAGCAGCAACAGCAAAGGCAGCGCCCGGCGACCCATCCTCGGCCGGCACCAGCGACGCCCGCGCGCGGCGCGAGATGGAGCAGCAGCAGCCGCCACCCAAGCGGCTCGCGCCGTGAACGGACGGGGGCGCGAGACGCGGCGGCGGCGGTTGAGCTGGTGGGCGCGCGCTGGCTGCGTGCGGAGAGGCAGCCTAGGAGCAGCGAAGGCTCGGGCGGCTCCCGCTGCTCTGCGACTGAGCAGGCAGAGGGGAAGCGGGCCCGGCCGGAGGAGGAGCAGGCGCCACAAGGGGGTGGGGGCTGCGCGCGCGGTGCACGCTGGGAGACACATCCCTCCCCCTTCCCGGCCGGGGCAGGGGGACTTGGGTCTGCGGAGCGCTCGGCTGTTTCCTTGGTGACCCCCCCCATGCTTTGGAGGGCGGACGAGCGCATGGGGACTTAAAGGAGCCGTGCTGGGGAGCGGTGCACCCCCAGGGCTGCGGCAGCCTATGGATCCCCGCACGACAGGGGTTCGCGGGGTGGGGGCTGCACGCCCCACTCGGGACCCGGCTGCAGGCGCCGCCTCCAGCCCGTAGCATGCCGCCCACGGAACTCAAGTGACAGTCAAACTCTGCAGCCGGGTGAGAATTCCCCTCGCTGTATCAAACCCGGAGTCTGAGCTGGGGGGGGGTCGCTCTCTGCGCACCCCCCTCCCCCGAGCTAGCTGCAGCTCCATGGGGGACTCCACGCTGCTGAAGAGCCGCCAGTGCAGGGCTCTGCAACTAACAGTCCGTCCTCTGCTCCTGCTTAGCAGGGCACTCGCTGGTTTCAGGCGCCTCACCTCTCCCTCGGGCACTGGAACAGGCTGGCAGATCACACAAAGTGCAAGACAATACTAGGAATTAAGGATCCTAATTAGAATAACTCGGACAAAAAAAATCTAGGCCTTGTTGTAGCTGTGTCTGTCCCAGCAGGATGGGGTGAGGTTAAATCTTTGTTGGACCAACTTCTGTTGGTGAGAGAGAGACAGAATCACAGACCTAGAAGGGACCTCAAGAGGTCATCTAGTCCAGTCTCCTGCACTCATGGTAGGACTAAGTATTATCTAGACCATCCTGACAGGTGTCCAAACTGCTCTTAAAAATCTCCAATGATGGAGATTCCACAATCTTCCTAGGCAATTTATTCCAGTGCTTACCACTCTGACAGGAAGTTTTTCCTAATGTCCAACGTAAACTGCCCTTGCTGGAATTTAAGACCATTGCTTCTTGTCCTATCCTCAAAGGTTAAGAACAACATTTTTTCTCCCACCGCCTTGTAACAACCTTTTATGTACTTGAAAACTGTTATGTCCCCTTTCAGTCTTCTCCAGACTAAACAAACCAAATTTTTTCAATCTTCGCTCATAGGTCTTGTTTTCTAGACCTTTAATTTTTTTATTTTTGCTCTTCTCTGGACTTTCTCCAATTTGTCCACGTCTTTCCTGAAATGTAGTGCCCAGAACTAGACAATACTCCAGTTGAGGCCTAATCAGCGTGGAGTAGAGTGGAAGAATTACTTTTCGTGTCTTGCTTACAATACTCCTACTAATAAACATCATTCTAGGATGTGCTTTTTTTGCAGCAGTGTTACACTGTTGACTCATATTTAGGTTGTGATCCACTATGACCCCTAGATCCCTTTCCGCAGTACTCCTTCCTAGACAGTCATTTCCCATTTTGTATGTGTGCAACTGATTACTCCACTTAGGAAGGAACACTTTGCATTTGTCCTTAACTTTCATCCTATTTACTTCAGGTCATTTTGAATTTTAATCTTATCCTCTAAAGCACTTGCAACCCCTCCCAGCTTGGTATCGTCCGCAAACTTTATAAGTGTACTCTCTATGCCATATCTAAATAATTGATGAAGATATTGAAGAGAACTGGACCCCGAACCGATCCCTGTGGGACCTCATTCATTATGCCTTTCCAGCATGACTGTGAACCACTGATAACTACTCTCTGGGAATTATTTTCCAACCACTTATGCACCCACCTTATAGTAGCTCCATCTAGGTTGTTTTCCCCTAGTTTGTTTATGAGACGGTCACATGAGACAGTATCAAAACACTTACTAAAGTCAAGATATACCACATCTACCACTTCCCCCAGCTACAAGAGGGGAAGCACCTTGTAGATAGGGGGGAAGCAGAAGGGAAGTTGGATTGCTTTTGAGCCACACATGTCTTCCTCACATCTAGGAAACGTACTTAGCGTGTCACAGCTAACTACACGATGGAGTGTATTTAGCTTTGAAACTAAGTTTCCTAGACCTGCAGAAGACCTCCATGTAGGCTGAAAAGGTTGTCTCTCTCACCCACAGAAGTTGTTCAGTAAAAGTCATTACTTCACCCCCCTTGTCTCTCTCTGACAAAAGTTTGTTTTAAGTTATACAAATCATTAAGATGAATCAAAAATGAGAATTCTACCAAGCCACCTAGCTATCTAGAGGAGGTAGCAAGTTACTAAAAAGGAAGTAAAAAAGTAAATCAGACACTGTGTACAAGTTGGAAGTAGGTATGAGTACCTAAATAAAATATCAAAGAAGCTGGTCTCCCCAAAGGAGAGTCTCAAATGCTAAAGTCATATGTAAAAGGGCAGTCAGCAAGATACATAATGGAGTCACATAGGAAAAACTCAGATGACCAAAGCTGCACAACATACCACCTCCAGACAGTCTCTTCCTTGGTTCTAAATATTCAACCATTTTCGAGCCCCAAGAAATACATTTTTTCTATATATTTTTCTATGGTTTGCACTATAATTTGTTAAATATATTACAGTATTTCCCTTGCCTCATTCTGCAGCCTCAAGAATTTTGTGGGAACATAGGGCCAAAATCAAACCTCATGGAAATTAGTGCAACTCCATTGACTTTGGGGCAGTTGCACCTGCTTACATTAGGTCTGAATTTGCCTCTGAGTAGTATTTGTTGGACAAGATTAAAGCACCATTTCTTAGCCTGGCTCCCCCTTCTAACCTCTGCTCTCCTCACAAATAAAATTTTGGTAGTCCAATACCCTGATACCATTCAGTAAAATACAGCCACTCCTGCAGGGAGAAATCCTCTTACTGAGTGAGGTGCAAGTGGAGTTTCAAACAACATGTAAGGAGGGAATTTAATACAACTTTAATAAGTCATACAAGTCAGGGTGAGTTCAGGCCCCCAGATGCTAGAAGGCTTTAGCTGCTTTAAAATGCATTTGAGGTATTTCCTGTCATTAAGATTCTTTGCACTTTAGTCTTTTTTTTTCTTTTTTTTGGGTGGGGGGGAGGGTAGGGGAGAAAGGAAATAAGGGAGGAAGTGAAGATGCTGGGAATGGAATACATTTTTCCCTTGGGTACATAAAACTAACTGTAAAATTTAGCCAAATTGACTGTTTACTTTAAGTTCTCTGTAGCTTCCCTTTAAAATACTCTCATTATCTACATTCCAACATCCTGCTGAATCACAGATTATTAGTGTCCCTATTTCAGAGTGGTAACTGTGTTAGTCTGTATTTTCCACTGCATGCATCTGATGAAGTGGGTTTTAGCCCACAAAAGTTTATGCCCAAATAAATTTGTTAATCTCTAAGATGCCACAAGTACTCCTCATTCTTTTTAGTGTCCCTATGACTCATCTTGTAGCCTCTGGGCCAGAATATCCTGAAGTTTCAGATTAGGATTTAGCAGCTAAGGTTACTAGGAGAGTGGAAGAAATAACAGGAATATGTGGGTCATTTTCAGTATTTACCCATTGGCTTCATTAACCAAGAAGCAAAGTTTTATACTTTTTTTATAATAGTATTAATTTCTTTAAAATTTTACTAGTTGTCTCTTACAAAAGCCAATCTAAAAATATCTACTTGTGATTGTAATTTTGTATGATTAGGTGTGTAACATTTCTATATCTCCCTCTAGTAGTGCAGTTTGTAAAAATTGTAAGGAATTTTAAAGGCTATTCACATCAAGAAACGTAAAGTTTGTCAAGATTTAAGTCAGTTACTAGTTGCCAATGAGACTTAACCCTAAAAAATCTGAAAGCATACCAGAAGTTTTTTTTTTTAACTAATGGGGGTTGGGAGTAAGAATCACAATCAGCCTTATAATGGAACTCCAGTTGCAACTATAACTACTGCTTCTGCATAATGAATCCTTACCTTACTTTTGTGAGGTAGATAATTATTATCCTCATTTTACATATTGGCAAAACTTAAGCAGAGAAAAGATAAGGGACTTAGTCAAAGCCACAGGGTAAGTAAGTCAAGAAAACACTCTAAATGATCATAAAGAATGGCAGAATTATACGTCTGTCTATCAGATTGGTGTATTCCCCTCCTTTTTTAAAAAATTCCTAATAAACTCATCCTCCTGGACATTATCCTGTCTGAACCCAGATCTCTGTAGTGCTTGGAGGCATCAGCTCTGCCAGACATGACTATAGACTGGATTCTGATTTATTGCTACTAACAATGAGACAGCTATCACTATGGGATCTCCCTGCAACTTTTCAGATTCAGGAATGCAGACAAACCTATGTTTGCTCTTGTGTAAACCCAGCTCTCCTGCTATGTAGAAAAAGGGTATTTCTCCAGAGATTTGTTCAGTAAACAGGAAACATCACTCCATTAGATATGAGCTGATTGACATAGCCAAGAGCCTTATATCTACAGTGGAGTGAGATGCTAGATCCCTCATGGCAATGCCATATTAATGCAGTTAGTAGTCCAACAGCATCAGCTTCCTTAACATAGTACACACGTATTTCAGTTTAAAAATAAATTGTATTTTGTTAATTTAAAATGAGAGAATTGAGAATGCAGCATTTTGGTGTAACAGCATGAATGGTTAATGAGGACCTAGATTGTGCCTGGCCCTGCACAGGTATGCAAAAGGAGAAAGGTACAAGGTATCCATGTCCAGGAACTGAGTCTAGCTAGTATTGCAAGTCTCCAAAAGAGGACAGGTGTAAAAGAAACATCAGGGATCCTCAGGGTTCAGAGAGCAACATAATGTACACTATCACCACCAAACTGTAGAAAAAGTGACAATTGTGAATATTAGCCTCAAGATGTAACAAAGTGCTATGGCTGTGTCTTCATGGCTAAAAAAAGATGCATTTTTACTACAGGTTAACAAACACATTAGCTATCCCACTGTAAAATCCTAGTGGAGACAAGACACTATAGTTCTACCACAGTGTAAACTAGTAAACCATGGATTTGGGGGTGGGGATAGAGTGTTGACATCACCTTGCTATCTTGTGGTAAAAACTACAAGTGCTTTTTTTCTGCTAGGATTTTACAGCTGTCTTGCCTCTACTAGAATTTTGAAGCAAGATAACTACAGTGCGTTAGTTATCTCGCTGTAAAGAACACATCTTTTTGGCAGTGAAGAAAAAGCATATGAAAACCCATGGCAGCAAGGACTGCTACAAATGTGTAAGGAAAATAGATTTACTTGTCAGATGACAGAGACCTATTCTTTGCAAACATCTCTTACCTCAGACCCAACAAACTCACTACACCAATCATCTTACAGGATATTTACCCATAAAGAGTAACATGTAAAATATCTACAGAAAGCTCATAACTTGTCAAGACTCAATCACTGCAAGATGTAGGTACAGATAATATTTAAGGAACAATGTGTATAGAACATAGGCTTTATGGATTTGGAGTAAAAATTAATCAGGGTAATGTGTCTTGGTGAGGGCCCATTCAAGCAAGAGGGAGTTGTCACCCCTCCCTAGTCACCTGGCAAGTATTGCAAGGTTCTATCATTTATCCTTGCCACATCCCAGAACAGTCAATGGAAAACCATCAAAGACAATTGCAAGCAGTCAAAACCACTTGAAGGTGAACAGACCAGTATAGCAGGTGGGAAATTGCCCTAGCTAAGAAAAAAGACAAAAGACTGTTTCAGTACAACAGAATGTAAGGAAGACCCTCTACATCCATTCACTGAGGAAACCCCTTGACAAACAAGGGGCTTTCATGAACATTTGGATTCTGGTTCTTATGAAACCATGACATTCACTAGCTCTGCAACAGACTGAATTTTTGGGAAAACCCTACTTTATTAGATAGGAAGGATAATTACTGAAAAGTGTAGACCCAGGTTCCTGTTTTATGATTTTGTTTGTGTTGTAACCACTTGTTTCCTATCACTTTCTCTCACTTCTAGTTAAATCTTATACTTTTATTATAAAAAAAGAATAGTTTATTTAAGTGCTCACAATTGCCCTGTGGTTTACAGGAGCAGTGATTTAAGGTAAAACTGGTAAAATGGAGTACACTGCTCCTTTGAGTGAAAAGGATCTGAAATTCCTTTGAGTAGCCAGTGTCAGGGACTGGATATCACAGAGGAATGATTCAAAGGGGACTCAGGGATTAACCTGAAAGGTGAAGTTAGGGCTGGCATAGCAGAGAGGAGAGTGCTTGAGTGGCTGAAAAGCTAGTGGTATCAAGAAGCTGCCACCCACCTACCACAACCCCAGCTCCGTGTGCAGGTGGCGGAGTCCCCCGCGGTGCGCCAGAGGTTGGTCCTGGCAGATGCCACCAGGGTCGGAGACCTCCTGGACTACGACCGGGGAGACTGGCTGGATCCCCTGACGCTCGCTCGGCGGATGGGGCTCTCCAGACCTTGTACTCCCCGGCGCGTACTACAGGAGGTGAAGGCCGCTTTGCCGCCCGCTGCTTGGGCTTACCTCGACCGGGTCCTGTGTGAGGGCACGCCCCGCCCACCCCCCACCCCGAGCCCTCCGGACCTCTTCATCGGGCCCCTGCCCCGTGGACACGACCGGCCCCCCCGCCCCTTCTCCGCCAGCCGGCTGCACAATCTGCAGCCGGTCCGTTTCCAAACCGCGCCAAGGACACAACTCTACGCGCTCGTGCTCCATACCGTTCACTTCCTCACCCTCGTGTCCCGCCCCGACACTAAGTGGCGGGACCTTCTGCCACCTGTGGAGGGTGAGGAGCCCCGGTGGGCCAGCCTGTACTCCACCCTGGTCCCGAGGCCCGCCGGGGATATCAGCTGGCGGCTCCTTCACGGGGCCGTGAGCACGGGCGTGTACTTGGCGCGGTTCACCCCTGTCCCGGACACCTGCCCCTTCTGCGGCGTGAGGGAGACCCTGGCGCATGTTTACCTAGAGTGCGCCAGGTTGCAGCCCCTATACCGGCTCCTCACCGACATTCTGTTACGTTTCTGGCTGCACTTTTCCCCTCACCTCCTTATCCATGCACTCCCTATCCGTGGCCCCACAAAGTCGCGGGACCTCCTGGTCAACCTCCTCCTCGCCCTGGCTAAAAAGGCCATCCACGCGACCAGGGAGAGGAGGTTGGCCGACGGAGACTCCTGCGACTGTGGGGCTTGTTTCCGATCCCTCGTCCGCTCACGTCTCCGGGCGGAGTTCCTCTGGGCGGCGTCCACTGGCTCCCTTGACGCCTTCGAGGAGCAGTGGGCGCTGTCCGGGGTTCTCTGCTCGGTGTCCCCATCAGGCTCCCTCCTTATGACCCTTTGACCTCACTCCTGTCCCTGTTCTTTTATTAGTTGTCCCCCGCACTTAGTGGGTTTCCGTGGCCCTGTGGATCCTCCCCTTAGGCTGGGGGGGGGATCCGTTAGCATGGGGCGGGCTTCCGCCCGCCCCCTCTCCCGGATAACCCAATAGTACCACAAGAAAGACTCCCTCTTGCTGCAGTAGAGCTAATCCTTACATAACTCCACCGCAGCTGCAGCAGAGTCAGACACCAAGCCAGCTTGGTCAGACACCACCCTCTGTACCACCTATCCACATGTATCCGACCCCTCCAGGATCATTGTCACCGTTTCCTCATTCACAGCCGGCACTACCATCACCATCACAACCACTGCAAACTTCCAGACCAGCAGGTCCACTGGTGCAGGCGCCACCTGTTTTGCTACAGAACCAGTATGAACCAGTTCAGCCTCACTGGTTTTACTGCAAGGAGGTGGAATACAAGCAAATATGGATGCCATTCAGCATTCTAGATTCTGTAACACTAGAAGAAGTTTATAACTCTGTCCAACCTGATCCTGAGAGCGTGGTTTTGAGCACTGATGGGGGGCGCTATGATGTTTACCTGTATGACAGACTAAGAAAAGCTGTATATTGGGAAGAAGAGCCATCTGAAGTCAGACGAAGTACATGGTTTTATAAGGGAGACAAAGATAGCAGGTTTATTCCTTATACTGAGGATTTCAGTGAGAAGCTAAAGGCAGAATATAAAAAAAAAAGCTGTAACTACGAATCAGTGGCACCGGCGACTTGAATTTCAAATGGGAAACAATTGTTATGCATAATCCTAAGGTTATAGTTCAGTTCCAACCTTCTGCAGTACCAGATGAATGGGGGACCACACAAGATGGTCAGACAAGGCCAAGGGTGGTAAAGCGTGGCATTGATGATGATCATGATGAAATTCCTGATGGGGAGATGTCTCAAATAGACCATTTAGTATTCATGGTTCATGGCATAGGTCCTGTGTGTGATTTACAATTTAGGAGGCACGGAGTAAGGAGGTGGCTTAAAGTTCTGAATACCCTGAGGGCTGTCACATCAATTTACAGGTTGACTAGCTGGTATCCATCCCAGGCCCACCAAGGTTCTAGAATGCATGTTGTTTGTTAAAAGAAATGAATATATAATGCACCTTTTCTTCACAAGCTAACAGTGTTCCTGTTTGGGCACCAATTGTGGTAAGACTATATGGCGGTTCTATGGACCACCATTGCATGAGTCACAGAGTTTCGTCTTATTTACCCTGGGATGCCTCAGGTCTGGAGCCCTGATATCTGGGGAACAAACATCTGAACTACACAGTTTTCCAGTTTGATATATTTTATTAACTAAATTAACTAAGCAAAAGCATAAAATCAAATAAAGGGTTTATATAGAATCAAATTAATTAATATCAGGTTGATCAAATCATATCAAATAAACCCTAAATTATTGAGAGGTAATAGTCAATCTTTTCCCTCACCCCACTATAAGGTTACATGGAACATTGTAATATGATCCAAGGTGATATAGTAGAACCTCAGAGTTACGAACACCTCAGAAATGTAGGTTGTTTGTAACTCGAACAGAACATTATGGTTGTTCTTTCAAAAGTTTACAACTGAATAGTGACTTAATACAGTTTTGAAACTTTACTATGCAGGAGAAAAGTGCTGCTTTCCCTTTTTTTTTTTAGTAGTTTACATGTAACGGTACTGTACTGTATTTGATTTTGTCTCTGCTGCTGCCTGATTGTGTACTTCTGGTTCCAGATGAGAGGTGGGGTTGACTGGTCAGTTCGTAACTGAGGCTCTGTTGTGCAACTTTTTCAATTTCTCATTTGAATTCTGAATGTAAGTCAAAACAACAATTTCTTAAGATAAAACATACAACTCCTAAACCATTACATATATGCATGTGTGGTCTTGTATAGCAAAGTTATTTAACCTAGGGCTTTTTCAGGTATTTTATTTATTCTATAGCCACCATTCTAAAACAAATTAGGTTGGTTTTATCCACACATACACTGACTACCATCCATCTGCTGGAGTTAAAACAAACAAAAACAAAAAACAACAACACAAAGAATTTCTCTACTCAGAAAACTGGAAAGAGAAAACAAAATAAAGACTGATACTTATGCAGGATGATTGTTGCAACTCTTGTGTTTTCATTCAGCTTCAGAACCTGGTACTTGTCTGAAAAGACTACTCAGTGATCTTATCAGCTCAGATGTTTTAACATCAAGGACTTGCTGCTGACTGGTTAGAAGTTACTTACTTATAAATTTTGAATCTTAGTTATTGCATGTTGCTGGACCCCCACATCTTGGTGACCAGCTGGGAAGGTGGAGGAAGCACAGGCCTCTTTGTGAGGCACTGTGGCATCACATGGCCAGAAACCGATGGCCGCTGCAGCAGGAAGCAAAGGTTTCAAGTCAACGGTCAGAAGCAAGAAAATAATGACTTCTACCTTTCCTTCAGTTTTTTAATATGGTGCCTTGGCTGTTTACTTCCCTTGCAAGTTCCTTGTGATGCTCAGAGCAGGAGGGAACCCTGTCTGTGCCCAGCAGGGGAAATGATCTCCTGCCATCTGCTGCTGGCAACACAAGCACTCCACTCCAGGCTCAGTGAGCACCACTCTTTCCCTCTGCAGGCTAGCAATTTACACACCCCACTTTGTTACATTTGAATGCTCAGTGCTTTCTCTCCAGGACACCCACAATGTACACTGATTTGCTGCCTCCTTGGAAGGAGTGCACCCCAGTTCACTGGTTTTGTTGCAGTTCAGCACTTTCCTTAGCACAAGGCACTTAGACATGTCTATAGCAAAACCAAAATTGAAGTTTATTTAACAGAGCTTAAGATAGTGATTTAAATAAAAGCAAATATAAGGGTTTGGAAATACAAGGTTACAGGTAAAAGAATAATGTAAAAAATGTGTAACCTAAACTTATTAGCAAGTTACTTTCCTATCTACTAAGGTATTTGTCACCTAATTCATCTTTACAGAGCTTGTCCAGTTCAGAAAGTTGGGATCTACCTTGCATGAGACAACCCCTGCTGGCAGAGTCACTCTTCTGTAATGGTACCAATCCTGTCCCCTCTCCTCTTCCCTTTTGCAGTTACAGATCCCTAGGGGGTCCCCTGTTGAGACTTTCTTGGGGTTCTATTGTCTTTGGGTATGATCAAGGCTGTATCTTCCTCAGACAGTAAACAAAGTGCTGTCTCCAGGGACATCCATTGTTCTCAAGATTGATTGAATTAGCCCTGAGACCTCCCCTTGCCTCAGGAGAGGAGTCTCACTTCAGCAGTTTTGCAAGCTACTATTCTTTATTTTACATTCTTATAAATTAATTCCTATACAAACAGGGCCAGCTCTAACTTTTTGCTGCCCCCCCCCAAAAAAAGAGCGCCGCCCCACTGTAACACCCCCCCGCGAGCATCACACCACCCAAGCCCCCTGCACCCTCGAGTGCCGCGCCGCCCAAGCCCCCGCACCCTCGAGCGCCACGCCACCGAAACAAAAAAAAACAAACAAAAAACCCTCCAGCGCAGCCCAGATGAACAAAAAAAAAAAACAAAAACAAACAACAAAAAAACCTGAGCGCCGCCCCACCCCAAGGTGCCGCCCCAAGCACGTGCTTAGTCGGCTGGTGCCTGGAGCCAGCCCTGCATACAAAGGGCTTGGCTACACTTGAAAGTTACAGCGCTGGTGGAGGCTTTCCAGCACTGCAATTAGTAACCGTCCACACCTGCAAGGCACATCCAGCGCTGCAACTCCCTGGCTGCAGCGCTGGCTGTACACCTGGTCTGGTTGGGGTGTAGCGATTGCAGTGCTGGTGATCCAGCGCTGCTCGTCAAGTGTGGACACACACCAGTGCTGTTATTGGCCTCCAGGGTATTAGCAGATATCCCAGAATGCTTTTAACTAAATTACTCTTCGTTTTGTTATGCTGCCTCTCTTTGTTTTGTTGTGAACTCGGAGCTCCGCGGAGCTCCCCTTGCTCCCGGAGCTGCTTATCTAAAAAACAAACAGCTCCTGTTTGCTGTGATCAATCAAATGAGATAATGAGGCAGGGAGGGAAACAGCGGGGAGTCCATTGAATGCAGGCTGTTTGCAATTAAGAGTTAAGACTAAGGGGTCGGGAACATTTTCTGATTTTTCAAGGCAGGAAGCTTAACACACAGTGTTGGCTCCAAAAATCCACACTCTCTCTCCCCCCCCCGCTCCCTGTCACACTACACCCCCCCCACCCCCCTCTTTTGAAAAGCATGTTGCTGCCACTTGAACGCTGAGATAGCTGCCCGTAATGCATCACTCCCAACAGCGCTGCAAATGTGGCCACACACTAGTGCTGGTAGCTGTGAGTGTGGCCACACACCAGCGCTGTCCCTATACAGCTGCACGACCAGCACTGTAACTCCCAGCGCTGCAACTTTCAAGTGTAGCCAAGCCCAAACGTTTTGCAATAACCATGACAATCAGCTAATTCTTAGCTCTCAGCAGAGACTACACATGAACCCCTTCAGTGAAATACTGAGAAGGTGGTTTGCCACAGGGCAATTTACCTACCATGGTATGCCTGGGTATGTCTGTCACATTCCTTCTCAGGAGTCCCTTGGCAGAATGGGGCACTTTTCTTCCAAAGTTAATGTCATCATCCAGTCGGGTTTGATGGGATCATCTGCATGCAAACTAAACCTCCTCATTCCAGTAATTTGGGACTTGGAAAAAAAATCAGCAGATCCAAAAATAACTCCAAGTAGTCAGCCAGACAATCCATAGGTATTTTGAGTTGTTTGCGGTCATGGGTTAGTCCATCAGATATGATCTCAACCATCCTACAAAGTCCCAACTCAAAATAATTTAAAAAATGCAAAATTAGCAAAGAGATGGAACTGAAATACTAGGAAAACACAAATCATATGTCCACTCAGTCATGTTCAGGCAGGAACAGTTCCTATTTTACAGACAGAAGCGTATAACTTTAAATCAAGATTGGATGACTTTCTAAAAGATATGCTCTACTTCAAATGGCAATTAATTCAGGAAAGTCCTATGGAGGTCAGACTGCATGATCAAAACAATCCTTTCTGGCCTTATAACTATGAACCTCCTCTTTCATATTTTGGTACTCATGAGCTCAGTGCTGAACAGCATTTTTTGATGCACAAAATTAGGGTGAAAGGTTAGACTTAAACTTGGTCAGAGCCAAAAGTCCTTTCTTCCTAATTCACAGTTTTGGGACTCAAATTTTATATAAAGGCCTAGCTGCCTCTCAAATGATAAAACCAGACTATTTAATGTTTAAATGTCCCTGACTGAAGCAAGCTACAGCAAGAGGCAAAGCAACAGTGTTTCAAGCATTCCCTTCATGTTAGTCTAAAAATAGATTCATATGTATCTTAATGGAGTTGCAAAGGCAATTAGTCAAAAACTTGAAGCAGTTTCTTTAGTTATAAAGTAATGATGCTGAAAATAGCCATATTGCTAATCACAATTTTGTAAAAAAGTATAATTTTCTGGAAGTGTTGCTTATTCCCCAAGTGCCTGATTCAGGAAACATTCTGCACCCAAAGAGGTTACAGAATAAGGCCCTAAAAGAAGTGCCTGAATCATGCTAATTTCAAATAACTGGAAATTTAAGACACGAAGCAAAAGATGGTAAAAGCTGTCAACAAGCTTTGCATCACTTTCTGCGATAGAAGATGAATATTGATGTCTTTTTCTATTATTCCTGTTGTGGCAGAGCTCTGACCTTGCTCCTGTGGGTCCTGCGCTTCTAGGCGGTTTATGCTAGCCTCAGTGGCTCACTGTGACCCTCCACGTAGCCCTTTTCTCTCTAGGGCCAGGGTCACAGTCTACTGAGCCTTTTTCATCATAGGCTGCAAGGAGGTTGGTGAGAGAACTCCCACAGTCTCTGTTCAGCCTCCTGTCCTGACAGGGACCTGACTTCCCCTTCCAGGAGCTGTTCCTGTAGTGGTGGGTTGGGGGGGGGGAGGGAACCCGGGCCCACCCTCTACTCCGGGTTCCAGCCCAGGGACCCTAATGGTAGCAGTTGTTGGCAGCCAACCTTTCACTGCCAGAGTTGCTACATTTCCCTGGGCCACTTCCCCACAGCTCTCCTGCTTTTCCCTTCTTCACCCTTACCTTAGGGCTCCTTTAACGATGGTTTGAGGGTGTCTTCAGTAACCAGCCACACTTCCTCTCCTCTGACTCCCTGGCTCCCCTGCCTGACTGGAGTGAGCCCTTTTTATAGTAACAGCAGGGTCTTACTTAGAGTCAGGTGGTCACATTAACTGAATGGCCTCACCTGACTCTTTGCAGGTTAATTAGAGTCAGGTGTTCTCATTAGCCTGGAGCAGCCCCTGCTCTGGTCAGTCAGGGAACAGAAAACTGTTAATTCAGTGGCCAGTATATCTGCCTTCTGCTATTCTGCTGTACCCAGCTGGCCTGGGTCTATCACATAGTTCTTTCAGCATTAATCTAATTCTCTTTTCTACAGAATATGTAAAATGTATGTAGGGAGATTTAAGAATATACCAAATGTTTTTTTTTCCTTTTAAACACAATAGTTATTTTTATGTTTCAGTAAAATATGGGTTCTTCTCCACCCCCCTCCAAAACAGGGCAAAATATTACCATGACTTTCATTCTATCATGCCAGGAGGGCTGCTCTATCTATTGGGATCCAGGAAGTGGGCAGGCTTTGCTAAAAGACCTCCCCCCAGCCTAAGGGGAGGATCCACTGGGCCTGGAAACCAAATGATTCCGGGGGACAACTAATGAAATAACAGGAACAGGAGTGAGGTCAAAGGGTCAAATGAAGGGAACCTGACTGGGACACTGAGCAGAGAACCCCGGACAGTGCCCACTGCTCCTCGAAGGCGTCAAGGGAGCCAGTGGACACTGCCCAGAAGAACTCTGCCCAGATGCATGAACGAACGGAGGATCGGAAATAGGCCCCACAGTCACAGGAGATGCCATCTGCCAACAGAAGTCACCAGAGTCGGAGACCTCCTGGACTACAACCAGGGAGACTGGCTGGACCCCGTGACGCTCGCTCAGCGCATGGGGCTCTCCAGGCCTCGTACTCCCCAGTGCGTACTTCAGGAGGTGAAGGGCACTTTGTCGCCCGGTGCACGGGCCTACCTCGACCGGGTCCTGTGAGAGGGCACGCCCTGCTCACCCTCCACCCCAGGCCTTCCAGACCTTTTCATTGGGCCCCTGTTCCGTGGACCCAACCGGTCCCCCCACCCCTTCACCGTGAGCCGGCTGCGCGACTTGCAGCCGGTTCATTTCCAAACTGCGCC
This sequence comes from Mauremys reevesii, assembly GCF_016161935.1. Lineage (NCBI taxonomy): Eukaryota > Metazoa > Chordata > Testudines > Geoemydidae > Mauremys > Mauremys reevesii. Next base: position 225,690 of record NW_024100857.1, read on the forward strand.
AAGAAAACACCTATACACACTCATGCTCAACACCCTTCACTTCCTCACCCTCGTGTCCCGCCCCGACACAAAGTGGCGGGACCTTCTGCCACCTTTCGAGGGTGAGGCACCCCAGTGGGCCAGCCTATATTCTACCCAGGTCCTGAGGCTCGTCGGGGATATCAGTTGGCGGCTCCTTCATGGGGCCGTGAGCACGGGTGTGTATCTGGCGTGATTTACCCCCGTCCTGGACACCTGCCCCTTCTGCAGCATGAGGGAGACCCTGGTGCACGTTTACCTGGAGTGTGCCAGGTTGCATCCCCTATTCCGGCTCATCCTAGACATGCTGTTACGTTTTTGGTTGCACTTTTCCACTCACCTTCTTATTTATGCACTCCCTATCCGTGGCCCCAAGAAATCACGGGACCTCCTAGTCAACCTCCTCCTAGCCCTGGCTAAAATGGCCATCTATAAAAGCCAGGAGGGCTGCTGTCAGGAAGATATGCCTATAGATTTCTCAAAAGTAAGCAAATCACTTTGTATTACCATGTTTAACCTGAGCAATTCCCAATCCTCCTCTCTGCCTACTACTGGTCTGTCTGCTGTAGAAATGACTGGCTGTCAGATCTGCAGTCCCCCTGCAATAGTTAGCCCCAAATCATCTTGGGAGTGATGCGTGTGTGTTGCTGATACAAAGTGTCATGTTTCATCTTGTAAATGAATGTCTTGCCCCTCATTTTCCCTCCCTGAACATACACAGAATTTCATCCCAACATTAATAAATTCCGAGGCTCAGTTGTGTGTGTGTGTTTAGAGAAAAGATCAAAATAGTTCAGTCAGATACATGGTGCCATGAAAGATTAATCATAACTTTAAACACAAAGCCTGCCTTAAGCATATCTCCAAATAGGCAGATATCACATATCAGTAGTGCAAAACAGTTCACTGAGTTTAGCTCACAGATCCCACCAGTTCATATTCAGTACTAAACAGCACATACTGTAGTAGCAATGTAACAACTAAACAAAATGAAAAGTGAAGTAAATCCATGAATTGTATGAATAACCACCTGCCTGCAGATGTATCAATTAATGCCGCATACCACATTATTCACTGACATGTATGTCAAGTGCCCTTGACTAGGTCTGGAAACTCTCTTATTCCTGATAGACTTTATCATGTAGTGTTTCCTCACACATGTATAGCATTACATATTGGTGCAATGGTTCACCTTCTCTATTTGCTTCCTCAAAAAGGGTATGAATATTTCAGTAATGATACATCCTTCATGCTGAAAGGTGAGTGCTTAAAACATTTCTGAGCACTGGTGTTAGGAACATAGGTATGTTATGAAGCCACTGGTGCACCCCTATAGTTAAAAGGCCAAGACTGGCTATTTACTAATCATGATGCTTTTATGAGGCAAAAAAAAAAGCATAAGAAACAAAAGGGAGAGAATAAAGAACCAAAAGAAGAAAAGAAGGAAGTGAAGAACAATGTAAAAAGTATGGACAAAATACTTTTTTGTATAAAAATGATGTTTCTATCCATCAGCTTTCAGGAACCTAGGAAGTGCCAAGCAACCTACATTGATTTCTGAATACTGGAAAAGACTTTCTAAAAGTTGGCAATATTTTGTTTTCTTTTAAATTATAGAAGGCTGCCAATTATTTAAAATTACAGACTGAAAAACAATTAATTCAGCTCATCCCATCTACCAAGCAACAGCCCAAACCAAATACTAACACCCCATACACTGGGCCTATACTTCAATCATCTTACCTCTATTCAGAGCACATAAAACAGTATGCCCTGGGATTCCACAAATCTGGCCATTCAAGTATCCTAGGGCCCTTATAGAGAACATCCTGCCAGCCACCGTCTCTGTATTATATTGAGAGGGATAAAGCATCAATGCCTATTTGTGTACCAAGTGTAAATATATATGTCAAAAGAAGGTATTGAGAGGTACTGGAGTTAGGACTCCTGCGTTTGATTTCCTCCATCTGTCACTGATAACTGTGTGATATTGGACAGGTTGTTTCACGTCTGTATCTCAGTTTATATGATGAGAATAACCCTTTCCTACCTCTTATTAGCGAAGGTCTGTAAAGGGCTTTGAGATCCTCAGCGGAAAGGGGCTATAGAAGTGCAAATTGTTCTTAAAAGAACATACAAGTAAGCCTAAATTGAAAAGTGAGAGACAGATCAGCCCACTTGCTTATAATCGTGCTGACATTAGAAGAGACACAAAGTATGCTTACAAAAGGTCACTTGGGACAGTCTGGTTGTTTTGGGAAATACAGTTTATACCATTCTCTTGTCTGTCTAGCATATTCAGCAGAGGAAGTATATGTGGTGCTGGGAGATGAAGCCACATTCTGCTATGCCCTCCGTCCTGTGGAGACTTCCCACAGGCTTGTCTTTCTTTCTCAATAGACACAATCATAACAACAATGATTGCAGGAGACATCCACACATAATCCAGCAAATAAACTAAACAGAGAGAGAGAGAGAGACGGGGAGAGAAATCTAGCCCATCTTTGTTTAGAAAGTCTCCAGCAATGAAAGCAAAAGGATAAAAACTTGGAAAGTTTGAGTGACAATATTCAGATGTTCTCACAAGTGTGTTTGAAAACCTCATTTCAGTCCCTAGTAAAACATCAGGAAACAGATGAGGAAATACTCTTTCCATTAAAAGCAAAACCCCACAACCTAGATGTATTTCTTCCTTCATCCTAATTGAATACTGTATTTTGTGAAGTGGAACTGAGTATGTCAGGCTAGATACTCAGCTGGTGTAAATCTGCATAGCTCCCCTGAAATCATTGGAGCTATGCCAGTTTAAACCAGTTAGGATCTGGCCCCCACTACATCTTCTTTAATGACTGAAGCTAACTTGACCATGCAGCTCTGTGTAATGCAGGCTATGATTACAGTCCAGTTCTCAAAAACTGGGTGCTAGTTCAGACTTATCAATAAACATACTGATAACAAGATGACTTGATTTTTCCAAGCACTAACATAAAGGCACACCTGAATCAGGAGTCAAAACTCTCAGCATAGAGGTATGTCACATTTTAACTTAGAAAAAACACAAACTGAAAATTAATTAAGTGCCTTTAAAGATATCTCAGTTCTTTCCATATGCAATGCAGCAACTGCACTTTGTAAGTAATGCTCTTATTAAAATTAGCAAAGTGGTTTCAGGTCACTGCATTTATATAGGCCACTCCTAAAGTAGGCCTGGGGCTTGTGACTGCCCTGCAAAGAGTATGAGGTAGCTTGGCAAATTCATGTGTCTGAAATTTCCCCCTAATTCAGGGCTACACTTTGGATTTACCACAAACAGTAAAAATTATAATAAATCAGAATCATATTAGCTGCTTAATACATACACCAAGATTTCATGAGAGCAGAAAGTTAGTGTACCCTCATAGATAAATTGCAGAAGGGAACTGTTGGCTGTACAAACACAGCAAATTTTACAGATTATTTTATTTAAATCTGACTTCCTCAGTTATTCATTTGTAGATTACACCAAGTCAACCTGCACAATAACCATTGGTATGTGAATAAAATTTCTCCACTCCTTTTAATGAGATAATTTTGCAAGAAGCAGATTCTATGTAAATTAAAGAAACATAAGTTGGTTGCTTTATAGAGTGGGTGAATGGGTTTCAGGGTGTTCTGATTTTCTTTTTTAGAACCCCCCTTTGGAGGGAATGGATTCAAGAGACTAGCAATGGGATATGCAGCCTTTTACCTTTAGGTCACTGGTTTAAATACAACCCCTCTTGGACATGATCAAGAGTTGTTAGCACTTGTGGCCTATGTGTAATAATTGGGAGTCTCAATCTTCCTGTTGGACAAACATTCATATAATAAAATCACAATCACAGTATAGTGGGACTATTTGGCACCTTCATTGGCAATCTCAGCACAGAGGCCAAAGTTTGAATGGGACTTGAAACTGTCCTTGTAGATCTATTTATTGTTAGTTGAACAATACATGTTTCTATTGTTTATTTCTGCTTAAATTAAGTCATGAGCACAAAAATAAACAGAACCACCAAAGCTATTGTTCATGCCCACTGAGAACATGTGTTAAAAAATGTTTTAAAACTTTTAGGGCCAGATTGCATAGTGTGCATTTTAGAAGGTGTAGCACACAAAAGGGAGTCCAAGCAGAAAGGCCGCAAAGGTGGCTTTAACTAATTCTGAGGGCCTGGTTATACTTGCAGATGTAGAGTGCTGTGAGTTAAACCTGCCTCCGGAGAGTGCAGTATGGAAAGCGCTGCAGTCTGTCCACACTGACAGCTGCTTGCACACTGGCATGGCCACATTTGTGGCACTTGCAGCGGCATTGGGAGTGGTCCCTTATGGGCAGCTATCCCACAGAGCACCTCTTCCCATTCTGGCGCTGTGGCTTGTGGGAGGGGATGGGGGGTGTGGGGCATTCTGGGTCGTGTTTCAATGTCCCATGATGCATTGGTTCACATCGCAGGATTCCCTGTGCTTCCATCCACATTTGGCGCCACCTTTCAATGTTTTTTGTACTGTGCGCTCTGTCTTCCCTTTCTGTCTGCGGGAATGGAGCCCGAATTGTTGAGGAGTATGCTGACGAGTCTCGCTGGCATGTCACGTTTGGCAGTCGAGTTATTCCTTAGGATCCAAAGTGACAGTGAGGGCTCCGATGATGATATCAACTCGAGTAACGCATACAACATGAGATTGCTTGTGGCATTCACAGACATGCTCACCACTGTAGAACGCCACTTTAGGGCTCGGGAAACAAGCACTGAGTGGTGGGATCACATCGTCTTGCAAGTCTGGGATGATGAGCAGTGTCTGCAGAACTTTTGGATGAGAAACGCCACTTTCATGCCACTGTGTGAGGAGCTCACCCCCACCCTGCGGCACAAGGACACAAGATTGAGAGCTGCTCTAGGGGAAGTCAAAATGCCCATTGTGATCCTTGGAGATCCCGCTTACCCTTTAATGCTGTGGCTCATGAAACCCTACACAGGGAGCCTTGACAGTAGCAAGGAGCAGTTCAACAGCAAGCTGAGCCGGTGCAGAATGACTGTGTAGTGTGCTTTTGGCTGTTCAAAGGGCCGCTGGTGCTCTCTGTATGGGAAGCTGGACCTGGCCGATAACAGCATCCCCGCGGTTATATCCGCGTGCTGTACCCTCCATAACATTTGTGAAGGGAAGGGTGAACAATTCACTCAGGCATGGAACTCGGAGGTTCAACACCTGGAGGCTGAATTTGAACAGCCAGAGAGCAGGGCTATTAGAGGGGCCCAGCACGGGGCTGCAAGGATTAGGGATGTCTTGAGGGAGCAATTTGAGGCTGAAAGTCACCAGAAATGTCTGGTGCCCTGCACGGAAGTGAAGTGCAGTGGTTCCAATGTTAGTAGGAATCTGTGTTTGCTACACTGACTTGCAGTACCTGTTTCTTTCTTTTACTTTATGCAATAGATTCATAGATTCTAGGACTAGAAGGGACCTCGAGAGGTCATCGAATCCAGTCCCCTGCCCTCATGGCAGGACCAAATACTGTCTAGACCATCCCTGATAGACATTTCTCTAACCTACTCTTAAATATCTCCAGAGATGAAGATTCCACAACCTCCCTAGGCAATTTATTCCAGTGTTTAACCACCCTCACAGTTAGGAACTTTTTCCTAATGTCCAACCTAAACCTCCCTTGCTGCAGTTTAAGCCCATTGCTTCTTGTTCTATCCTTAGAGGCTAAGGTGAACAAGTTTTCCCCCTCCTCCTTCTGACACCCTTTTAGATACCTGAAAACTGCTATCATGTCCCCTCTCAGTCTTCTCTTTTCCAAACTAAACAAACCCAATTCTTTCAACTTTCTTTCATAGGTCATGTTCTCTAGACCGTTAATCATCCTTGTTGCTCTTCTCTGGACCCTCTCCAATTTCTCCACATCTTTCTTGAAATGCAGTGCCCAGAACTGGACACAATACTCCAGTTGAGGCCTAACCAGCACAGAATAGAGCGGAAGAATGACTTCTCGTGTCTTGCTCACAACAAACCTGTTAATGCATCCCAGAATCAAGTTTGCTTTTTTTGCAACAGCATCATGCTGTTGACTCATATTTAGCTTGTGGTCCACTATAACCCCTAGATCCCTTTCTGCTGTACTCCTTCCTAAACAATCTCTTCCCATTTTGTATGTGTGAAACTGACTGTTCCTTCCTAAGTGGAACACTTTGCATTTGTCTTTATTAAACTTAATCCTGTTTACCTCAGACCATTTCTCCAATTTGTCCAGATCATTTTGAATAATGACCCTATCCTCCAAAGCAGTTGCAATCCCTCACAGTTTGGTATCATCTGCAAACATAATAAGCGTACTTTCTATGCCAATATCTAAGTCGTTGATGAAGATATTGAACAGAGCCGGTCCCAAAACAGTCCCCTGTGGAACCCCACTTGTTATACCTTTCCAGCAGGACTGGGAACAATTAATAACTTCTCTCTGAGTACAGTTATCCTGCTAGAATAAGGAATTTTTTCCAAGCCAAAAAATCCATTTATTGAAAAGAAACACAATTGCTTGGGAAACAGAAAGGGCAAGGGGGTGGGGTGGGGAAACGGTACAATCACAGATTTGCGTATGTCCTGTCTGGAGTGCTGTGCAATGAGTGCTGCACTTCAGGATGGCTATGGGGTTTGAATGCAGTGGGTAAGGGTCATAGTTTTCAGGGCTGGGTGGTGAAGCTTCAGGTGTTGGAGGCAGCTGGTGGCGGTAAGAACCCAGATGTTGGGGAAAGTGAGTTGGAGGTGAAATGAGGGCATAAGGGAGAGTTTTGGGACAAGGGCTGCAGGTGAGTCGGGGGGCAGTAGTGCTCTGCCTTCATGGCTACCAGCATCTGGATAGAGTCTGCTTGGCGCTCCATTATGCTTATCAGCTTATTCATGCTTTGCTGCCGGAGCACCGCGCTTTTGTGCCAGCACTCCTCGTTCTGCTGGTGGATCCTCCTTTCATTTTCCCCACCACTCCTGCACTTTTTGATTTTCATTACTTGAATCCTGCATTACTTCATGCAACATGTCTTCCTTGCTTCTACGTGGCCTCTTTGATTCTTTGGAATCTTTTGGACAGTGATAACATGGATGGCTGAGATCTCAAGGTTGCATCTGTAAATGCAAAATGCAACACTTAACTGAGGCAGCATTGTTCACACCAGACAGAGCAATGATTCCCATGTACTTAAGGGCAAGCACAGTCTACACAATAGCATAATTTGCCCGTCCCAAAGCAAGCGCACATAACCCACAAAAGCCCCCAAATGGTGAGTAAGCACAGAGTTAAGCGTGACTGATTGTTTCATGGCTGTACTGTCCTCTGGGGTTCTGTGCCATGGGGAGAGCCAACAGTGGCAGGGGGCCCCTATACTGAACACGGTCCCCACACTTTCCACAGAAGTTTGTCCTGGAAGCTATCTCACTGCTGAGGGTGACCTGGGAAGCGAGGGAGGGTCTTCTACTGCAATGAGGCTTCTGCCCCGGCCCATATGCAGCTTGCCTGTGTGCAGCAATGGTCCCCCCGCCCCTCACGGCACAGTGGTGCGGACAAGTTAGTCTTACTGGGACAAGGACCACAGTGGCTCTCCCAAGAAACCTGTGCAAGCGCATTGGCCAAGTTCTGGATGAGACCTTTGAAGACCTTTGGGGGTTGGACTAGATGACCTCCTGAGGTCCCTTCCAACCCTGAGATTCTATGATTCTGAGATTCTATGAAGAGATCACTGAGGCCGATTACCATGATGTGAGAGAGAATGTCAACGCCCTATTCCGTATCTAGGCATGCATGCAGCCAGGGCCGGCTCTACAGTTTTTGCTGCCCCAAGCAGCGCGCCGAATTGCCGCTGCGGGCGCTGGGGGGGGGCAGTCCCTGTGCCCTTAGGGCAGAAGGCGCATTTCTGGGGCCGTGGCAATTCAGCGGTAGCTCCTATGTTTAGCTGAAGCCGCCCGGGACAGCTAAACATAGAAGCTGCCACTGAATTGCCGCCGCCGCGGAAACGCGCCTGCCGCCGTAAGGGCACACAGACTGCCCCCCCCCGCCCGCGACGGCAATTTGGCGTGCTGCTTGGGGGCAAAACAACAGGGACTGTCGCCCCGTGCAGAATGCCGCCCCAAGCACCAGCTTGGAATGCTGGTGCCTGGAGCCAGCCCTGCATGCAGCCCTAGCCCTTCTCACCCTAAGAGCCCACACCGAATAACTTCCTTCCCAAAATAAAAGCCGCTTACTGGGAACCTCCTCTGGTGTTTGTCCTTCCCCAAGCACTGGCCACTGTGACTGGCTACCTTCCTCCTGGCTTGAGAACAGCTCCTGACTGCATGCATCTAGGGATTCTGGGTGCCTTCCCCTGCCTCAGCACACTCACTCCCGCTTTGCTCCTCCTCCTCCTGCCTTGTTGAACTGGCTCTGAAGTGTCCATGGTGGTATTTGGAGTGGAGGTGGCGTCGTCCACAAGTATTGCGTCCAGCTCTTTGTAGAAATGGCAGGTCTCGGGGGCAGCACCGGAGTTGTTGTTTGCCTCGTGGGCTTTGCAGTAGGCATTTCGCAGCAACTTCACTTTAATCCTACACTGCAGTGCATCCTAGTCCTGGCCCCTTTCCATCATGTCCCTTGATATCTGCCCAAAGGTATCGTAATTCCTACATCTGGAGCGCAGCTGGGACTGGACAGCTTTCTCCCCCCCAAATACTGACAAGGTCCAACACCCCACTATTGCTCCATACTGGGGATCGCCTGGCGCATGGAGGCATAGTAACCCGGAAAGATTCGCTGAGAGCATTCCACGTCTGGCTGAGCAAACAGGAAGGGGATTTTCAAAATTCCCAGAGAATTTAAAGGGCGGGTCGGACGGTTGGTCACCTGAGGGCAGGGCAGTAGAGTTCAAAGTGATGACCAGAGTGGCTAGAACAGGCATTGTGGGACACTTCTGGAGGCCGATCAGAGCGCATTAACAGGAGAGGTTGTCCACACTGGCACTGCGGCGCTCCAGTGGGGGTGCAGCAAATGTTATTCCACTTGCCGAGGTGGAGTACCAGCAGTGCTGCAGACGCGGAGTCCGAGCACTCTACGTGCCTTGTCAGTGTGTACGGGGAGTGAGCTAGTGTGCACGGGGCTCCTTTATTGCGCACTAACTCGCAAGTGTAGCCAAGCCCTGAGTTACTCCACATCCCATAGTTATACAGCAGCCATTCATGGCTGCTCCCTATGGGCCACTGCGGTGACATGGAATCTCTGGGGCACAGGACTGCCTTAACTATACCTCCTCTCACTTCAACTCTATGAAATGCCCCCTGCCTGAGGGCCTCCTGTGTGGAGAGAAGAGGTGTGTGTGCGCCGGGGTATTCCCAAGAGTACATCTTGCATCCCTCCCGCAGTCCCTTTACACCAGTGCAAAGGGTTGCAGAGTAGGGGTGAATTCCCCTGTCTATGTATGTGCAAAATTGATTGAAATTAGTGTGCACTCTGAATGTAATAATTTAGACTCTGGACTGGGTGCTATCTTTGTCATTGTACTACAACTTTCTCACCTAGCAGAGAAAAAACAACATGGTGTTCTTGCACTAGGGGATTTTCATGTCAGATGTAAGTATGAGAGTTTAATACTTCTAGAAGGGTTCACTGACATTCACCCAACTATATAAACATTCCTCTCATACTTAGATTTACACTAGTGTGTGGTGAGGTTCTCACTATAAAGACTAGAGCCTGTTTACCCAGATCCATGTGGAAAATGGCAGAGAACTGTTCTGTGTTGATTTATACAGCTGTGTGAGAGCCCTTTGCATGCATGAGCTCAGGCTGTTCGATAAGGGATTGATAATCCATTCTGTTCTTACTAATTGAGAAATATTCTCAATAGACCAGAGGTCCCTAACTTCCAAGCCTGCTAATATAAAAAGAAGTGTGTGTGTTAGGTGAATGGTGGTTGTGGGATAATACATTGGGTAGCTGTGTAAAAGAACCCGGGCATTCCCATGATGATGCTCTTCAAAAAAAGAAAGAGAGTTTCTTAAGCTTTTAGCAGAATTGCACCAGGGTTTTGACACAGTATTTCATCAGCTTAAGAGAAAGAATGAGATACTGATGGTGACAAAAAAAAATAGAGATGAAGGAGTTGAAGTTGATAAAGATAGATAATGAAAACCAAGATGCTTAAAGAGGTGACCTGCTGCCTACTTAGCATAAATACATTTAAATGTTACATTTTTCTTTTTATAGTTACTATCAGTTTTACTTCTGTTTAATTTCATTTTTCTTTTGTAACTGTTCAGTCGAGTATTATTCACATTTAAATGCTAACCCAGTGGCTCTCAATCTTTTCAGACTACTGTGCCCCTTTTAGAAGTCTGATTTGTCTTGTGTACCCCAAGTTTCACCTCACTTAAAAACTACTTGCTTACAAAATCAGACATAGAAATACTAAAGTGTCACAGCACACTCTTACTGAAAAGTTGCTTACTTTCTCATTTTTACCATATCATTATAAAATAAATTAATTGGAATATAAGTATTGTACTAACATTTCAGTGGATAGTATATAGAGCAGTATAAACAAGTCATTGTATGAAGTTTTAATTTGCACTAACTTCACTAGTGCTTTTTGTGTAGCCTGTTGTAAAACTAGGCAAATATCTAGATGAGTTGATGAACTCCCTGGAAGACCTCTGCATTCACCCAGGGGTACGCATGTTCATGGTTGAGAACCACTGTGCTAACCTAACATTGCTAAAAAAAACATATGTGAGCTGGTGTGTTGGTGCAACAGCACCACCTCTAGCCAGGCAGAGCATTACACCTGAGTTCACGCAGTCTAGCAGGGCTCTGTCAGTCAATTCCTGATGCCCTGAAAATCCCTTCTGTTCTTAAATGCCTCAGGGGTTTGGTAGGGGAACCCAAACCTGCCCACTTCACCACGTTCCAGCTCAGAGTCCTCAATCTAGACAAGCCAAACCAGGACTCAACTCCAGCCAAGCTCTAAGCTCCTTCCTACCTCCCCCTGGTTTCTTTAGGCTCTTCAGCCTGCTGGTCTGGTCATCTCTTCTTAGGGTGCTGTCTCTGAGCAGCTTTTCAGCAACTTACTGACAAGAGTTCTCTTCTCCAGCCTGCTCACTCCTCTGGCAGCCACCCCTCTGCTTCCTAGCTCTTTTATCTTTCCAGCTGCTGTGAGGCTGCCAATCAGCATTGGCTGGGACTACCTGCATTAACCCCTTGGTTGTTGGGCCAGCATGTAGTATATACATCCCATGACACCTTAATAATAATTCTTTCATTTTTTTAGAACTTAAATTCATTGTTTTGCATTTTTTAGAGTTAAAATAATTCAAGTAACTTGGTTTTTCTTTTTCTTTTTTTTGTAATTGGTATAAGTAAGGCTGCGAGTCTGTCATGGAAGTCACAGATTCTGTGACTTTCTGGGACCTCCATGACTTCTTCAGCGGCTGTTGTGGCTGTTGTGCGGTCCTGGTCCCCCCTGGTCCCCAGAGCAGCACTGGCAGTACTGAGCCATGCCCCTCCAGCAGTAGCGAGCACCAGTGATGCCCTGAAGTCCCTACACCTCGGAGCGCTCATCCAGAGCAGCAGTTGTGCCCCCAGAGCAGCTAAAATTTAGTCAGTGGTATTTAAAGTACAAGTCATGGACAGGTCACTGGGCTGTGAATTTTTGTTTACTGCCCGTGACCTGTCCATGACTTTTACTAAAAATACCCATGACTAAATCTTAGGTATAAGTCTCTATCTAAGACTAAGCCCATTGGAGACTGTGACAGGGCAGCCCCGCCCCTCACTAGCCCCAACAGCATCAGACCGGTAGCTCTGACAGAGGAAGTCCCTCCCTGTTTGTACTGGGCATGCTCCAAGTGCTCTGGGAATATAAAAGGAGAGAATTCAGCTCAGTCTGGGCTGGTGGCTGCAGGGGAAGGACCTTCCTGGGAAGCTCCTGTGGAGAACTAGCCACCACCCTTGAACTCGCTGGGACCTGATGCTTCCCCTGGCCAGCATGAAGTCTGGCTGCAGGTGGAGCCTGAGGAGGCAATGGACCCGGAGGCCTGTGGAGAACCTGGAGATTCGTGGGAGACTCCAACTCTCAGCTTGGTAGGAAGCAACCCGGGAGAGGGTTGATGGACTGGTACCTTGCCCCCAGTAAGCCTCAGTGTGTTTTGGTAGGACCCCCTGCTGAGCCTGTGGCAAGGTCCTGTGGTGCTGTTAGGGGCAATCCTGTGGACTCTGGCCACTAGGCTATGTTACCCCATAACCAGGGGTAATCCTATAGACTCTGGCCACTAGGCCATGTTGCCCTGCAATGAGGGGCGTGAACCCTCATAGAGACCATAAAATTTGACACTTTTTTTTTAGTTACTGTTCTAATAAATTAATGCTTAAAATATTTGACCATTTTTGAAATTATCTGTAAATATTTGACCAATGTCTGACTGGTCAATTGACCAATCATTTTTGGACTGGTCAAATGCCCAGCCCTGGTCAGGCAGCCTTCTCCTCATTGCCTGGGTGCCAACTAGGGGGTCACTGAGAGCACATTATTGACAGTCTCTCTACTCTCAGTTCCAGTACCTAGCATCATAGCAGACACAGTAGCCAGGAGAAGCAATTGCTCGGGAAGTCCTTCTCAGCCCTTGTAGCCAAGGGATAGAGTATGGTCAGACCAGACTAAATCTTCAGAGTACTTAGCGGCCAAACTCTAAAAGGTTGCTACTGGGCATGTGTGAACTGCAATTTTCAGTGGGTCATAACTTAGCCAACTTTGGGTAGATTTTTACAAGGACATAAAAGGCATATCCTTGACACCAAAGCATACAGATGCTAGCGTTTCTAAATTAACTGGTTGTACCAGTTTTTCATATGAGCAAAACAACATAGTTTTCCCTAATCTATGTTCACAGAAACATCTGGACCACTCTAGCTGAAAATTAAAAAAAAAAAAAAAAAATTCAGCCTGAGACAGACCCCTGGCTTGGAAAATTTCAACCCAAACAGCTAATGTTTTGCAAAGTTATTAACAACATGGTCTTATAAAGGAACATGTTAGGCAAACTTATCTAGAGGTGTCACTACCAGATTTGCTTATATTCAAAGAAAGTATGTCAATTTTGGCCCTAATAAAGAAAGAGGTGTAGGTTAGTAGTGTGATCCTGTAGCAGTGTAGCTTTGATGCTGACTTCCTCTGGGGTCTTGTGCAAGTCTCCATAAACTTAAACTTTGTCTCCATTTTCCTGTCTGTAAAATGGGGCATACTACTACTTACCTATACCTGCCTCTCAGATGTCATGCCATAGACCCACTCTGTCACCTTGGATAAATCAGTTCACTTCTCTGTGCCCCATTGCTTGTCATATCTATTTAGATTGTAAGCTCTTCAAGGGCTATCTCTTACTATGTGTTTGTATAGTACCTAGCAAGAAGTTATCTTGACTGAGGCCTCTACAAACTACATACTAATAAAAAGTTAAACATTTATTCCAAGTTCTTCTCTGCTTTGTATTTTCCTGTCTTCTTTGTCTGACCTTTTAATTATAAACTCTTTTGGGCAGGATCTGTATTCATTCTGTGTCTTCTGCATGGCTGAGCTCTTTGTCAGGGCTTACTAATCAAATAGAAAGTAGTAGTATGGGCCAAGCGGTCCTCTCTACTTCTGGAGAGGATCCAGCTCTGGTGGTCTGGCTGGGGAGTAGCTGAGTGCCAGCTCCATGGCATTATCCCCTCCTGCTTTTCCTTGACCCAGTGAAAGCCTCTCCATGGATCCAGGGGAAGAGGCTCTAAGCATAAGGAGGATTACAATCCATGAGTTGAAAGGAGGGTAGACAGGAGCATGGCTGCTCTCCAAGGTACCATGACCCCCAACCCTACTGAGGATCCCAGAACAAAATGTTTATTTTGTTAGCATTCTATTACTTGCTGTTAACCTAAACTGATTGGGGTCCAGTGGTGGATCCCATGGAATCATGGCTCTTGTAGAGTTATGTTCCCATGCAGGTTGGGGAAACTCCACCAGAGAGGTCCTTTGGGGCCATCTGCCTGTCCCAAGTCAGGGTAAAGGAGGAGGGTTGGGCGTGGGGCTAGCAACTCCACCCTGTAAAAATCAGCTTGCTACAGAAACGCCAACAATAGAGTTAACAGAGACTTTTAGCCTGGAAAAAGAAGCGTCTTCAACTCGAAGATGCATGACGCTGGGTGGTGAAAGCCGCGAGGAAGCCACTAAGCCGATCACCCTTCTTGCAGCCAGGAGGATTACCATCGGCACATGGAACGTGAGGACCATGTACGAGTCAGGAAAGACGGCGCAGGTTGCAGCAGAGATGAGGAGCAACAACCTGACCCTACTAGGCATTAGCGAGACAAGATGGACGCAAGCTGGACAGAGACGACTGTTGACAGGAGAGCTGTTGCTGTATTCAGGACATGAAGAGGGTGACGCACACCACACACAGGGAGTAGGCTTCATGTTGTCCAAGCAGGCACAGAGAGCACTGATTGGTTGGGAGGCACATGGTCCCAGGATCATCACAGCATCCTTCAGAACTAAAATGAAGAGGATTAAGATGAATGTTGTTCAGTGCTACGCTCCAACCAATGACAGTGAAGAGGAGGACAAAGACTACTTTTACAACAGACTCCAGAAAATATTAGAGACTCTCCCAGACAAAGACATTACCATCCTTATGGGAGACTTTAATGCCAAAATTGGACCTGATAACACAGGATACGAACAAGTCATGGGGACCCATGCTCTGGGAGAGATGAGTGAGAATGGAGAGAGATTTGTGGATCTGTGTGCACTTAACAACCTGGTCATAGGAGGCAGCATCTTTCCTCACAAGCGGATCCACAAGAGTACCTGGGTATCGCCAGCAGGCATGACAGAAAACCAGATCGACCATGTCTGCATTATCAAGAAGTTCAGAAGATCCTTGCAGGACGTTAGAGTTAAAAGAGGAGCAGACGTGGCGTCCACCATCACTTAGTGGTGGCCAGATTGAAGCTGAAGCTGAAGAAGAACTGGATAGACGCGTCAGACAGAAGAGCGAAGTACAACATCAACCTTCTGAAGGACCATAAGACCAAGGAAGATTTTGGATTGACGCTGAAGAATAAGTTTTCAGTACTACAGGATCGGTCTGAGGAAGAGGAAGACAGTGTACTCAACAGATGGCAGAAAGTGAGAGACACACTTAGGTCAGCATGCCAGGAAGTGCTTGGAATTAAGAAACACCAGCAGAAAGAGTGGATCACAGCAGAGTCCTTGACAAAGATAGAAGACAGAAAGAAGAAGAAGGCAGCAGTCAACAACAGCAGGACTAGAGCAGCAAAGGCCAAAGCTCAAAAGAGTATGCTGAAGCCCACAGAGCAGTGAAGAGGAATATTAGGAAGGACAAGAGAGATTATGTGGATGGACTGGCAGCAGAAGCAGAGCAGGCAGCATACAGCGGTAACATGAAACAGCTGCGATACTACCAAGCGACTGTCTGGAAAGTTCAGCAAGCCAGAACGTCCCGTTAAAGACAAGCAGGAAAGTCTATAACAGGAATAGAACTACAGATGAACAGATGGGCGGAGCACTTTGAGGAACTCCTGAACAGACCAGCACCACCAAATCCACCAGACATCGACCCAGCCAACGAGGACCTCCCAATCAATTGCGATAAACCAACCAGAGACGAGATCAGAAAAGCCATCACCATGATGAAGAACAGGAAGGCGGCTGGACCTGACGATATCCCAGCAGAGGCCCTGAAAGCAGACCTGGATGCCTCAGTGGACATGCTGTACCCCTCTTTGAGAAAATATGGGAAGAAGAAGTGATTCCGGCTGACTGGAAAGAGGATATCTCATCAAAATCCCCAAGAAAGGAGACCTCAGCAACTGTGCCAACTATAGAGGAATCACACTCCTGTCGGTGCCAGGAAGGTCTTCAACCGAGTCCTCTTAGAGAGAATGAAGGATGCCGCGATCCACAGCTACGAGATGAACAGGCAGGTTTCCGGCAGAACAGATCATGCACGGACCAGATAGCAACGCTCCGCATCATAGTCGAGCAGTCTATGGAGTGGAACTCCTCGTTGTACATCAACTTTGTTGACTATGAGAAAGCATTCGATAGCGTGGATCGAGAGACCCTCTGGAAGCTCCTTCGGCACTATGGCATCCCAGCAAAGGTGGTCAACCTGATCAAGAATTCATACGACGGCATACACTGTAGAGTGATCCATGGAGGGCAGCTCACAAACAGCTTCCAGGTGCGAACCGGGGTCAGACAAGGATGCTTGTTGTCACCACTTCTCTTTCTTCTCGTCATCGATTGGATTATGAAGACATCCACTTACAAGCGTAGGAATGGAATCCAGTGGTCATTGTGGACCCAGCTTGATGACCTGGACTTTGCCGACGACCTTGCACTCCTTTCGCACAGTAAACAGCAGATGCAAGAGAAGACCAACGTGTGGCAGCCACGTCATCACAGGTTGGCCTCAACATCCACAAGGACAAGACCAAGATCCTTAGGATCAATTCCATCAGCAACGACCCAGTCACACTGAATGGAAGCCCCCTGGAAGAAGTGCAGTCCTTCACCTACCTAGGTAGCATCATCGACCAGCAGGGTGGCACAGACGCAGACATCAAAGTAAGGATTGGTAAGGCAAGAGCAGCCTTCTTACAGCTCAAGAACATCTGGAGCTCCAGAGAGCTGTCTTTGGCAATAAAGATTCGACTGTTCAACTCCAACGTGAAATCAGTCTTACTGTATGGAGCTGAAACCTGGAGGACAACCAAAACAACCACCAGGAAGATCCAGACCTTCATTAATAGCTGCCTCAGAAGGATTCTCCAGATCCGCTGGCCAGACACCATCAGTAACATCCACCTCTTGGAGAGGACCCATCAACTCCCAGCAGAGGAAGAAATTAGAAGGAGAAGGTGGGGCTGGATAGGACATACACTACGCAAGCAGCCAACCAACATCACCAGACAGGCACTGCAGTGGAACCCCCAAGGCAAGCGGAAAAGAGGCCGCCCAAGAAATACCTGGCGACGCGACCTTCAGGTTGATAGCAAAAAAATGGGCTATACCTGGAACCAGCTAGAGCGAATGGCCCAGGATAGAAGACTATGGAGATCTGTTGTTGGCGGCCCATACCCCGGTTGGGGTGACGGGCATGAATGAATGAATGAATGATGCAGGTTGGGGAGCTGTGCGAAGGTAGAAGACCGCCATGTGGGTGGTTCTGTCATCTGTGGATCTCCCAGGATCTGGGGATTTAAGAGGCCAGTTCTCGTTCTGCAGGGGCTAGATAGCTAAACTCTGCCCTGTGAAGGAATAATGTGTTGGAAATGCAGTGTGTGGAAACTCCCAGAAATTCTTGTATCCTTGTGTATGTTCAGTTCTTTTTTTAAATAGGACAATTTGTCCTCTTAACTTTGAACATGAAAAGTGCTATATGAATGCTAAATATTATTAATTACTATTATTACTACCATTATTAAGCATGGAGAAAAATCAACATGTGTCAAATGGAAAAGGATAACTTTGTTAGGGAAGGAAATGATATTTTTAAACTTCTAAGTGGATATTGCAAACAACGGAAAGAAAAAAATCTCTAAAAATGCATTAAAAATAGACTGCTTCCTTCGAAATGTTTCAACTCCATCTTCATTGCTTTTGAAGGGTCAATAACAAGCTATTTAAGGAGGAGATATCACAATGTATATATAAAAAAAGTTTGGAGGTAGAACAAAGTGATAGTTTTCTACTTTCAAACCACATTTGCCCTGTGCCAGCATCAGCATTCTGCCATTCTTTTCACCTTTGCACCTCAGTTCAACATGGGAACAGCAGAAATATGAACTTGACAAGATCTCTAAAGTACACAGAAAAATATAGTGAATCAAACTGGAAAAGAGATTCTAATTTCTGCATCTTAGTTTTATTTTGTCTTTATCTTTAAATAATAGTATATCCATTTTTGTGTTTTAATATAGAAGAAAATATGATATTTTCATTGTAATCACACTGAAAAAAGTCAATCTTTCAATGTATGGCTTGTCTACCTGTTTATAAAAAGTGTTTATAAATTTAGTTTACATTGACATTCTGGAAGTATAATGAAACCTCTGCTCTTCTTTTAACACTTACTAATTTGCTACAGCTTGGAGCACAAGAGACTTATTTTATTAAAGAGGTTAATTCACTTAACAGTTTTTAATCTGAGCAGGTGCAACTGCAGCATTTATCAAGCACTTCAGCCTTTGAGGTCACCTTTGCTTCACACACTAATATGTCATTTTAAAATAATAATTTTTTACTCTTCTGAACTGCAGCTGTTTGCTATCAAGAAATTAAACATCAGAATTTAGGTTGGTTTACCATACAGTCCATTTTTATGGTTTACTGACTTTTGACAACTCAGGTGTCATCACCAAAGTTCCTTTAACTTTATAGTTAAAAAAGGCACCAGGGCTTCAAAAATCCTGATACAGTAATTAGAGGAAAACAGTATTAAATATCTAGGGCCACATTTTCAACCGGGCCTCAATCCGGCCACTTAAATTTGTGTCTGCAATTTTGAATGTGTATATTTTTTAATTCATAAGCCCCCCTTTATATACATTTAAAACTAAAAAAAACCCAAACCCCTCCCTTGATATGCATGTTAGAGGAGAAATATTAAATGTTATGGCTTTGTAAGATATTAAAGGTTATCAAGCATCAAAAGTCAATTCTATCATAAATTTTAAGAGTTTCTACACTTATTTTGGGGGTTCTATAAAGGCAGTGAGTGTAATTCTTCTACAGTTATACCAATAGTTTCTTCATCTTTATCTCTCTTAAACAGTCTAACTTTTTGGATATTTGCGTTTGCCTTTTCCTAGTTCATCTCAGCTATTCCAATTTTTTTGTCACAAACTTGATCAGCACTGTCTAGGGTTGCTTTTCTATTTGCTTCTTTCACTCAATCTATTTTTTCATAACCCAGAATCCTCCATAAACACATTTCCGTTTCTGTCTCTTTCAGGTGCCAAATTGTTTGGCATATAGATGAGAACAATTAATCAGAGATTCTCAATATTTTTTCAGTTACTGTGACCCTGCATTCACTCACTCAGTCTTCCTGAGATGTGCCACAGAATCCTTTGCACAAGTTCCCACAGAGCTGCAAAGGAGAGGCTGCTGGGAGCAGGGCAATGATTTATGGGGTATTCTTGGCATCTGAGGAAGAATAGTTGCAAATGGTTGAGCTAATCCGCATCAGCGGAAGACCAGCCATGGCAAATGAGAACAGGTTTGCAACCCACACAGACAAGTATAGAGAGGGGAAAAAGGGATGGAAAGCTACGAGAGGTAAAAGAAAGAAAACAAGACGAATGAGCAAATAGTTTTCTGCTTTATCTAGGGAGAGGATACAGAAAAGAGATTTCAGAGAAAAAGCATTTAGAAAACAGGAAGGGAAAATTAGATCAAATCCTCCCAAAAGAAAGAGTACCTCTTAGCCTTAGAAAGACAAAGTACTGCTTCTACAACAGTTAATTCAGACATTAGGAAGGAGCAACAGAATTGAGAATGACCTAATCTGATCTAAGGAAATTAAACTAAAAGAAAGAAAAACCAGGAAAGGGTGTCATTTCTTTTGGCCTTAGAACACTTCCAGTGTACATCCATTTTTCAAACTGTTTTCAGGAGTGGGTCCCCCAAGATTTCCCCCCTTCATTTATACATGGGATTCACAATCTCCAGCTGCTTCCCTTGGCATCGTTTCTCCTCTTACTACTTCCCATGTTACAAATGGAATTTGAGGTTATATACAGCAAAATTCAAGCAAACAACAAAAGCAGACAAAACAATGCAAACAAGAATATCTAACTTCTGTTCCATGATACAGAAGCTCCCATGAGTCTTTTTATAGTAAGGAAGAATCTGGATATATATTGTGCAAAACTGGATATAATGAATTTTGCTCCCTGAGGGTGTTTTCAGGCTACGCCCTTCAATCTGTGCTGGCAAAGTAGAATAAACAAGAAAAAATGAGAAAAAAAATAATTCCTCTTACTCACTGAACATAGACATATTCATAATCACCCAGAACCTTTTTTTTTCATTTTGCTGTCATTTGAGAAAATATTTAAAGGTCTTTCTCCTCTCTTTGCCCCCACTTCTTTCTTCAGGGCACGAGTCACTTCCAGCTACTCTCCCTGGCCTCCAATGTGATTCAGATCTATCTGAAAGAGCTAGACCAGGGGTAGGCAACCTATGGCACGGGTGCCGAAGGCGGCACACAAGCTGATTTTCAGTGGCACTTACACTGCCCAGGTCCTGGTCACCAGTCCAGGGGGCTCTGCATTTTAATTTAATTTTAAATGAAGCTTCTTAAACATTTTAAAAGCCTTATTTACTTTACATACAACAATAATTTAGTTATGTATTATAGACTTATAGAAAGAGACCATCTAAAAACATTAAAATGTATTACCGGCACACAAAACCTTAAATTAGAGTGAATAAATGAAGATTTGGCACACCACTTCTGAAAGGTTGCCGACCCCTGAGCTAGACTGAATGAGTTACCAGGTCTGAGGTCAGCAAAATGAGCCAGGATGGAAGGGTCTTACTGATACAGATCCCAAATACAGGGGCACAGGATTTGCAACAAATAAACTCCACTCTTTCAGATACACAAGTACAGGGCAATATGGCAAAAGTAGCTATTTGCTCTTCATCAGTTGAGTTCACATGGCTAGGTTTTACTTTAGTAACATCTGGATATTCAGACAGAAAGTCCAGGATGACTAAGGATGGACAAATGCATGACTGAAATCTTAAGTTTTCCCCTGAAGTACATTATTATATTAGACAGCTAACATTTTTCCCATACTGACCCCAAATACTGTCTAACAAAATGTCCTTCCAGATGGGCGTGTGAGATGGCAGATGTTCTCCCACAATGTTTTACTCATCTTTCCCTGACAGTATTGCCAATTTATTTAGATTCAAGGGTGTAAACAGGAGTTAGAGAGTCCAAATGAGGAGACTGTTCATTAAACAGGAAAATGATGTCAGATGATAATTTCTGAGAGTTCTCCTTTTACATTACTATTTTAGATAGAGCTGAGTCTAAGAAGTTGTCAACTTCCGAAGAGTGTATGAAATAAGGATGGTCAAAAAAAATACACCACCTTATAAGTCAAATACAACCCACAAGCTGTGACTAGCCCTTAAGCACCATTCCAGGCTTCTCTTGGTTTTCAGTGATTTCTGCTAGTATGAGATGAAGGGCCCAGAAAATATTTATCAAGAAGTGGTGATGCGAGCTAGGAAGTGCACATGCAGCTGATGTTTGCTGTCACCCAAGAATGTTGTTCTGAAATAGAGATGTTAATAGGTCTTCACATGGATTTCTGTACTTGTGTGCGCTGAAGAGATGACTATAGATTCCCAAGGAATGTATGGAAATTGCCACCTTACTTTGGTGGTGCCAGAGCAGCATGTGCTGGGTCCCGCAGGCAATGGTGCAGTGCAGACACTGGGCCTTGGCACCCCCATAAGCCGCTTGGCTCAGGCTGGGGAAGGAAGGGGAGAGTGTGCTGGGAGAAGGCCCCCCAGCAGGCTGCTTTGCTTGGTGGGCAATGAAGCAGTGCATACTGGCATCTGCTGTTCCAGTCTACCCCCTCCCCTTGGACCCGAGGGAGTCACCTCCTGTGAGGGGCAGCACCTCAGCGTGTGAATTAGGTTACAAACAAAACCCTTCTGCCACCCACACCTAAGGGCTTCATGGCAGCTGAGCAGCCACCAGCCGCCAGAATGAGGGAGCCACTCCCGCCACAAACAAATAGAAGGGACGTGAAGGGGGAGGGGCCCATGTGGGAGGATCTCATCAGTCGGAGGGGGCCAAAAAGAGGGAAGGTGGTTGAACCCCCGGGACCCCCAGTTCCCCAGATGAGAGCAGGCCCCTGCCCCGCGCTGCGACGGGGAGGGGCACGAGGTAGGAAATCTAGGACGCAAAGAAGAACCATTGAAGCCCCGCCCTGTCACGCGCATGAGAAACCTCCCGCGCGCGGTTAGTCTGGAGGGGAAGAGCACAGCACAAGAGGCGGATTCGCGCTAACGGTCGGTGGTCACGAGCCAGGTCCCCCATTGGCTGGGTGTCCCGCGCCGGCCGCCCATTGGCTGTAGTTTCGGCTCGGCGGGTAACGGCCCGGGGCCGCCAGGCGCGTGGCTGTCTGAAGCAATGGCCTCGAGTGGCTCCGAGGAAGGGGCGGCCGAGGTAGAACCGGGCTCGGGTCAGAGCTCCCGCTCATGGCCTGCCGGGCCCTCGTCCGGCGCTGGGCCGAGCCGGCGGCCGCTTCTTTCCAACCAGGGCGAAGAAGAGGCGGAGGCCGACCCATTGCCAGCCCAGTACCCGTCCCACCTGGGGGCCGTGCCAGGGCGAGACAAGGTGGCCCTGTACTGCGACAGGCTGCTGCGGGGCTGCAAGGTGAACGGGGCCCATACCCTGGCGCGCAGCACTGGCCGGGGCAGGTGGGGAGTCCCCTGGAGCTGCCTGCGAGGGGAGGGGACGGGGCGGGGGCGTCATCAGGGCATCCGAAGAGGCGAGGCGCGCTCAGCCCCACGCGTTTAGAGCCCTCTGACGGTAAACAGCGCCAGCCAACGGGAAGATTCACATAAGGGACCGTGCGATCATGCCCTTGGGACGCTGCCCCAAGGAGGAGGGAGGAGGAGAGTGTAATGGGAGGGGAGAGCAATCGGAACCGAAGGGAAGGGAGGAGGAAATGGAGATGGAAAGGGGAGGGACTGGGAAGAAAAATAAAAATCCAAGAAAGGTTAGAGAACACCCTTGCAGAGTGCCATGGTGTTTACTGGGCCTGTTAGTTCCAGGATATGAGAGAGACAAGATGGGGGAGGTGATGTCTTTTATTGGACCAGCTTATGTTGGTGAGAGACACACTTTCCAGCTTACACAGGTCCTGCAGTGGAGCTTGGTGTAGCTTGAGAGCTTTTATCTCTTGCCAACAGAATTTGGTCCAATAAAAGATATTATGGCACCCACCTTGTCTCTTATGTTATTTAGTAGCTGTGTCAAGTCTACTTCACAATGGTGTTAGTGCAAGAAATTATTGGCATTTTTTTTCTCTGTAAAATAAAATAAATTGCCAACCTCTGGGAAAAGTTGCACACCTCACAGATATTAAATAACCTTGCCACCGTAAACTATTTCATGTGTCACTCAACTGGCATTTATTTAAAAAAGAACAGTGGTTCATAGTATGTACAGTCTTAATCTTCCCATGTATTGTCATTTGATGATAAGTTAAGTTTTAGAATATTGAAGCTTGACAGAATAAATTGAAAGGCTATTCAATGATTCCCCACTGTGCTGTTTTGAGAAAGTGTTACCTCCTTTCTTAGTTATAATGCCTGTCTCTGATCAGCTGGAAAGCTATTTAAAAACTATCCTCTTTCCCTGAAGAGTAGCAGCATAATAAAATTTAGGAATTTGGTTATTATTTGTCAACACATTTTCTCACAGCACTCCGATTTAAAGTAATTGTGTACTGTTTAATTTTAACATTGTCAGTTAACTTTTTTTAAGTATTCACCCCGGTTCACTCCTTTTTGCTTTTTCTCTTTCCTGTAAGAGTGTACACTCTCCCCCCCCCACTATTTTCTTTCCTTCTCCCTCCTCCCCATTATATCCTTCTTCTCTGCTGCCCTTAGAGCAGTGGTTCCCAAACTTTAACAGCCCACAAACCCCCTTCACTAAATTGTGAAATCTTGTGAACCCTGTCCTAAAAATGAATATTTCCAGGGATTTAAGTTTAAATTTCCTCAGTGTGATTGATGGGCTTGATTTGGTCTGCATAGCTCTTGGAAGTCTGGAACCACTGGTGGGGGCATGGCTCAGGCTGCCAGCCCCAACTGCCCAGCCCTGCTCTTCCTCAGGCTTGGGCTGCCAGCCCTGCGCAGAGTGCTGGGCTTGGGCTGCTGGGGGCAGGGCTTGGACTGCCAGCCCATATTGCCCGGCCTCGCTCATCCTGGGGCTCGGGCTGACAGCCCTGCACAGAACACTGGGGTTTGAGCTGCCGGCTCCCCTGCAGACGGGCAGGGCTCAGGCTACCAGCCCAAACTGGCCAGCCCTACTTTTCCTGGGGCTCAGGCTGTCAGTCCTGCGCAGAACGCTGGGGTTCAGGCTGCCAGCTCCCCTGCTGACGGGCAGGGCTTGGGCTTCCAGTCAAACTGCCCAGCCCTGCTCTTCCTGGGGCTTGTGCTGCCAGCCCCACGCAGAGCGCTGGGGTTCAGGCTGCCAGCTCTCCTGCTGATGGGCAGGGCTCAGGCTGCCAGCCCCAACTGCCCAGCCCCACGCAGAGCACTAGGGTTTGGGCTGCCACCTCCCCTGCTGACAGGCAGGGCTCAGGCTGCCAGCCCCAACTGCCAAGCCCTGCTCTTCCTGGGGCTCAGGCTGTCTGCTCTGCAATCGGGTCCCACCTGCTGCCTCCAATGCCTGGGGTCCTCAGGCTACCCTTAGTGAAATTTTTCTGGCAAACCGCCCCCCCGTAACATTCTGCAAACCCCACTTTGGGAACCACTGCCTTAGAGTGATGTATCATGTTTTATGGATTAATGTGAAGTTTTATATGAATTTATAAGTAAAAGTGAAGTGTCTTTAAAATAGGTGAGAATTTTTTCTCTTTGTTCATGTAATAGGCAGAAGATGCCAATGAAGCAATGAGTAAATATCTTCTGGAGAAACTGAAGATGAAAGAAAAATGGCTTGGAGTCTGGAAGACCAATCCAGAGCTTTTCTTCATCAATTCTGAAAATGTCCTTATACCTTTTGTTGGAATACTTGTTGAAGTAATTTTCCTTTTTATTTTTTCATTCTAGTTACCATATATACTTGTTCATAAGCCAGATTTTTTTTAGTAAAAAAGGGAAGCACCAGAGAAGGGGTTCGGCTTATGAATGGGTATAGAGAGGGAGAGGCGGGACTCAGCCCTTCCCCCCAACAGAGGGAGCAAGGAGAGGCAGTACAGCCAGCAGAGACAGAAGGGAAGAGGTAGGGCCAGAGTCTCTCCGCTTCAGGCCACGCTACTCCTCCCCCCCCGCCCACGCCAAAGCAGCTGCAGCTCCAGGGCTGGCAGGCTGCAGCCGTGCCACTCAGCCCCATCCCCCAGAGCATGCTGCGGCCGTGCCACCCGGCCCGCTATGGCCGTGCCGCCCAGCCCACTGAAACATGCTGCGGCCGCTGCCTGATCTGGCCTACTGGAGCAGGCTGGGGCCAAGCTGCCCAGCCTGCAGGAGCAGCTCTAGCCAGGTCAGAGACATCCTTCCCTGGCCCTCCCCAGATAAGGTGGGAAGGGATGGGATAGGGAGAGTGGGGTGGGGGTGGGGTCATGGGGGGGTGGTCACGGGGGTTACTCTCCTGACTCCCAGTTTCTCCTCCCCTCCCTAGAAAATTTCCCCACCAGTTGCTGTCCCGGCCCATCAGGGTAAGCAGCTGGTGCGCCGGGACACTATGTTTACTTAAGTTTACCTCCGTGCCTGCGGATCCTCGAGTTAAACAAGCCATCTCGGCCCCCCAGCGGCTTATCCTGATGGCCCCGGAGCCAAAAAGTTTGCTGACCCCTGAATTATAGGGTCAGCTTATGAACGGGTTATAAAAATTTTCCATTTTTACTTATCCATCTTGGGGGGGTGGGGAGGATCAGCTTATAAACAAACCGGTTTATGATCGAGTATATACGGTAGTTGTCATTAAAATAAAGCATTTAGGTTTTTAAAGTTTAATGGAAAAATAAGCAAGGCTCACAGCATCTTGCACACTAATTATCATTGAGTTTTTTTCAAATGTTTCTATGAAGTTCTCAAACACCTGTGTTTTCAGATCTCCATATAGTGATGGGTATTTAAGTATTCTTCGAGTGCTTGTTCATGTCCATTCCAGTCAGGGGTGTGTGCACGCACAGAAGATTTTTCTCATAGCAGCATCTGTCAAGTCGGTCTGGGTAGCCCCTGGAGTCACGCCTTCATTGCACTCAATATAGGGCTCTGCCACACCTTCAGTTCCTTCTTACTGCCAGTGATGGTTGGCTAGAACTTCCTGTAGCCGTTGCTTAGCAAGCACATTCTATAGTTCTCTGTATATAGTTACCTTATTATTAGTTGTTGGGGGTCCCTCCCCCCATTCTGACTCCCTGGAGCTGTGGTATGCTGCGGTCCCCGGGGTTTAAAACCTGTGTGGTCCGGGTAAAGCGCATGCCGAAGTGCGATCCACACTCCTCGTGTTTACGGGGCCTAGAGGAGGGTCACCAAAAGCATTGTTGTAAGATCTGCCACGAGTTCTGCCCTAGAACTCTTAAAGAAAGGGAACAGCGGCTTAAAGTGATCTTCTTGGACTCATTCCGACCGGATCAGGGGACCTGGCTCCTAACATGTCATCCTTGATGCAGAGCGCCCCAGCACCATTGTCAAGCTTGGCACCGAGAAAAGACTGGTCCTGGGACGCTCGGCCCCATCATGGCACCTCAAGAGGTCCAGCTGAGAGCAGGCATTGATCCCACTCACCGTTGCCTCAGAAAAAAAAGAAGCTGGACGGTCCACAGAAGTAAGATTCCAGGCGGGCCACAGCTCCGATCCCCTACTGGGGCCGCGTCGACTCCTGCCCAGGCAAGGCAGTTGAGTCTGGGTCTGCCATGGTCACTGGTCCCTAGAGGCCAGCAGCCACAGCTCCCTTCGACGCGGAAGCTTTCGAAACTGCTCGGGACCTGTTGTACTTTACAGTGCCGTTCTCGCCCCCAAGGAGGGAAGAACCTCCAATGCTGGCAGCCCCACGCCCTGGCGCAGTCAAGAGGGAAGCCAGCTATGATGTCCAAGTGCTCCCCCTCTCCATGTCCCTCGGCATCGGCCCACTCGAGAAGAGAGCCTACCTGCTCCCTGAGCTCTTGACACTTGAGGCACCAAGGCTCAGCTCCCCCCGGTCTTCAGTCTTAGAGACCTTGGAGTCCAGGAGAAGTAGGAGTCAAAGATCGAGGTCCGAGAGAGACAAGAGAGCACCCCAGGTGTGGCCACCGCAGTAGCAGAAGCCATTCTGGACCCCCTGGGTCTTTCACCAAGGCTCTTCTGCATCTTCTGTGGCCTCAGCCACCTTCACCCTGCCATAGTTTATGCAGCTTGCCTCGGCGCCTGCCCATATGCCAACACCTCCAGCCACAGAATTGGCACCGCTGAGCCGCCCAACTTCAGCGCCAACTACAGCATAGGTACTGACAGCTCCAGCACAGATACCAGCGACAGGCCCTTCGTCGGTGCAGACAGAGGGATCGGCACTGGCTCCATCGATGGTTCCCCGGGTCTTACTGATGGCAGCACCAACACCAGGTTTGACGGCTACAGCCCCGGTGCCGGCAAGCGCCCCATCGGCACCGATGCTGCCCTGAGAGTCGCGGGATCTCCTGGGGCCAGATGGCAGGGAGCATCTGCTTCTTATAAGTGCTTCCTCCTCATCATTGCCAGACAAGGTATTGGTGGGTACAGCCGTAGCCCTGGTGCTTGAGGACAACAAGGTGCTGCAGCAGTTGCTGTGAAGAGCTGCTCAGAGTCTGGGCATTAAGGCCGAGGAGGCTGATCCCATGGTGGACATCCTCACCCCCTCAGGACCTTCTCATATTGCCCTACCACTGATTAAGACTATTGTGGACACTACCAAGACCCTGTGGCAGACCCCAGCTTCTTTGCTGCTCACTGCCAAGCGCAATGAGAGGCGTTATTTTGTGCTCTCCAGAGGGTATGAACATTTATACTCCCACCCACCCCGACTCTCTTGTTGTGGATGCTGCTAACCAGTGTGAGAGACAGGGTTTCCAAGGGCCCTCCCCAAAAAACAGGGAGGCTAAGTGACTAGACCTTGTCTGGAGAAAGGTCTATTCTACCAGGAGTCTGCAGCTCCTTATTTCGAACCAGCAGGCCATCGTCAGCAGGTACTAGTATAACACCTGAGCGGCGATGGCCAAATTTATGGAGCTATTCCCTTCAGACTCCCGAGCCAAGTTCTTGGCCTTGGTGGAGGAGGGGACGCTAGTCTCCTGGGCTTCCCTCCAGGCCGCGTTGGACAGTGCAGATGCCGCCACTAGGGTCATAGCTACTGGAATAGCCACGAGAAGGGGCTCCACGTCTTGGGGCTCCCTTATGAGGTCCAGCAGACTATTCAGAACCTCCCATTTGAGGGTGTGACTCTTTTCTGAAAAGACAGGCAAGAGGCTACACAGCCTGAAAGACTCACGAGCCAACCTCAAGTCTTTGGGTCTGCACACTCTCACCACACAGTGGAGACACTTCAGAGCGCAACCTCTGCCGAGATTCCATCACCAGAACTGCCAGGACAGTTCTCGGAGGAGAAACAGGAGTGACAGGAGGAGACAACAACAGTCTTCAGGCCAGGGCTCTGGCCAACCCAAACTGCCTTCTGGTGCTAAACCAGCCTTTTGGAGGTGTGGTTGAAAACAGCGCACCAGATCAGAGTCTGGATCTACCCCCCCAATACCTTTTTCTCCTGACTGTCCCCTTTCTACCATGCATGGTCCTGCATTTCAGACCACTGGGTACTCCACATGGTAGAGAGGGGAAACTCCATCCAATTCTGTGCCCTCCTGCCCTTCTACCCTCCTTCCATGTCCCTCTTCAGCGACCCTTCTCATGAGCAGCTCCTTTTCCAGGAGGTGCAGTTGCTCCTATCACTAGGGGCAGTGGAGAAGGTTCCTCAGGAACACGGGGTGAGGGCATTTATTCCTGGTATTTCCTAATACCGAAAGCCAAAGGTGGCCTCAGGCCTATCCTGGACCTGCGAGAACTCAAGTTCATAAAGAAATTCAGGTTCTGCATGGTCTCCTTGGCCTCTATCATCCCCTCACTATATCCAGCAGACTAGTATGCCGCCCTCAACTTGAAGGACACATTTTCATATCGTAATCACTCAGCCCCTCAGGAAGTACCTCAGGTTTGTGGTCAACAGTACCCACTACCAATTTACTGTCCTCCGATTCAGCCTGTCAGCAGCACCTCAAGTCTTCACTAAGTGCATGTCAGTCTTTGCTGCGTTCTTGCGAAGGCACCAGGTACAGGTATTTTTGTACCTTGACGACTGGCTGATCAAAGGCCGCTCCAGGACCCAAGTGGAAGCTCAAGTCAGATTCATCAGAGCCACCTTAGACAGCCTGGTGTACTTCTAAACGAAGCAAAATTGACTGTGTCTCCCGTCCAGAGGATACAGTTCATGAGGAGCACTGGACTCAACCCAAGCTAGGGCATACCTGTCAGAGGCAAGGTTTCAGGCCCTCAACGATATAATTCGAGGCCTCAGCCAGTTCCCCACCACTACAGCAAGGAACTGCCTGAAGCTTCTCGGACACATGGCTGCCTGTACCTATGTGGTGCAGCATGCCAGACTCAGACTTTGACCACTTCAGTCGTGGCTTGTGTCAGTGTATTGGCCAGTCCGGGGCAGTTTGCACAGGATTGTGATCCTGCCTTGCCCGGTCCTCGACTCCCTCTGGTGGTGGATTGACATTCAGGAGGTGTGCTCAGGGGTTTCCTTTGCTGCCCCACAGCTGTCTCTGTCCCTGGTGATGGATGCATCAGACTTGGGCTGTGGAGCTCATCTGGGAGACTGCAGAACTCACGGCCTCTGGTCTCAAGCAGATCTAGGTCTCCACATCAATGTCAGAGAGCTGAGAGTGGTGTGCCTAGCATGTCAGACCTTCCATCCTTACCTAACTGGACAATGAGTATCAATCATGACGGACAATATAACAGCAGTGTTCTATATTAACAAACGGGGGTGCATGCTCCTCTCCCCTGTGCAAGGAAGCCCTCATGCATTGGGACTTCTGTGTAGAACTTTCAGTACACCTGATGTCGTACCTCCCCAGGATACAGAACGAGCTGGTAGACCACCTCAGCAGATAATTTCACAGCCATGAGTGGTCCCTTCACCCGGATGTCGCAATTTCAATCTTCCAGAGGTGGGGTTTTGCCCAGGTAGACCTTTTTGCCATGTGACGTAACAGGAAGTGCCAGCGGTTCTGCTGCTTCCAGAATCACAGCCTAGGCTCCAGCGCAGATGTGTTCCTCCATTGGGGAGGTTCTCTTCTATATGCCTTTCCACCCATACCACTCGTTCACAAGGTGCTTCTCAAGATCCTCAGAGATTGAGCTCAGGTCATACTGATAGCATCAGCCTGGCCCCGTCAGCACTGGTACACAACTCTCCGAGACATGTCCATGGGAGCCCCAGTTACCTTGCTGCTCTTCCCAGATCTTCTCACACAAGATCACGGGCGTCTCCAACACCTGAACCTCCAGTCGCTTCATCTCACGGCGTGAAAGCTCCATGGTAAAGTCTGTTGGAGCTTTCCTGTTCAGACAGGTCCTCCTTGGCAGTAGGAAACCCTCTATGAGAGCCACATACCCTAACAAGTGGAAGAGATTTTCAATCTGGTCGGCGCAGCGCCATTTGCCCCTGATGCTAGCTTCAGTGCCACTCATTCTGGACTACCTCCTCCATCTGAAGCAGGAGAGACTCTTGTCTTCAATAAGGGTGCACTTAGCTGCCATCTCAGCCTTCCACCTGGGTGTGCAGGGCCGCTCTGTGTTTGCTAACCCTGTGGGCAGCCGATTCCTAAAAGGGATCAACAGGCTATACCCTAATGTCCATCAGCCTGTCCCTGCCTGGGACCTCAACTTGGTCCTCTGTAGGCTCATGGGGGCCCCCCTTTGAGCCTTTAGCAACATGCTCCCTGCTCTACCTCTCTTACAAGGTGGTGTTCCTGGTAGCAATAACCTCGGCCAGGAGGGTGTCTGAGCTCAGGGTCCTAACATCAGACCCTCCCTACACCATGTTTTATAAGGACAAGGTTCAGCTCAGGCCCAATCCTGCTTTCCTCTCGAAGGTTGTGTCACAGTTTCACATCAACCAGGACATCTTTCTCTTGGTCTTCTGCCCTAAGCCTCATTCCAGCGGCAGGGAGCAGAGGGCTTCACTCTCTGTATGTCCACAGGGCACTGGCCTTTTACATCGAGAGAAGAAAACTGTTCAACAAATCAATCCAGTTATTCGTGGCAGTAGCGGACAGGATGAAAGGTCAGCCTGTGTCATCCCAACTCATCTCATCATGGATAGCATCCTGTATTCGTGAGTCCTACAACCTAGCAGGTGTTCCTGCATCTCCGATCACTGCACGCTCTACCAGGGCACAGGCTTCATCTACAGCATTCCTGGCCCAGGTCCCTACTCAGGAAATCTGCAGGGCAGTGATGTGGTCCTCCAAACACACTTTCTCCATGCACTATGCGATTACCCAGCAGGCCAGAGACGATGTGGCCTTTGGATGAACAGTACTCCAATCAGTGACAACTCCAACCCTGCCTCCTGAACTTGGGCTTGGGAGTCACCTGATTAGAATGGACATGAATAAGCCTCGAAGAAGAAAAAACGATTACTCACCTTCTCCTAACTGTTGTTCTTTGAGATGCCTCCCTCCTTCCCCTCTAGCCGGCAAGAAGGAACTGAAGGGGTGGCGAGTCGGCAGGGCCCTATATTGAGCGCCATGAAGACATAACTCCAGGGGGCGCCCAGACTGACCTGACAGATGCTGCTATGGGAAAAATCATCCGGCCACTGTGCACGTGCATGCGCACACACCTGATTGGAATGGACATGAACACCACATCTTGAAGAACAATTATGAGAAGGTGAGTAACTGTTTTTTAGGTCCTCCATTTGTGCATGCTTTTGGAACTAGATGCATTCACTAACATTTTCAAGTGCAGAAAAGGACATACTTTGAGCTATTGTGTATGGTAGCCAGATTGTAGAAAATACCATCTTTGTATACTCTTCCATTCCGTATTCCTGAGATTTGTAGAGAAGCTAGTTGGAGTTTGATAAGTTCACATACCTATCATTATTCCATTGTGGCATCTTGGATAGGAATCCTACAGCCAGCTTTTTGAGAGGTAACTGTTGGTCACTCACCTGCAGCGTGGGATCCTTGTGGACAAGCATTGGAAAAGAGATTATTTACCTTATGGAAAGTGGACTTAGGGATGCTTTGGTCCACACAGATCTCATGACCCTACCCTTCTTCCCACTGATTTGGAATCTTTATGCCAGGGATTCCCAGCAGTCTTCCACAGAGAAGCTAAAATCTAGGAATGAAAATCCTGCAAGATTTTGGTAAACAGCTGAATTAGAGGAAACAATTTTCCTCTTTCTCCAGTTTCATTCCGAGATGTGTACAGCTCTTGCTGAGACTTACTGTGCTTCTCCTGACCGATAACTACACAAAACCTCATGGGAGTTGAGTTGCTATTTAGCCGTGGAGTAGTTTCTTTGTTCTTCACCCAACTTTATGGACATAATTACTCCACTGCTTGGGGATCCTGGTTTGCAATACGATCTCTTTGTGCTTCTGAGACTGGTTCAAGTGCTTGTTATTGCACATTAGTCCTTGAGAACTGGAAAAAAAGAATAACTATATCCTGTTTCCTTGAATTTGCAGGTTGGAGGGTAATGGTAGGGACAGGATTAGACTATCAATTCTTTTTTAACTAAACTGTTCCTTTCTGCAACATGTGATGTGTAGTTTTTTTTTTTAAATACTGAAGTTAAGGTTAAAAATGAAGTATTCCAGAGTCTGGAAATACCAAAATGAAGGTCGCTTTCACAATCTTAACTTCTGCTCCTATAAACAGTACAGTAGTCTTTAACTATGAGATTACATGCTGTATTCCCTCCCCCCCCCCACAGGATTCCTGTGATGGGTTCCTCCCTGGGGTGCTCCATAGAACTGGGGTATTACTGAGCCCTCTGACCCACCAGCTCCCTCTCACACTGTGTTGCCGTGACAAGTTGCAAAGCCCTCCAAGCTTGCACTTTCACCAGTATTCACACAGGTTAGGGACACACCCAGCTGCAGTCACATGCAGGCTCTCTAATCACCAGCCTCCTAGCCTAGGACCCCAGAACAGTACCGTTCATTCTGCCCTGGTCAAATCTGGTCATTATATATGGGCTTAACCTCAATGTGAAGAGGACCATGCATAGTTGTGGTAACCAAGCTGAGATTTTCCCCAGACACCTTAGTTAAATGCACGCTGGTTTGGATTAAAACGTAAAATATATTTATTAACTACAAAAAGATAGATTTTAAGTGATTATAAGTGATAGCAAACAGATCAAAGAAATTACCTAGTAAATAAACAAAACCTCAAACTGAGCTTGACATACTAGATAGGTAGAATATGAAATAGCAAATTCTCACCCTGAGTGATAAACAGGCTTAAATACTGGCCTCTACAGCTGTCTGTAGTGTTTAGATTAAAAAATAACTCAATTTTCAGTTTACCTATTCTGTAGCAAACTAATCATTTTCTCTTAAAATCATACTACTGCTTTCAGGTAAAATTAAAGGAAGATGTCATTTTCACTAATTAGTTTTATAGTATGGATTAGTTCCACAGGTGGCACTCCCATGAAAGTTAAGAATTGTGTGTGTGGCAGGATTGCAGGATCATACTAACAAAGAAATAGACATTTTAAAAACATTTTGTAACTATATATTTCTTATGTCTTAGGTTTCTTGCAAACCATCTCAGAGCACCTCATCTCACTTGAAAGCTTCTATATCTGTTGCTGAACCATTTTCCTCTAATATTGCAAATATTCCAAGAGAGCTTGTTGATAATGTTTTGGAGGAACTGGACCATTCTGTACCTCTGCTGGAAATCTACCCTGTCGAGGGGCAGGATATGGTAGTATTTGATATTGCCCAGGCTTTGGACGTTGTGAGGTATTTAGCTTTTTCCCCTGTATTTTTGCCATTCAGAGATGCTAAAATGTTAACTGAGGAACTGTACCTAAAATAGAAAGATTAGAAAGATTTACTTTGCTTCATTAATAGTGTAAGAGTATTCACAAACAAAAATCTCAGTTTAAAAAGTGGTAAGGATGAAAAAGCATTTTGATGCAGTCCAGTTAATGCCCCAAAAAACCCTTGCAGTTTGATTGGATTTACTTAGTCCAGGATTGAACAGCTTTTGGACTTGAGGTTCAGCAACTCTATCTGGATTCTGGTGCTTTGCCTTAACACTTTTGGTTTTTTTACTCTAAAAGGTGTTGACCCTTTTATCTTAATGCACCAACCATATGGTGTTTTCAAAGTTTGCAGTACTGTATCTTGAGTAGAGCCAGTCAGGAATTTTCTGACAAAATGCTTGTTAATGTGTAGAAACAAACTGTTTGCAGAAAAGGATTTCTTTCAGTGAGTCATTTCATCTTGAAAATATTTTGCCATTTCCTTCTAGCTTCACAGTGTAGTGCTGGGGTCGGCAACCTTTCAGAAGTGGTGTGCTGAGTCTTCATTTATTCACTCTAATTTAAGGTTTTGCGTGCCGGTAATACATTTTAACGTTTTTAGAAGGTCTCTCTCTATAAATCTATATTATAACTAAACTATTGTATGTAAAGTAAACAAGGTTTTTAAAATGTTTAAGAAGCTTCATTTAAAATTAAATTAAAATGCAGATCTTATCAGTTTAGTGCAGTGGTTCTTAACCTGGGGTGCACGCACCCCGTGGTGGTGTGAGATGCCCTTTCTGGGGGTGCAAGACATGGGAGACTTTTTTAGAAGGTAAATAATCGAAAACACAAATTAAGCACAGGCACTTAAGTACAGTGGGCCGGGGCAGGGCGGCTGGAACCCCAGACCAGCAGTGAGGTGAGTAGGGCTGGCGGCTGGTATCCCAGGCCGCAGCAGGCTGACTGGGGCCGATGGCCAGACCCCGGCTGGCAAGGGGCCGGTGGCAGGAACCCCACACCGGTGATGGGCTGAGCGGGGCTGGCAGACAGAACCCCAGACTGGCGGTGCTGAGCCCACCACTGGTCTGGGCTTCTGTCCGCCGGTTCCTGCTGCCAGCCTGGGTTCTGTTCACCCAGGCCGGCAGCGGGCTGAGCGGGTCCGGCAGCCAGGACTCCAGCTGGCAAGGGGTTCCGTCGACCGGCTCCTGCCAACTGCTGATGCCCGCTAGCTCTCTGTTTCCCTGGCTTCCTCAAGTGTGGTGACAGTAGGGCCTAGTATAGTTCTTCGTTTTACCACTGCTTTCTCTTCCCCTGCCCCCAATTTGATTTTATTTTTGTATTTTGCAGGATGCAGAGTGATCAGCCTGTCAGTAGACCTGTTTTCTGTCTGGCCTCCCTTAGCTCAGCATGGCCTAACTCAGCTTGCCTTTTTACCACTCTTGCTGACTTTTCTTATGAGTGCAGCAGAGCATCCTGCCTATACCAATAACACTATCAAAATAGCTGGAATCTATAGGGATTTGACTGAGCTTCTCTCTTCCAGTTTCCTTTCATGTGTTCCAAACTGGACTAGCCTGCCACTTTTCATTCAACTGATACTGCTGAGTGTCTAGTTGCTTACACCATTAGCTGCCAGCTTCAATGGACAATCCAAATGGCTGTAATCCTGTGCTAAAATGTTAGCATTAAGGAAGGAGAGTTTTGTTCCACAGCTTTAAAACCACTTCAGTAAGGCTTTAAGGTCAGAACATGTTCATCTCAGCTTTCCTTCCCCTTTTATCAACTCTTTCTATCGTTTCTTTTTTAAAGCATTCCTCTGACTCTTCAAGGAGCAGGTCATAGACTGGGGCAGCAGCAAAAGCTATAGCTTCAGAAGCAGCAATCTTTACAACAGTTAAGATGGATAGCTTAGTATATTGGGAGTTGCTGTGTCTTTTGAAAAGGTTAATTCAGGCCTTCAGTAAGATACCTTAGTGTACGTGACCAAAAAAGCATTTCAGACTTCCTAGTCAAGTGGAAACATATTTCAGGATCCTCTCAGACTCCCAGACCTACAGTGTTTGTCCTGGAAATTGAAGTTTTTGCCTTCTAGAGCATGAATATTCAGGAGAGCTCATGGAACATCCTAGTCAAATATAGAAATTGTTCACAAATCTGGCAACTTCCAAGGATTTTGAGAACTTGATTCTCATGGTGCTCTTGAAAGGACATATTGGAGTTCCTTCTAGATAGGCACTTGCTCAGACTATGACACAATCTTCCTGAAGTTTCAGGTCTCAATGTTAGGCTACTTGTAGCATATTCCTTCCAATTCTAGCATTTTTTGCAACACCCTCACATTTCCCAATTCCTTAAAGCTGTCTCTCTGCAGAGATGGTGTTAGGAGACTAGTAGAATAGTTTAATGCTTCAGATAATCTAATTTTTCCTAAACAAATGGGGGAGTTTTCCCCATACTTATTAAAACATTTTACCTGTTCGCAATTACATTGACCAGGAGAGTTAGTTGATAGAGCCATAGGGTTAGAAGGGACCGCAAGGGTAATCTAGTCTAAAGTTTGGGGGGCTTTATCCATCTGGAATCTTTCTGTGAAGTTTTCTTGCAGATGAAATAATTCTCAGGCCTGCACCAGAATTGTGTCCCCTGAAATTATGGTTTCCACTTGAACTAATCTATTTGCTTTTCTTGTATTCTAAGTTCTTTCACCACTAAGAGAATCAGTTACTTCCTTTTAGATATTGGGATATTCAAATTCTGTTTACATAAAACTAATTATTGAAGAAAATCGGATGCAATTTTAATTAGATGCAGGACCTAAGGAAAATTGCAACAAAAGCATCATAGACACTAGTCCTAGATGGATAAATTAAGGAGTTTGTCAGGCCTACAGTTTGTTCATAAAAGATCCCCCTCCTCCTGTAAAAGTTCAGGCATACATCCATTTCCTGGACAGAACAGCATAGTGCTTTGAAGTAATTTTGTAGTATAGCTTTGTGGACTTCAGTGCATTCCTTTATTGTTTTAAATAGATGTTTTGTCTTTGATATAACTTTTGGGCAGAAGGTCCTGCAGGCTCTCTTGGCTTTCTTTCAATAAACCACTTCACATGCTGAGGGAAGGCAGAAGAAAAGTAAAACAAAATAAACCTATCCTCAAGCAGTTTTTTTTCCCTTGTGGTTCACTCTTGATGTTTCAAGTTTCCCTCCTGTTTATGTAGATACGTTTTACTGGCTACTTCCCAGTTGTAATGGATTACTGAGCACCAGGTGCCCATGATGAAGACAGGTTAAATTTACTTACCTACATGTAACTTTTCCTTCTCTTAAGTGGACATCTGGTGCTCTGTGGGATCTCTCCCAGGTTGTCACCTAATTTGCATTCATTTCCAGTTGGAGGGGAAATGTCTCAGTTCTTCCTTTTTTCTGTTTATGGAATATTCCTGCAGAGGGAGATGGCGAAATCTTGTGATTCCCTCATATTAGGATCTTTCTTTGCTGTAAGCAGTTTCTTCCATTTCCCTGTGTTATAATCAGAATTCATAATTTATCATCTTAGCATGAGCAGTTGATTGGGGAGTTAGAGCTGATAAGAGAAGTGATTGCCTCTCTCTAAATGCCAGCACTACATTGTGAAGCTAGTGGAGTTTATTTTTTTTAGTCGTCAGGCTTGGAAGATAAGAAAGAATAACCTAGTTATAACAGATTATGGAGCACCAGGTGCCCATTTCAGAGAAGGAAAAAAATGAAGGGTAGGTAACTACATTTTTTCTTTTGGACAGCCATAAACAACCATATGGATTAACTTATAGAAGCGCTGTTGAGATTTTACCTAAGGCTGCTGGTGAGGTGAAGAGAGAAATCAAACTGCAGAAATTAAGCAGATTTTCCTTGCGGGGAAATAAGATTTGTGGTGTTGTAGTTTTTATGAAGTGAAAACGTTTTTCACAACTTGAGATCACCACAGTAAAAAGTTGTGAGGTTGATTTCCTTCCATATGTTATTTTGGCAGCTTTTTTTCCCCTGCTTCTCACGCAAGAACAAATGTGGTGGCAGTATCATACAGGGGGGTCCCCGGTATAAGTCTCCCCCTTGTCTGTCATTTCTCGTATCCATCGCTTACCAATAGGGGAACGGGTTCTGATCCACATAGCTGTCGCTTCACCTTTTGCAGGGCTTTTCTTTGGGTGCCTCCCCTGGGGTTCAGGAGGTGCTGGGAGAGAGGAGGAGGAGGAGGGGGGATGGAGTGCGCTCAGAGGAGGGGGCAGAACTGGGCGGGAAGAGGCAGGGCAGGAGTAGAGGGGGGCAGGCCATTTTTTCTTATGGGGAAAAGTTAAATTCCCTGGTATCTGTCGTTTCAGTATCCATAGCCCTTTTCAAGAACGCAATACTGACATATACTGGGGACCCCCTGTAACGTCAATATATCTTTTAGGTTTTTCTATGACTTCCTTTGGAGGGACTGGGATGAAGATGAAAGTTGTGAGACCTATGCGGCACTGGTAGAAGAGAGAATTAAACTGTAAGTATATTACCCCAAAAAAGAGAGAGGTTTTTGTGAGTGTTTTTTTTTTTTTAAAGAAGCTCTGAGGGGTCTCCTCATGGTCCATTTTAGCACTATTCACCTTGTCATAGGGTCTCTAACGTTCACTTGCCACCTCTCACAGGGTCTACTGCATTGGTGCTTTAGCCCTCCAGCTAAGGCACACTTGAGTCCTACTCCTTGCGAAGAGGGGTTTTAATAAAATATAAACACCTGTAACTATTCCTTATGTGGTCAGTAACACTGATGTTCTACACCAGGAGTCTCAAACACGTGGCCGGCAGGCCGTTTCCTGCGGCCCGCCGTAGGCGCTGACTCTCTCCTGCACTGCATAACCCTTTCCACCCGCCCCTGGTCATAGCACAAAGTCGAGAGGGAAACTGAGGCTCGCCTAGGAATTATAAAAATGTTACAGAAGATTTCCACTTCATCACAGACACTGTGCAGTGTCCCAACGAAGAGAACCGTGGGCAATGGGGAGGGGACCTCTGGGTGCCCAGCACCCCTAACAGAGAGACTCCTGGGCGCCCAGCATCCCTAACAGAGACCCCTGGGTGATTGGGGGGGGGGATCTCTAGGTGCCCAGAACCCCTAACAGAGAGATCCCTGGGCGACAGTGCCTGGTGCCCCAACAAACAGTCTATTACAGGTGTCTCAAACACACAGCCCCGCCCCCACCCCACCTCTTCTCCGCCCCCATTCCAACTTCTTCCCCAAAGTCCCCGCCACAACTCTCCCCCCTCCCTGCTCCTATTCCAACCCCTTCCCCAAATCCCCGCCCCTGCCCTGCCTCTTCTCCGCCTCCTCCACTGAGCGCACCATGTCACTGCTCCTCTCCCCTCCCCCCTGGAAAGTCCTAAGTGCAGCCAAGGAAGCGCTGGGAGGTAGGAGGAGGAGCAGGGACACAACACACTTGGGGGGAGGTGAGGAGGAGGGGGATGAGAGGGGAGATTAGCTGCCGGTGAAGTTGGTGCCTATGGAGGGCTGCAGGAAATAACATGTGGCCCGCCTTTTGGTCAGTCTTCCTTGGCCTGGTCATCTCATCCTTTGGGAGGCTCATCCAGACAGCAAGCTGTATCTGACTCTTGGCTGAAACCAGGCTTTCCTTTGGCAAAGAAGAAGCAGAGCTCTGCTTTCTTTCCTGATCAGCCCAGCACTGAGCTGGGACTTCTTTTAACTCCATACCTGACATCTGTTGCAAGTGTAATGACACAGGGCCAGTTGGGTCCAGAGGCCTTCATTAACCCCCTCCTTGCCAGCATGGGGCCTGTACGCCCTATAACAGAAGTATAATATTTTTGTTTTATTTTCACAGTTGGTGTGATATTGAGAATGGAACTATTCCTGTTCCAATTGGTCAACGTTTTAGAAAAAATCTGGAGAAGTATAAAAACATGCATTTGGAATTGATTCAGTACCAAAGTAATATTAAAGAAGAACCTACAGCAGAAGAAGCTGTTGAATGTTGGAAAAATACTATGAACTAGTAATGCTATGTGGATTGCTGAAAATATGGGAGGACCTTCGCCTCAGGTAACCTCTATAGCAGTGGTTCTCAAACTTATTTGACTGAGTCCCCTTTCTTTGTGTCTGTAGTCATTTACGGCCCTTGCCACACAGGTACATATACCTCTGGCCAGGTGCCCAGCTCTGAAGGCAGCATTGTGCCAGCAGCAGTGCAGAAGTAAGAGTGGCAATGTGAAAAGTGCTATTTGTCAATACCATTTTTCACAGCAGACTTAGCTCCCAATTGCCACTCTTACTTCTGCGCTGCTGCTGTCCTGGGGCTGATAGCGAGAGCCCTGCAGGCGCCTCCAGGTGAAGGGTTGGTGGCGTTGGGGGGAGGAGAGCCCAGACTACATCCTGGTGAGGGATTGGGGGGTGAGGAGAGCCCTGGGATGACAGGCCTCCGGCTGTCCTCTTTATTCCCTCCCTTGGCCTCCTGGTTGTGCATGGCCCTGCTGCCCAAGCCCCAGATGCTTGGGGCTGACAGCTGGAACTCTTGAAAAAAAAATGCATACAGCTTCTGCCTCCAGTGACACATTCCCAGGTGTGCCCCATAATTTGAGAACCACTGTTCTATAGTTACTAGTTCATACTTGGGGCCCTACAACAAAATCCATTCTTAAACATCATAATTTCTTGCTTGTCCTTTCTAAATGTTAATAGAAGTTAACTAGCACTGTAATTAATTATAAACTGTGAATTTAAAAGCTTCCTGCCAGTGGTTGAGACTGATATTCTCCCTAGTGGAATTATTATATTAAGATAACCAGCTGATTGGTACTTATTCTCCAGTGGAACTATTAAATCACTAAAATTTAGAAAAATCTCGTCCTTCCATTTTTCTTTAGTTTATCAGCATACTTGAGTCCAGTCCTTATCCAGATGTTGTCTGAACTGCAGTATTTCACTGTATAAAAATATGTACTGTAAATCCATATTATATTAAAACCCCCACGTTAAAAGAAGGTTGCAAAGTCAAGCATTCAGAAATTGGTAAATGCCAGTTAAGAGTTGCCCATGGCAACCTTAATTCAGGTCCTGGTGTGCATATGCTCTCTGACAGTCTTTAATTATGTTATCACTTTTTTTCCCCCCATGGGACCCCTTCCTCATTCAGTGCACAGGATAGATGGTTCACTATTCACTATTTCTTTCTATCCTCATCATCATTTATTGTGCACTGTACTCAGTGCAGAATTTGAACAGAATTATTAATTTGCTCATGGTGTTTTCTGTATTTTTCTCATTGAAGTATCTTAGTTCTTTATGAACATTAATTAATTAATCTTCAACATCCGCTGAGAGGCGAGATGATATCATCCCCAGTTTCCAGATAGAGAACTGAGGTACAAAGCTTACATTCAAAATTGTTAGAAGTGTAAGTTAATTTTGGGTGCTGAATTTGAGAAGCCTGAAGTTTTGTTTTTAGAGGACTTATCGTTTTATAGCACTTTATATGTTGAAAGTGCCCATTGACTTTAGTTGCAGTTGTGTGCACTCAGCACTTAACGTAAATGAACCCACATGTAACTCAAGGCAGGTACCTAGAAAATGAGGAATGCACAATTAGTGACCACCTGTAAAAAGTTTTCTTTAAGTGACATACATAGCATCACATAGGAACTCTGTGGCAGTGTCAGGGATAGAATTCAATTTCCATGTTATTCAGCTGTCCTAATGATAAGATCATCTTTTTCTTCCTGTAGTTCTCTGCCTCGTTCACTACACATCTTCCAACTTCTGCAACAAATGAGGCAGCAGTCCTACAACAGTTTCACTCAGTACACAACCTTGATTCATTCCTACAGCACAGTTTGTCCTGTGAACTTAATGAGGCAGGAGTTCTGTAGGGAAAAAATATACATGAACACATAATTAAACTCTATCATAACATATGCACAAGGAAGCTGAATTAAGACTGCACAGGAAAACTTAATTTTAACATTTTCTAACTTCTGAGTGCTTGACTTTGCAACATTACTGTTAGTTTAATGTCTTATGCATGTCTTTTTTTAATCTTAAATTTCAAAACAAATTCCATTACACTTCTACCCCGATATAATGCGACCCGATATAACACGAATTCGGATATGACATGGTAAAGCAGCGCTCTGGGGAGGTGGGGCTGCATGCTCCAGCGGATCAAAGCAAGTTCGATATAATGCGGTTTCACCTATAACGTGGTAAGATTTTTTGGCTCCCAAGGACAGCATTGTATTGGGGTAGAGGTGTATGTGGGAACAGATTTACCCCCCACATAGGTCAATAGCGTATTTGGGATCTTTTGGTTCACGGCACAGCTCTCTACCACTTAATCTGCCTTCTCTTGCTATCAGCTGTGTTAGTTCATCTTCCGTATGGGACTGCCACTAGATGGGGACTGGAGAGACATACTTTCAGTGGGTTTCACAACGATTTCCTAGATAGCAAAGTAATGTTGAAACTTGGGAATAATGGGTTTAGTTCCAGGTTCTGCTGGGGAGTGTGGTCTAGTGGCTCCAGACACTTTTGCTCCTGCTTTTCTTCCCTTCCCCCAACAAGCCTGTCCCTGTCCTCTTCTGTTTCTGTCCTGCCTCTTCCTCCCGCCCACCCCTCATGCCTTCTAATCCTCCTCCTTGCCCTGCATCTCTTGCAGATTTAAATTCTCTTTGCTTTGTAAAATGGAAGTGGATTATTATACTGAGGGAGGAAAGAATATGAAACATAGATAATTTGAAGAGTGCCCTTTCTAACCATAACCACACTTTAAGATGTGCCTACATTTTAAGAAATGTGTCAGGGTTTTTTTGGTAGGTTTTTGTTTGGACACTCCATATGCACTTTTCATTGGGGATTGGTATAGTAAAGGAATGATGTTGTATCAATAGATGGAGTCAAACTGGTGATCTAGGCTAGAAGCTGCTTTTTGAAAATAGGCCAAAAAATATTTTAAGGCTATCTGTACTGGTCACTCAGACAATCTTTTTGAATGGATTATACTGGGAACAGTGTTTAAATAGAGTTCAATGTTTGTTTTCAAACATGGGTCAAAGCCCAGGACCCTAAAGCCAAATTCATGAAATATATTAATTTATAGGATTCTGGAAACAAATTTGGAAATACCAAATGTGCTGCTTTTGCATATCTTGCATTTAATACTTAAAGTTTTGTGATGCTGGAGACGTTTGTTATATTTGTCATGGATGAAGATGTTTAAATGCATATATCTGTTAAAATCTAATAAATTCAGCATAAAACTTCTTAAAGTCAAACAATTTTACATACCATCAGAAATGCTTTGTATACAACTAATTGTAGTACATAGATTTTGGTCTAAATTACAGAGCTCATGGACCTCTGACCCCAAGGATACTGAGGCGTAGGAGAGGACACAGAGATGATGGGAAAGCTGTAACTCATATTGTAGCTAAAACAATGACAGCAGAAATGGTGAGGAAGACTTCGATTATGTTTTATATGAGTCAGAAGGACTAAGTGTGCTAAACAAAACCAAGGCCAAATGACCTATGGGATATTAGTACATAGCTGTCTTGAAGGAGATTGTTATTCAGAATTGACCACTAAACTTTTACTTCCTGATCTAACTGAAGTGGTCGCATAGAATCCTCTCAGTCCATGGGATGAGAGAATATACATTTCTAATAGGCAATCCATTAGTCTGAAATGAACTATTGGTTGTTGTCAAAACTCCTCATATGTAAGCCTAGTAACTGCACAACAAGCTCTGTTTATTTTACCTCTCTTTGCAGAAACAACTTGTCGTCATTCCACTGCTGAGCACTTGGGGAAACCTTGGCTACTGTGGCTTGCTGGCATCCCTTCCCCCACACTTCCACATTTTCTTTCTCCTTCTCCCTCCAGCAGACCATAGAGCTCATTAGACGAGCTGACAGAAGTAGATGTGCAGCAGGGTGTTCATGGGGATCTCTCTTTTCTGGCTTGGAGGGCAGTAGCTCCACTTTGCCATGGCCAGCAATAGTCCTAGAAAAGGGTATCTCTTACCAGTTAGTGATAGGCTGTCACAGGCTCATAGGTTAAGAGACTGCTCTGGGTGTTTTGGAGATGAGGTGTCCACTATTACTTATTGCTCTAGGGGGCAGTGGACACCACAGCCATGAAAAAAGGTCATGAAGCTAGATGCTCTGTCTCCACAAGAGGGAACTTCATCTGTGTTTGAATTAGCTAGAAGCCTTCTACCTGTGAAAGTGACTCTTGCTGCTTTATCTAGTCTTACCACCCCAAATTCTTGCAGCCTGGCTTCATTTAATTCTGTTCCTCTCAGATGGTTCTTTGTCCCACTCATTCCCCCCTCCCCCCTGGTTTTTGTTCATCCAGAAATTCTGCCTTAATGAGATATTTGTCCCTTGAATCTGTCCGTCTTGGCCTTTCCATTGCCTCCTTTTGTTCCACCATAGCTAAGAGATATACTTGGCCTCACCTCCAGGTGTGGACACCACTCCAGAACTGAACTGAGCAAGATACCATTCAGTGGTCTAAAACTCTGAAGTTCTGGATAACAGTGGT
Organism: Mauremys reevesii; assembly: GCF_016161935.1. Classification (NCBI taxonomy): domain Eukaryota; kingdom Metazoa; phylum Chordata; order Testudines; family Geoemydidae; genus Mauremys; species Mauremys reevesii. Next base: position 270,144 of record NW_024100857.1, read on the forward strand.
AAAAGAAGTTGCATATCTGAGTAAGCTTCCTATGCCTCTGGAGAATTAGGAAAGAATTACAGGGGAAGTTATTTTTTAAAAATACTTCTTGTTTATTCAGGGGAAAAGAATACTTCTCAGGATCTTCATGGGTTTCTGGAGGTAGACAAAGCTTCTCTAGCCTTGCCTTCAGTAAGTAAATGAAGACAAACCTGCTCAGACCCCTTTCCCTCTGGAACCTTCATAGGGTGAATTTAACAGCACAGAGCCTCCAGGCGAATGATGCTTTGATTCCATTCTAATGGAGTTCCAGGTGCCTTGTGCTGTTCTGTGTCCCAGGTATGCTCCCATCCCCTAAGTGGACATTTGTTGAGCACCTGTGGGTCTAGAAGGCATATGAAAAGACCCTTGCAGACAATCTTTGGGATTACCCACTATCTGAGGGAATCCAATACCTGGCTTGGGACCAGTACCTGATCCTCTATATGTTCCAGTGAATGGGTCCATACTTTGAGGAGAAATGCCTGGAGACACATGAAATGGGATCTTGTCCATGGGGTGACTTATATACACCAAACTGATACTCGGTGCCGAGGGCTCCCCCACAGGCTCCAGAGGAGATCACAGCCCACAAGACAGCACAGTTCTCCAGTGATGAGGAGGAGGAGGAGATGCAGGGACAATACCTTCTATCTCCACGTCACTCGTCACCTAAGGTCCACTGACCAACGTGGAGCCACATGGGTCCAAGACACCAGATGAACCAACCAGGGTGTGGACCCCCATGGATGTACCCTCCTATGGCTTTCCCAATGCAACGGGCAATTTGAGAACCATGGAGCTCAAAAGGGGTCAGCTTTCTAGCCTGTCCACAGTGCATAGATGCGAACTGTGCTCTAACCCAGCATCTCCCACACCACAACCCTTGGAAACACAGGAAGGGGGAGGACACAGAGATGGGCACAGACCATGACATCTTCTGTACACAATTCATCTTCTTCCCAGATGAGGCGATTATGCCCCTACTGCCAGCCTCGGCAGATGACTTTAAACAGTTTCAAGAGCTGTTCAAGGGTCATGCAAAGGCACGACATCCCGCTAGAGGAGGTAAAGACAAACTAGCACAAGCTAGTACAAATACTGTAACCTGCATCTACCTCCAAAATTGTCAGTGCCATCAATGAGGCCATCTTGGATCCTGCAGAGACAGTCTGGCAGACACCTGCTTCTATTCTGCCCACCTGCAAAAGGGCAGATAGAAAATATTACGCACATCCAAGGGGGCAAACTTTCTGTTTGCGCACCCACCTCCCAACTCCCTAGTTGTCGAGGCAGTAAATCACCGTAACGAACAGCCACAATTCAAGATTACACCCCATGACAAAACACAAAAGACTTGACTTGTTTGGACGCAAAGAATATTCCTCCTGCACCCTTCAGTTTCAAGTGGCCAATTATTGAGCCCTACTGGCCAAATACAACTACAACTACTATGGGAAACTTGCCCAGTTCACATCTGAGCTCCCAGAGGAAAAACAGACGCAATTCCAGGCCATTGTCACTGAGGGCCAGCTCATATCCAAAACAGTCCTTCAGGCTGCATTGGACACAGTTGTCACAGCAGCCTGAACAACGGCCACAGCTGTAGTAACATGCTGAGCCTCATGGCTTCAGCCCTCAGGGACATCAAAAGAACTCCAGACAAAAGTAGAGGACTTACCTTTCGACCGGGAATAACTCTTCTCTCAGAAGTCAGACGAGGTGCTTCATTCAGTGAAGGTCTCTTGGGCCATGGTCTGCACCTTGGGGATTTACACCAACCCTGCAAAGAGAAGAAGGAGATACCAAGCATATTAGAGACCTAGAGACTCCTTAAACAACAGACAACAACAGCGACCATACGATAATGCCAGCCTCAATGGTAGGATGAGAACACTTCCAATACAGGATACTACCATTCGGCCTATCCATGGCACCAAAAGTCTTCTCCAAAACTCTAATGGTGGTAGCGGCACATCCACACAAACAGGGAATAATGATTTTCCTGTACCTGGACGATTGCCTTATCAAAGGCCCAACTCTACGAGACACAGTGGACGCAGTCCACTATCACACTATTCTGAGAGCTCGTTCTACAAATAAACAAACCAAAATAATCCATAAACCTGGTACAACAATTAGACTTTACTGGGGCACATCTTGATGCTATAAAAGCCAAGGCGTCATTAACCCTTACCAGATTCATGAACCTCATCTCAGAGGTACAAGTCAGTCCTCAAGTTCAGGCTCGCACTGTCCTACAATTACTAGGACACATGACGGCCATGACATTCGTGGTACGACATGCAAAATTACATATGCGATGCCTCATTTAGATTGGCTGCGCACAGTATACATACCAAGCAAACACAACCTACACAAACAAAATGTCCACCATTGTAATGCGTTCTGGACAAGTCCACAAAATGTCTGTATGGGTATTCCTTTCCAACAGGAACCCCTGACAACAGTGATCACCACAGATGCCTCACTTATATGCTGAGGTGCTCACATGTGGTCAACACACCATACAGGCCAAATGGTCTCTGGGAGAGACTTAACTGCACATCAATTTGTTAGAGCTACAAGCAGTCCGCAATGCCTGCAGACATTTCCTACCTCATATATGGAACAAATCCATTCAAATTATGACCGACAATATCGCCTGCATGTTCTACATCAACAGGCAAGGAGTTGCTTGCTCACATTCTCTATGCACAGAAGCCATGAGACTTTGGAATTGGTGCATACAACATAACAAACATCGCAACGTGTTACCTGCCAGGCTGTCAGAATGCAACAGCAGACATGCTCAGCAGGTACTTCTCTCAGGATCATGAATGGGAGATGAATGGAGAGCTCCTGAGTTCAGTCTTTAAACGGTGGGGCACTCCCACCATCTATCTGTTCGCATCCCTGATTAATTGCAAATGTGTGATGTTCTGTTCAAGATCAGGACTGGGACTACGGTCACTAGGGGATGCCTTCCTCATCAAATGGGAGGTACAACTCATGTATGTGTTTTCACTGATACCAGTGATATACAAGCAGACAGGGACAAGGTTTATCCTTATAGTTCTGACATGGCCCAGAGAGGCATGGTATCCTTCCTTACCTGTTACACATGGCAATATACACCCTGCGAGTTCTCCCTCACTGGCCGGATCTGCCGACTCAACACAATGGTCGCACTGTCCATGGGAACCTGGAGATACTCCACCTACAGGCCTGGCTCCTGAATGGTTCCACTGTGAGGAAATAACCTGCTCAGAACAAGTTAAACACGTGTTATTAAACAGCAGGAAACAGACTATGAGAAATACCTGCCTTCAAAAATGGAGGTTCTCGGCCTGGTGTCAAGGAAGACACTTGACAATGATTCAGCACCACTAGCATCTATCTTATAATACCTATTGGAGCTGAAAAGCACTGGCTTAACAATGAGCTCCATCAGAGTTCATCTTGCGGCCATTTCAGCATTCCACTGAGAGATCGAACTTTGATGTTCGCACACCCAACTACAAAATGCTTCCTCAAGGGTTTCATAAATGTTTACCCAGATGTTCAATGACCTATGCCAACATGGGACCTCAACCTGGTACTGAAATGCCTCACCAGACCACCATTCGAATCATTAGCCACCAGCTCATTACTCTACTTATCAATGAAATTAGCCTTCCTGGTCACCCTTACCTCGGTCAGAAGGATGAGCGAGATTGGAGGATCTGCCATGAGCACCCCTTACACAACATTCTTCAAGGACAAGATCACGCTAAGTCCGCATCCTAAATTCTTACCAAAAGTAACTTCAGCATTTCACATGAACCAATCTATTCACCTACTGACATTGTACTCTAAGCCTCATGGTACTCCAACAGAAGCCGCCCTACACACTCTAGACATTACAAGAGTGCTAGTGTTCTACCTTGAAAGAACCAAACCTTTCAGGAAATCCCCTAGACTTTTCATCTTTACTACTGAGTGCTTGAAAGGAGACTTTATATCCAGTCAGAGATTATCCAAATGGATTTCCACATGCATTCAAACATGCTACCATATCTGGAATACAGAACCACCGGAGCACATTAGAGCACATTCTATTAGGTCCATTTCATCTTCAGTAGCATTCCTTAATAATGTTCCAATACTAGAGCTCTGTAAGGCAGCCACTTGGGCCTCCGTCCACACATTCACAAAGCACTATGCAGTCACACAGGACTCCAGGGCTGACGCCGTAGTGGACCTCACAAGTACTTACCTCAGTGACTCAAATGAACCCAAAGTCCCTGCAGCCCTTAGAGGAGCACTGCTCGACAGTCACCTAAAGTGGAACACCCACAGGGACACTACTCAAAGGAGGAAGAAAGGTTACTCAACTTGTGCAGTAACTGGAGTTATTTGAGATGTGTGTCCCTGTGGGTGCTCCACTACCCACACACCTCCCCTCTACTGTGGCGTTCACAGTGAGGACTCTGCGGTAGAGAAGGAACTTGAGGGCTCAGGTCATGTGCATGCTACACGCGGCACCAACAGCACCGCAAAACACCAACTACGCATGCACGAGACCATAAATCTCCGATCGACGGTGCCAGGACGCACTTCCCCCCTAAAGTGGAGCACCCACAGGGAGACACACCTCAAAGAACTGCAGTTATTGCACAAGGCGAGTAACCTTTCCTTCTGCTCCTCTGCATTTGAAGACTGTTCACCAGACTTCCTCACTTAGGGAGGCACTCCTAGAGCACCTTTAAACTTGGGACCTATGGCCCTCTCAAGAAGCTTGTCTCTACATAAATATCCTAAAGCTCAAAGGCTTCTGTCTGGCATGAATGCACTAGAAACTAATGATATACCTGAGATACATCAATGATATTTTCATCATCTGGACAACAACTTAAACTCCTTCATAGATTTCCACCACAACTTCAACCACCACCACCCATCCCTTAAACTCTCTCTGAAACACTCCCACACTAGCATCAACTTCCTGGACACCCATATCAGCTTCAACAATGGAACCCTACAGACAACTATATACAAGAAACCCATAGGTCACCATACCTACTTTCATAAATCCAGTAGGCACCCTAAAGACACCAAGAAATCTGTTATCTGTAGCCATGCACTCAGATACCACAGAATATGCTCTGAGGAGAGAGTCTGAGTATACACCTCAATTCACGCAAAATTGCCTTCACCAAACAAGAACACTCCACCAGAGAAGTAGATTGCTTCATGGAACAGGTCATCCAAATACCCCGAGAGAACGTGCTTCAATACAGAAATAAACCCTCCTCTAACCACACCCCCATAATTGTCACCTAACACCCAACGTTGGAACCCACATGGAGGTACCATCAAAACAACCACAATCCATACTTGATGGGGACCGCATCCTGAAAGATATATCTTTCCTTAAACTCCTCTTCTGGCCTTCGAACAGTCCCCCAACCTCTCTGAGCTCATAATAGAAGCAAATTCCCCACAGACCAAAACATACCAATTCAAAGTGGCACCAGACCCTGTCACAACAACAGATGCAAAACCTGCAGATGTGTCTCCACTGCTACAGTGATCAACACTCCCACACCTTTCAAGATCCATGGGTCCTACACATGCCTATCACAACATGTGTACCTCATCCAGTGCACTCAATGCCCCAATAACAAATATGTGAGAGAAGCCCCACTATGCTCTCAAATGAACTTACACAGGAAAATGATAAAAGACAAAAAAACACCATATCACCTGTGGTTGAATGCTTTTCACAAAATGATCACTCTGTATCTGACCTATCTGTTCTCATTCTCAAAGGAAACCTTCACAACACTTTCAAAAGATGAGCTTGGGAGCTTAAATTCATAACTTTGCAAGGCACTAAAAATCATGGATTGAGTAGACATACTGGATTTATAGATTAACCCACTAACAGTCCCCCCAGCTGGCTTTCCCTCCCGCCTTTCCTTTCCCCCCTATCACTGCAGGGTTGTTCACCTTGAATGGTCCCTTGAAATATGTATGAACTACTTATGCTAAACAATCTGTTCCACTTTGTATTTGGCTGTGACACTCTTGAGTACATTTCCCAGACCTGAAGTAGAGCTCTGAGTAAGCTTGAAAGCTTGTCTCTCTCAGCAACAGGAGTTGATGCAATAAAAGATATAACCTCACCCACCTTGTCTGGTATGAAAGGCATTTGTACTGTTACTCCAGGAATCTATGACTATGTGCTGATAGACACAGAAATATGGGTAGCAATACTGCAACCTCCCCTACACTAATATTGCAACCAGTCCACAAATCCTTTTTTTGGGTCAGGACCCTTACAATTATAATACTGAAATTTCAGATTTAAATAACTGAAATCATTAAATTTGCAATTTTTACAATCCTATCAGCATGAAATTGACCAAAATGTACCGTGAATTTGGTAGGGCCCTAATTATGAATTGTTCCTTCTACTAATCCCTCCCCTTATCTTTCTCTCCTCCTCCCTTCATCATTTACTTTTTCTTCCTTTATGCCAATAGTATATTGTAACAGGTAGATGTCATTAAGCATGCCCACGTGGGGCATGGTGTGGCCTTGCAGTCCTGGTGCCCTCTTATTCTGTTGAGGTCATGCAATGATTTACTCAGACTTGGGAACAGAACAAGATACACTCTTTGTGATGTTTTATTAACTTTTTTTTTTTACAGAGTATAAAAAGCTGCATCTCATAAAGCCCCTCAACTCCATCCCTTCTTCTGACTGGGGGCTAATGCTGACAAGCATCCTCTTCCAAGTTCAGGAGTTCCTAGCACCCATTCCAGAGCTGGGTTAACATGCAAAACAAACTCATGCATCTCAGATGAGGAGTACATCCACAGAACTCCCCTTGGAGCAAGATTATGCCAGCTGGCCCCTTTTTTACTCCTTTCATGTGTCAGCTTGGAGATGAACAGGCCATAGTTATCCTCCTGCTAGAGCAGTGGTGGGCCACCTGCGGGCCGTATGCAGCCTTTCAGGGTAATCCACTGGCAGGCCACCAGACACTTTGTTTACATTTGCATGGCCGCCCACAGCTCCCAGTGGCTGCGGTTCGCTGTTCTCGGCTAATGGGAGCCGCGGGAAGCGGTGCAGGCTGCAGGGATGTGCTGTCTGCTGCTTCCCGCAGCTCCCATTGGCCGGGAATGGCAAACTTGGAGCTGCAGGCGGCTGTGCAAATGTAAACAAACTGTCTCGCGGCCTGCCAGCGGATTACCTTGGTGGGCCTCGTGGGGCCCACGGGCTGCCCACCACTGTGCTAGAGTCTTTGGGAGCACTTCCCTCCAACTGAGAGGCTTTTATCAGGCCCAGGTATGTTTTAGCTAGTTAGCTGCCTAGATGGCTTTGCTCTCCTTAAAGAATCCTGTCACAGGTAGATATAAGGGCAGTCAGGGCCAGCCACCCTATGACATATATGCACCCATCATACACACTCTCAGGCACTGAGCCATATCACACTCACTCCCTAATATCTCTTCCCCCTCGCGAGCTCTCAACGACCATCAACCTGTTACCTTTCACATGAGGGTTGTGTTTCCCCTTCCCAATACTCCATTCTGACCACCTCCAATGAAGAGTTTTGGGCCAAGGGGGAGCAGCAATGGTGGGAGTCTCCTCTGGGACATGGGACCAGGTGCATTCTTCCTTGGTCTCCACATGGGCTGAAGATTTTCTTCTTGCAACAGAACATGGAAGGGGAGCTACTGATGGGGATCAGCTGCCACAGTTTAGCCAAATGACTCCAAACATGTAGTCTACTCTATTTTGCGCAACTAATCCCCAAGTCAAGGGGGAAAGAGCAGGAGGGGGCTGGAGATCAGACAGGGTCTCATGGAGGAGAAAGCTTAGCTATGGAAAAGATGGCAGCTGGCAGGAAAGGAGCAGATTCATTTTTGTCACTCCCTTTATGCGGCTCTCTGCAGCCAGGGAAGCTCGAGAATGTTCCACAGGATTGGGATGGGCAGGAACGTGGGACTCCACATCCAGCATGCAATCCTGCTGTTTGAAATGAACTCTACAAAGGTAAATGACACTGTAAGAAATAACAGTGCAGCAGATTTCAAAAGACTGGCTGTTAATTCAAACGTTTCATGGTGTTTGTGTGTGTTTTGTCTTAATAGTTGTTGCTCCCTCTTTCCTGTACAGGTTAAGGATTTTTCTGTTGACACACTGCTTCAACAACATGATAATTTAAACATGGCTTTGGATAGCTGTTACAGTGGCGATAAAGTGGTCATTTTCCCGGGAGAATATAAGGCTCTAAACCTCTCCATGTTAACTGAGGATATTATTATTCAAGGTCAGCAGTGCATTCTACTTACTTTTAATGTTACAAATTGTAACTATATAAAGCAGTCTTTCAGATCAGCAATTACTACAAGTAAATAGGGAGGTGGAGGGAACCCACTGGGAATTCTAATGGGATTAGTAACACTGAATCTGAAAACATTAGACAGAATAAAATGTTAGTCACCCCGGTTTAAAATACTGTGCAACTGAATGCAGTATATAAGGAATTTAGTGATATATTCATTCAGTAAGAATTGTTAGGGCTCCATGTTTGTCACAGAAGTCACGGAGGTCGTGGAAAGTCATGGAATCCGTGACTTCTGTGGGGGCCAGTGTGGCTGACCCCAGGGCCAGCTGCTCAGGTGGCCCTAGGGACAATTACACTGGCCTCTCCTGGAGCAGCCCTGCAGCTAGCCGCTGCTGGAGTGGCCCTGGGGACAGCCTGAGCAGCAGGCCCCAGATGGCCAGTGCAGCTGCTACTGGTGACCCCCGGTGACGGTCCCCAAGCGGCCAGAGTAGCTGCTTCCCCAGGTGGCCCCTGGCAGCCGGTGCTGGAGCTGGCCTCGCCCCCACCAGCAGCAGCTCCCCAGGATGACCGCTTCCCATCAGCAGCCCCTTTAAGATTTAGTCAGAGGTAGTTATAGTAAAAGTCATGGACACATAACGGATGGTGAAATTTTGTGTATTGCCCGTGACCAGTCCATCGCTTTTACTAAAAATACCCATGACTAAATCTTAGCCTTATTCATTGTTAAGAAACCAGTAATGTAGTAGTCTTGTTGATAAATGGCAGCATTCCTAATTAACAAGTGAAGATGGAAGTAGTAAATGTGAGGACTAAAACTTTTTATATCCTTTTTCGACAGGTTAGCAACTAGATTTTTTTTCTTCAGGTTACTAAACCAAGAAGGAACTGAAAATTAAAACTAAAACTCAATAATTAGCCCCAAAGTATATGTCCCTCTTCACTGAAGCCTTTTGAAAAATTTTCCTTAGCTTGGCCAACACCAATAGTATTGATGCATTTAGTATTGGTATAAGACGCTTTGCCCTAATTTTTAATAGGGTCTAAACTGGCCTGCCAATCATGCACATACAATTCAGTGCAAGTGCAAAATGTCAGGCACAAATTATTTAACTTCAGTTCTGTCATGTACACGTGCAACTGATTTCAGGTGCAAAATTGAAGCTCTAGATCCTTTTTATTGGAAAAAGAATGAATCTGTTTTTGACATTGACAGGTTTTTGCACTCTTTGGTACCTGTAACAGTTTCTTTTTAAAGTACTCTCCATCTCATCTTTCAGCACTTGAATGGCTTCCTCTAAAAGTGATGACGTTGCATCTAGAAGCACTCTTTTTCATCTGGCAAGACCTTAGATTAGAAGATATCTCTGAGATCCTAGTCAATCCACAACTTGATAGATTTCCACTAGTGTCACACTTGAATAAGCAATTAATAGCATTCTGGAAAGTTATTTGGCAACAATCCAGGTGCACTTAAACTTCCTCTTGCATCCCAGTTGTGGACAATTCAAGTTCTAAACTCCCATTCAACCTTCCAGATTATTCCCTAAACTGGTTTCTCTTAAATCTAGTCAGGCCTTCCCTTCAGGAGAGTTTACTTAAAATGGATGAGAAACAGAAGATATGCTAGTAAGTATTCCTCTTACGGCTTACCCAAGCTTGCTAGCTCTGTAACTTCATGTCATGCCTCTGAGCGATTGTCTATCCTGGTCTCCAAAATGGCAGCCTCTGTCCCCAGCCTCTTTGCTTTGCTTGCGGTGAACAAACGTCTCTGTGGTCCTAGGAGACTTCAGAGCAGGTAGGTCTAATGAATGAATGCTCAAGAATGGTGTATTGAAATTGTCTATTCCTAGATCCTATCTGTCTCCGCCAAGGTTAAATATGTCCATAATACATGTGTGCACTATGTCTTCAGCCACTGAGTCATTCATTCAAAACATCCATGAGAAAGGAAATTAAGGCTATGACTACACTACAGATTATGCTGGCAAAGCTTATGTTGCTTAGGGATGTGAATAAATCATCCCCTTGAGCGACATAAGTTACATTGACATAAGCGCCGGTGTGAACAGCACTATGTCAGCGGAAGAGCTTCTCCCACCTACATAGCTTCTGTCGCTCACGGGGGCTGGAGTAGTTAAGCCAACAGGAGAGCTCTCCCCCGTTGGCTTAGAGCAGCTCCATTAGAGAGTTTACAGCAGTGCAGCTGCACATTTGTAAACTCTTAGTGTAGCCATACTCTTAATGTTGGCTGCTTTATACCTGTTCCTGGGTTCCTAGTTTGGATTTTTTATTCTTCTGTATCAGAGGAAGTTCTCGATTACATCAGGCACTTTGCCTTAATGGGCTTGCCTGTTTTATGCCACAGTATAACCAGATTCCATCACCTTCTCTTTCAAGGTCTTTGAGGAGCTACTTATGAGTGTAATGACTACTTGTAAATAATGTAACCATCACTAACTAAAACACTTATACTACAGTATCATGTATTCTATCTAAATAGTGAACTCTTTGCTAAAGATCACTAACAGGCAACAGCATCAGACCACTTCAAAACATCCCTTCAAAAAAATCTTTGCTGATCCCTTAGATATTTACTTAAGACAGGCTTTACTGTATAAACAGAACTAAGTAATGTTAAATGCAAAATAGGTTAATGTAGCATTATGGTCAGTAAACTCAGAATAGAGAAATAAAAAGTTAAGGTTTTTTGAGGTGGCCTCGGCCTATTCAAACTTGAGATCTGTGGCTGAACTTTGTGATCCTTCTGCAAATCAGTTTCTTTAAGGCTACATCAGTGTCCTCTCATAGCAGATGTTCATAGCATGGACTGCAAAAGGCTATGCAGATCCAGCCCTCTCAATAGGCTTCTGTTGTTTTCATCCCAAACTTTAACTTATGACATTTGGTAAAACGGTTGTTGCCTTGCACATTTTATTTTTATTTTGGACTTAGAGTTCTCAGATTTTTTGATCCCGGATGATCACACTTCCAAGGATTCTGATAAGAAAGGTGGATTTAAGCAGTGTATGTCATTTCCCTCCTGGTTCCTTGAGGCAGACATACACATTTGCTATTTGTTCTGCTTGCAGTAAGCCTGTTCCCCAAACTGCTGCACTGTGTGCAGAGCCTTCAAATATCAAGTCTGCACCAGTAAGCAGCAGAGGTTTTATGCCATCCTCAAAGAGGCTTTAAAAGCTCAAACCCTGACTCTGATGTTGAATCAGCTGTCCTGTGAAGGAATAGAGTAGACCTCTTTTAGTCTCAAAGCCAGGAAAATGAGGAATAAATTCCACAATAAAGTCAATTCAAAACAGATCAGGGTCCATGACTGTTATGCCTATGACTTCTATAAGTACTGAAGTCTCGGATGCCAATATCAGCTCTGACATGTGAATCTTTTTGATATAGAGGCAGATCTTTTAAGGTCATTCATTGGTGCCAGGAGCTTGCAGATATCTAGTGGTGTTGGAAGCAAAATACACTCCAAATATGAATCATATAGGAGCTCTGCTGAATAGTCTTTAAATCCTCAGGACTCTCCATTGGTGGAACTTAACAGAACAGGTAGAAGGAAGTTTCATTTCTTTGGGCAAATTGCAGAAGCTGACCGTTTGTGAGAGACCAAGCTCCGGATATATTTTCTAGAATGGAGCAGTAAGGTGGATTCTAAAAATCTCTTCTGCTACTGCTTCCCTGGTCATGCTCAATTGTTAACAGACAGCACTACAGCTGCGTATTGCATTAACAAATAGAGTTCTCAGAATTTGTCTCCACAGTGATGCTTGTTTCTCCATGTCTTCAGAACTTCTGTGTTTTGAGCACCAGGCTTATAGAACTAAGATTGAGGAAAGCATAATAATGTTTTGCTATTTTTACTTGGCATTTGACCAGCATGTTAAATGTGTATCATTATTAGGTCCTTGTTCAGTGCAATATGGCACATACAAATAAGTAGATCTGGAGAGGGAACAAATTTGGATAACTTAAATTCTTTGAATGATTGCTCATGTCAATTCCAAGTAAGTGTGTGCGTGCCACATGCACGATCACTGGAAGGTTTTTCCCTAGTGGTACCCGTCATGTCGGCTGTGGAGCCTCCTGAAGTGGCGCCGTATATAGGTCCCTGCCGACCCGCCGCCTCTTCAGTTCCATCTTACCACCAGTAATGGTCATTGGAGCAGCTTCTCTCTTGCGTTCACAAGTGATTCCCTAGTGGATTCTCTTCTCATCTATCTATAAATAGTTTGTATAATTGTAATTAGTTAAGTTTACATTGGGGGTTACCCCTCCCTCACAATCCCATCTCTGGGACTGGGGCATGCCTCGGTCTCAGGGCTTCAAGCCGTGTGGGTCTTGCCTCAAGCCCATGCCCAAGGGACACCCACATGACTCCTGTCTCAAGTGCCTGAGAGAAGGACACCAGTCGAACAGTAAAATTTGCAAGGGCTTTAGCCCAGGACCAAAAAGGAGCAGGACTTTCAGCTGAAACTCCTTTTGATGAAGTCAGCCCTTTGCCCTCAGCTAGTCCAGACAGTGTCGGACCCAGGGCTGGGCACTTCGGTGTTTAGTGCGCCGGCCTCGGTGCGGGAGGCCTTGGCACCGAAAAAGGACTCATCTGGGGAGCCTCAGCACCACCATTCCTGGCACCGAGAACCAGCTTCAGTATGAGACACCGCTCGTAGTCTTCAGTGGCGCACAAAAAGAGAGAGGATGGGGCACTCCCCTACTAAGACAGTGGACCAACCTTGGGCCCGTCTATGCTGGCACTGTTGACTCTGGCCTCTTGGGGAGGTCCATCGAGTCTAGTACTGGTGGACTCCCCAGTGCAGGAGGAGCTAGAGGAGGAACTGGATCTTCCCTTCACACCAGACACCTTTGAGGCACCAAGGGACCTGATCGCCATGACTGCACAGTCTCCTGCCCCGCCGGCTCGTGCTCTGGCACAGATAGTGGTATCAGCATTCATCCGTCATAGGAACAAGCCTATGATGTGGCACCATTCCCCGGCACTGTCTAGGTCCGCACCGCCATGGTCAGGCTCAGACTTCTCCTCAGAGGTGGACTCCTACACATCCCAGCATAGCCAGTACTGCTCCCAGCACAGCCCAAGGCTGGACAAGTGGCAGCTGGTGCCTATATTTTCCTGGCTGCCGCAGTGGCAGGGGCTGACTCAGTGGCCCTTTTGGACTCCATGGGCCTACCACCAAGCCCAGGGGCCCAGTTCTAGGTCCCTGTCGATGGTATCAGAGGCTCGGATACCTCCATCTACCTCCTCTGTCACCAGGGAGCCTCCCCGTGGTCGGGATGCAGAAGCCCAGACCGAACAAAACAGTCAAGGCTGGGTACTGACACAGGCACTGGCACCATAGCGGTTGTGGCACTCAGTACTGCAGCTGCCACCTGCTCCGCTCAATGGGCCTTCACACAGGTGGATCCCTGTGAGCCGGAGGGTCAGGAAAACCCAATGCCACCAAGGGCATTGTCATCGTTCTCCCCGGATGATGCAGTGGCAGGGACCTCCACCACATTGCCTGCTATGGATACCAGGGCCCATCAGGACCTCCTCAAGAGGATGGCCCAGAACCTGAACTTGCAGGCAGAGGAGGCCTCTGAGGACACAAACCCAATGATGGACATTCTGGCTCTTGAAGGGCCCTTGAGGGTGGCTTTTCCCCTCATTAAAACTATACAAAATACCACCAAGGTGCTGTGGCACACACCTGCCTCCATCCTGCCGAGGTGTAAACACTTTGTACCATTTAAGGGGTACAAACACCTCTTTGCCCACTCCCAGCCTGGGACCTTGGTGGTAGAGGCAGCTAACCACAAGGAGCAGCAGGGGCAACCAGGGCCAACGTCCAAATCCAAGGATGTGAAGAAGCTGGACCTCTGGTCGGAAAGTCTACTCCGCCGGGGGGGGTCCAGCTTCGCATAGTGAACCAGCAAGTGGTCCTGAGCCACTATGCTTGTAACTCCTGGAGTTCTCTGGCCAAATTCCAGGAATTGCTTCCAGCTGACTTCTGCTCCGAGTTTGGGGCAGTCCTGGAGGAGGGCAAGGTGGTTGCCAGGACCTCTCTTCAGGCTGCCCTGGACTCAGCCACCCACAATATGGCCATTGCCATAGCCATGAGGTGCAGCTCTTGGCTGCAGGTCTCAGGGCTCCCGCATGAGGTCCACAATACAATCCAGGACCTGCCCTTTGACTGCTCCGGCCTCTTTGCGGAACAGACAGACTCAAGGCTTCATACCCTTAATGATTCACAGGTGCCCCTCAAGTTTATGGGGCTGCACACACCAGCCCCTCAAAGGAAGCCATTTAAAGCCCCAGGTCACCCCATGCTTCTACTCTGCCCCTCCTAGCCAGGACTATAGCAGGAAGCAGGGCAGAAGTAACAGGAGATGCCCATCTCAGTCCTCCTCCGGCCAGGGCCAGGCTAAGCAGCCTTTGAGCTCAAAGCCGAACTTTTGAAGATGTGCCCAAGGATGGAGCACCAGTTCAATACCTGGATCCTTCCTCTCTTTTTGTGAGCCATCCATCCCCTTTCTACCGTGTCTGGGCTCAAATAACCTCAGACCACTGGGTTTTGAGCACTGTAGAATTTGGATATTCTCTCCAATTCTGTTCCCTCCCACCAACCTTCCCTGTCCCTCTTCAGGGACCCTTCTCACGAGCAACTTTTAGTACAGGAGGTACAAACACTCCTACAGCTTGGGGCGGTAGAGGAGGTTCCTTTGGAGTTCAGATTACTTCTTAATCCCCAATGCCAAGAGTGGGCTTAGGCCCATTTTAGACCTGCAAAACCTCAACAGATTCATGAAGAAATTGAAGTTCCGGATGGTCTCCCTGGCCTCCATCATTCCCTCTCTGGATCCGGGGGATTGGTACGCCACCCTTGATTTGAAGGACGTGTACTTCCATATCTCCATAATCCTGTTCCACAGAATGTTTCTGCAGTTTGTGGTCAGCAACATGCACTACCAGTTCATGGTCCTCCCCTTCGGCCTATCAGCGGCCCCCTAGGTGTTGAAGTGCATGGCAGTTGTGGCAGCTTTTCTTCGAAAGCATCACTCTTCCTGTACTTAGACGACTGGCTCATCTCAAGACCAGGTGGAGGAACACGTGAACCTGGTGCATACAATGTTTCTCAGACTTGGTCTCATTCTCAAAGTGGCAAAGTTGACCTTAATTCCCACTCAGATAATAGAATTCATCGGGGCCCTCTTGGACTCCACTCAGGCCATGGTGTTCCTGCTCAAGTCTTATTTTCTGGCCATGAGCACCATCATAGAAGGTCTCCACTGGTTCTCTACACGACAGCCTAAAATTGCTCGGACATATGGCAGCTTGCCCTTACATGGTGCAGCATGTAAGGTTGCAGCTCCGTCCCTTTCACGCATGGCTGGCTCAAGGAAACAGGCTGAACCGGGACCATCTAGACAGACTGGTCACGCTCTCTGCTCGGGTTTTCTAATCTCTCCAGTATTGGCTCAGTCCACACGTAGTTTGTGCAGGAGTACCCTTCTCCAAACCTCAGCCATCGCTCTTGCTAGTCTCAGATGCATTGGTGCTGGGGTGGGGTGTGTACGTGGGCGACCGCAGAACTCAAGGCCTATGATCCCAGGCAGAACTATCGCTGCACATCGTCAGGGAATTGCGTGCGGTGTGTCTAGCTTGTCAGACATTTCAGGCCCATCTCCAGGGCAAATGTGTATTGGTGTTAACAGACCACACCACAGTGATGTTCTATATAAACAAACACGGGGTTGCTCACTCCTCTCTCCTGTGCCAGGAAGCCCTCAGGTTGTGGGTCTTTTGCATCACCTACTCAATACAGTTGGAGGCATAGCAGCTGCCGGGTTCACAAAATGAACTAGCCGATCATCTCAGCAGATCCTTTCATGGCCACGAATTGTCTCTCTGCCCGGACGTCGTCAGCAATATCTTCCAGAGGTGGGGGTCTCCCCAGGTAGACCGATTTGCAACACGGAACAATAGGAAGTGCCAGCAGTTCTGCTCTTTCCTGAACCACAGCCCCAGCTTGATCACAGACGCCTTTCTCTTCTTGCAGATGGGGTGCCTGCGGTATGTGTTCGCGCCTTTCCCTCTCGTCCACAAGGTCCTCTTCAAGGGCCAGCAGGACAAGACATTTTTGATTCCCCAACACTAGTTCTCCACGCTGTTACACCTCTTGGTGGACATGCCCATGGCCTTGCCCATGATTCCAGACATCACGCAGGACCACGGCTGCCTCCAGCACCCCAACATGGTGTCTCTCCACCTCACAGCGTGGAAATTTCATGGCTAAGCTCGTTAGAGCTCCAATGCTCCGATTCACTTAGGGAGATTCTCCTTGGCAGTAGAAAGCCCTCCACTCATGCCACTTATCTGGCCAAGCAGAAAAGGTTCTCTATTTGGTCCTCGCAGAAGGGCACCCCTCCACCACAGTCTTCAATCTCTTTTATACTGGGCTAGGTACGCTACTTAAAGCAGCAGGGGCTGGCAGTCTCATTGATCAAGGTGCATCTGGCTCTTATTTCCTCTTTCCACCTGGGTGCAGCGGGGCTGTCAGTATTTGATAACCCCCTGGTTAGATGGTTCCTCAAGGGACTAGAGAGGCAATCATGCATGTGGCGTACACACATCTACTAGGAATGGACATGAGCAACAGCATCAGTTATGAAAGGTTAAACAAAAAAAAAATATATGGAGATATAACTATCTCATAGAACTGGAAGGGACCTTGAAGGTCATCGAGTCCAGTCCCCTTCCTTAACTAGCAGGACCAAGTACTGATTTTTTGCCCCAGATCCCTAAGTGGCCCCCTCAAGGATTGAACTCACAACCCTGGGTTTAGCAGGCCAATGTTCAAACCACTGGGCGTTGGTTGGTAGGGAGGGAGGGAGTCGTTTTTTTACACGCAAGTCATTCGTTGTAATTAATTTGGTACTTAAAATAAAACCAAAACACCTAACTGAGAAATACTCATTTTAACCCAAACGTTGTAACAGTTAATCAAACAGCAAAAAGGTATTCGCTGCTTTATGTATAGTGTGGAAATAAATGTTTATAGTGCTTTTCTTCTTTCAACTAGGAGCTGGGAAGCCAGAAGAAATTGTGATCGTTTCAGAGCCTACTCATGAGAGTTTTGTGGTATCCAAAGCCCAAAATGTGAAACTAATGCACCTCACTTTAGTACAACAGGGGACTGTTGATGGTATTGTGGTGGTTGAATCTGGTCATATGACTTTTGTAAACTGTATATTGAAATGTGAAGGAACTGGAGTCTGTGTGCTTACTGGAGCTTCTCTGACTATTACAAACAGTGAGATTACTGGAGCTCAGGTACTGAGTCTGCATGAATATCAAAAAATAAATTTAATACACAAGCAAGTATAAAATGTTAACATGCATACAGAAGCTTTTTTTTTTTTTTAAAGGACAAATACTGTTGAATTGCAAGTGGAAATACCTCAAGTTCAAATTCTGTTTTGAAAACTTACATGTAATTTTCAGTTAACTTCCAATTTTCTGGAGCAAATTTCTTTAAGCTCTTCAGGGCAGCAGCCTTGTTTTATTTGTGGTGTTACTAGGGTAGAGTGCTATCCTCACCTTTGGAATTAAGTGTTAGCTGGGAGTTGCTTTCCTACTTATTAAAAACCAAACAGAATTATTAAGCAATATTTTCATGCTTGGTACTTTTTACATGTAAATCACTTTGATGTAGAGACTAAAATATATCCCTGAAGATGTAATTTTAAGGTAATAAATGCTAAGCAATGAATAGTAAAAGATTCCACTGCATCCTTCATTCCAGTGTGAGCAGGAGTTGCAAGGTCCCATAATTGCATAGTTTTATGGGTTTCCATTCCTCACTATAATAAATTGCAGTGGACCAATTCTGACATCTTATAGTCATACGAAATTGCAGAACCACTTTTTACATACTTGACTGTACTCTGAATGCTTTTCCTGTGGCAATCCTTACTTTCAGGATTTAATTTTTTGATTTTAATGTACAGGGTGCTGGTGTTGAGCTGCACCCAGGAAGCACAGCCATTTTGGAGGGTAACAAAATTCACCACTGCAATAACTTCAAAACCAGTGAGAGTTCACAGGGTGCCCTAGGTGGAATTAACATTAAGGTAACTAACTGTGTTGTGTTCTCCTAGCAACTGTAACTGACACTTCTATAAAGTAATAGCTGTACTGATGCAAATGCAGAAGTTAGTGGAAGCTAACGAAATGTGAAACATGTTTATTCTAAAAATTGCATTTCTTTAGTTAAAATTTCTAATTCAAGAATCCAGTGGCTAAGTCCTTGACTACCAACCATTAGTGTGGAATTTCATGAATCCTATCACGTAACCTCTAGTGTCCCAGCACACTTCTCAACTTCTTAGACACCAAATGTACAGCAGTTACTGAAGTGCTATGCATCATGGCGCTGAGAGCTAACTGAGTAAGGGCATTTGGTACCTAAAAAAGTGAGAGGCTTGTATGCTGGGCAGTGGAGGTGGTGGTGGTTGGAAGGGCTGTCTTGGAAGGGGTCCCTGTGCCCAGTCTTCTGGGGGGGATGGGGAAATGGTGGAGTGTCCCTGCTGCATGAGCTTCTTTTGAGGCAGCACAGAAGGTGTGTTTTTAGGGGAAAGAGAGGCAGTCCCAAGATCCACTATAGTTTTAAACTCAGGGTACGTCTACACTATGGGATTATTCCGATTTTACATAAACCTGTTGTGTAAAACAGACTGTATAAAGTTGAGTGCACGCAGCCACACTAAGCACATTAATTCGGCGGTGTGTATCCATGTACCGAGGCTAGCGTCGATTTCTGGAGCGTTGCATTGTGGGTAGCTATCCCATAGCTATCCTATAGTTCCCGCAGTCTCCCCTGCCCATTGGAATTCTGGGTTCAGTGCCTGATGGGGCAAAAAACATTGCCGCTGGTGTTTCTGCATACAGCCTCACCCCTCCCTCCGTGAAAGCAGCAGCAGCCAACCGTTTCGCGCCTTTTTTCCTGGGTGAACTGTGCAGACGCCATTCCACGGCAAGCATGGACCCTGCTGAGGTGAAGACAGCAATCATGGACGTTTTAAACACCTTGCGCATTCTCGTGCAGTCAATTCTGAACCGGGACCTGCAAAGCCAGGCGAGGAGGCGGCGGCGGCTACGGCAGCGCGAGTGATGATGACATGGACACAGAATTCTGTCAAACTGCGGGCCCCTGCGCTTTGGAGATCCTGCTGGTAATGGGGCAGGTTCTAGCCATTGAATGCCGATTTTGGGCCCAGGAAACAAGCACAGACTGGTGGGACCGCATAGTGTTGCAGGTGTGGGACGATTCCCAGTGGCTGCGAAACTTTCGCATGCATAAGGGCACTTTCATGGAACTTTGTGACTTGCTTTCCCCTGCCCTGAAGCTCCAGAATACCAAGATGAGAGCAGCCCTCACAGTTGAGAAGCGAGTGGCGATAGCCCTCTGGAAGGTTGCAACGCCAGACAGCTACTGGTCAGTTGGGAATCAATTTGGAGTGGGCAAATCTACTGTGGGGGCTTGCTGTGATGCAAGTAGCCAAAGCAATCACTAAGCTGCTGCTACGAAAGGTCATAGTGGATGGCTTTGCTGCAATGGGATTCCCTAACTGTGGTGGGGTGATAGATGGAACCCATATCCCTATCTTGGCACCGGAGCACCAGGGCACCCACTACATAAACCGCAAGGGGTACTTTTCCATGGTGCTGCAAGCACTGGTGGATCACAAGGGACGTTTCACCAACTTCCACGTGAGATGGCCGGGAAGGGTTCATGACGCTCGCGTCTTCAGGAACACTACTCCGTTTAAACGGCTGCAGCAAGGGAATTACTTCCCAGACCAGAAATTAACAGTTGGGGATGTTGAAATGCCTGTTATCCTGGGGGACGGAGCCTACCCCTTGATGCCATGGCTCATGAAGCCGTACACAGGCAGCCTGGACAGTAGTCAGGAGCTGTTCAACTACAGGCTGAGCAAGTGCAGAATGGTGGTAGAATGTGCATTAGGCCATTTAAAGGCGTGCTGGCGCATGTTACTGACTCGCTCAGACCTCAGCCAAACCAATGTCCCCATTGTTATTGCTGCTTGCTGTGTGCTCCACAATCTCTGTGAGAGTAAGGGGGAAGACCTTTATGGCAGGGTGCGAGGCTGAGGCAAATCACCTGGCCACTGATTACGCACAGCCAGACACCAGGGCGATTAGAAGAGCACACCAGGAAGTGGTGCACATTAGAGAAGCTTTGAAAACCAGTTTCATCACTGGCCAGGGTACAGTGTGACTGTTGTGTTTGTTTCTCCTTGATGAAACCCCCCCCCCTTGATTGACTCATTCCCTGTAAGCCACACACCCCCTTCGATCACAGCTTACTTTCTAAGGAAATAAAATCACTCATTTAAAAATCATGTATTCTTTATTACTTAATTATAAAAAGAGGTAGAGAACTGACAAGGTAGCCCAGGTGGGGTTTGGGAGGAGAATAGTAGGGAAGGAGAAGGCCACTAAAAAAATTTAATAATAATGAGAGCCTTTTGGTTGGGCTGTCCACTGGGGTGGAGTGGGCAGGTGCACGGAGCCTACCCCCACGAGTTCTTACTTGTCTGCCTGGTGAGGAGGCTAAGGAACATGGTGAGGGGGGAGGGTGGTTACACAGGGGCTGCAGCGGCACTCTGTGATCCTGCTGCTGTTCCTGAAGCTCCACCATACGCCGGAGCATGTCCGTTTGATCACGCAGCAGCCCTAGAGTTGCATCACGCCACCGCTGATCTTCCTGCCGCCACCTCTCATCTCGAGCATCTCTCCTGTCCTCACGTTGGTCCCTGCTGTCCTCATGGTCACTGGCATCTTTCTTGTACGTTGCTACCACGTCCTTCCACTCATTCAGATGAGCTCTTTGATTGTGGGTCACTTCCATGATTTCTGAAAACATTTCTTCTCGCATCTTTTTTTTCCCGCCGCCTTATCTGAGATAGCCTTCGGGACTGAGTAGGGAGGCTTGAAAAATTTGCAGCTGCATGAGGGAGGGAAAAAAGGGAGAGAAGTATTTAAAAAAAAGATACATTTTAGAGAACAATGGTCATACTCTTTCACGGTGAACAACACTATTCACCTTACATAGCACATGTGTTTTCACTACAAGGTCGCATTTTGCATCTTAATATTGAGTGCCTGCGGCTTTGGTGTTACAGATCACAGACGCAGGTCCGGGCATCAGAATTCTGCTTGCATGCGGCCATGGTAAGCCATTGTCTTTCGTCTTTTGCAGCCTTCATCTATCCAGTGCCCTCCTTTCCCAAATAGCAAGCAAAGTCCGTTGAGTGCTGCTTCTTTCCTGTTAACGTGCAGCAGCAGAAACCACCCCGTGGCTGGTATCATGGAAGATCACTGCTAAACACCCCCGTTTCCCCCTCCCCTCCAACCGCGTGGCTGGTATCATGGAAGATCACTGCTAATCACCACCCTTTCCCCCTCCCCTCCAACCGCGTGGCTGGTAGCAGGAAAGATCCCTGCTAGCCAAACGCGGAAAAGCTCAACACCAATCGCGCCCCAACCCCCCCCCCCCCCCCGCTTGGCTACCTGCAGGGAAGGATTTCTTTTAAGCCACAGGAAAACAGCCCAGTAGGAATGGCCATTTCTGTTCCCTTACTTAAATTCCTGAATTTCAACCAGGTTACCAGGAACAATATCACTCTCCTGAGCTAACACAGCGAGATAAAGAACAGATGTTGCTTGAATGCCAGCAATCACCAGGACCATACGCAGCTAGGCTTTGTCATGCAATGATACAAGATTACTTGCTACATGCATGGTGTGGTCAAGTGTCCTACCATGGAGGACGGAATAAAGCAGCGCTGCCCAGAAACCTTCTGCAAAGGCTTTTGGAGTACCTCCAGGAGAGCTTCATGGAGATGTCTCTGGAGGATTTCCGTTCCATCCCCAGACATGTTAACAGACTTTTCCAGTAACTGTACTGGCCGCGAATGCATCCCAAGTCCTCAGGGCAAATTAATCATTAAAAAACGCTTGCTTTTAAACCATGTCTTATATTTACAAGGTACACTCACAGAGGTCCCTTCCATGGCTTCATTGTCTGGGATAGTGGCTTGGGAGGGCTGGGAGGGTAATTCCGTCAGGGTGAGAAAAAGCTCCTGGCTGTTGGGGAGAACAGAGTGCTGTGTGCTCTCTACAAGCTCGTCCTCCTCTTCTTCCTCCTCATCTTCCCCGTCCACGGAATCCACAGACAGGGGTGGGGCAGTGGTGGCGGACCCCCCTAGAATTGCATGCAGCTCAGCATAGAAGCGGCATGTTTTTGGCCCTGCCCCGGACTTTCCATTTGTTTCTTTGGTTTTCTGGTAGGCTTGTCTGAGCTCCTTAACTTTCACACGGCACTGTACTGAGTCCCTGGTGTGGCCTCTCTGCATCATGGCCTTGGAAATTTTTTCAAATGTTTTTTCATTTCGTCTTTTGGAACGGAATTCTATTAGCACGGAATCCTCTCCCCATACAGCGATGAGATCCAGTACCTCCCGTGCAGTCCATGCTGGAGCTCTTTTTCGATTCTCAGGAGACTGCATTGTTACCTGTGCTGATGAGCTCTGCGTGGTCACCTGTGCTGGTGAGCTCTCCATGTTGGCCAAACAGGAAATGAAATTCAAAAGTTCGTGGGGCTTTTCCTGTCTACCTGGCCAGTGCATCCGAGTTCAGGTGGCTTTCCAGAGCGGTCACAGTGGTGCACTGTGGGATAGCTCCCTGAGGCCAATACCGTCGATTTGCGGCCACACTAACCCTAATCCGACATGGCAATACTGATTTGAGCGGTACTCCCCTTGTCGGGGAGGAGTACAGATATCGGTTTTAAGAGCCCTTTATATCGATATAAAGGGCCTCATTGTGTGGACGGGTGCAGGGTTAAATCGGTTTAACACTGCTAAATTCGGTTTAAACACGTAGTGTAGACCAGGCCTCAATCTGCTACCTCATATGTAAGGCTAAGATTTTGTCATGAATATTTTTAGTAAAAGTCACGGACAGGTCACAGGCAAGAAAGAAAAATTGACGGAAACCCTAAAAATATCCACAACAAAATTGGAAGTCACTGGGAAGTTGTGAGGACTGTTCAGAGCTCCAGGGTTCCTCTGCCGCCCGTGAGGGTACCCTGCAGCTCCCAGCCGCTGCGGGCTGAAGTCTCGGCGGTCTTGGGAAGTCATGGAATCCGTGACTTCTGCAACCTACATGACAAAATCATAGCCTTACTCATGCGAAAACTACACACTGCAGAATTAATTTGAATGATCTACACTCAAGTTACTTCTTGAGTTAGCCTAGCGTGAGTGAGTGGCCACATTACAAAACACTCAAGCTGCTGTGTTCACACTAGCACTGCACTCACTCATGTGTGGCACTTAAGATTTCTGAGGTTATATTCCGTGGTTCTTTGTGCTGCAGTAATAGGAGGTGCTCCATGACTTTCCCAGTGAATTGTGGGAGAACATGTCTTTCCTTTCTGGGCACACAAAGGAATGATGGGAAATCAGTAGAGGTTGCCATTTGAGTGGAGTTTGCATTCATTCACTCTCCAGAAAGGTAGTGAGAGCAGCTAATGGGTTGAGCTCAATTGAGCTTATACCTCTTGATGGGCCAGCCAACTCAACTTAAGCACCATCACATTCAAGTTCACTGCAGTGCAGACAAGCCCTGCATTAGAATTGTACCTCAGGTTAGCTAACTTGAATTAGCAATATACCTTTTTTTTCCACTGAAGAGAAGGCCTTGGTGTGAAGAAGTTTCCCTTTATTACTGCTTTGACTGGTTGTTACACATGATCTCACTTGCTCTACTCAACAGTTAAGAATTTACCCTGAGTTCATGATTTTTTTTGTAGGTCCTCTTAGTCAACTTCTGTCACATTTTAGTTCCCATCTGTAAGACTTAAGTATGTGCTAACAGGCTAATCTGTTTTTTTGTTTTGTTAGAACTATAGCATTTTGCCCATGAGCCAATACAGCTTGTTTTCATAGTTTGACTTAGAAACTAATGGTCCCATCTACTCTGACTACTTGTAGATCACAGGCTGTTGAGTTTCACCAAGTTACTCTTGTGTGAAACCCAACAAGTTGTTTAACTGAACTAAAGCACATCTTCCATAAAGGCCTCCAACTTGATTTGAAGCCATCAAGAGATGGAGAAACCACCACTTCCCACTGTAGTTTGTTCCAATGGTTAATCACTCAGGTACCAGGCTGAACTTGTAGGAACTGGCACTTAAAAAAAATTGAGCAAGACTGGGCTGGTAATCATTGAGACAATTACAGTATAGGTTTTGCTGTAGGAGTAAAAATACATACATACGGAATAAATGCATACATACATAAGGAATAAATGAATTTCCTGATGTTTTCATTCTCAGCAAAACAGTTTTTCACAACGTTCTCTCGTCAGTATCTACTAAATAGTAAGTTGGACAGGGAATAGGTCACATGTCTTGTGTAGCTGTGCTATCAAACTGCTGAGCAGTATTAGGATTTCAGTCAGAAAATGGAAGATTGACAATTTCAGTCCCATTGTGAACTGCTGCTAGGGCAGCAGAGCTGGCTATGGTGAATGGATTGCAAGCTACTAGTTATACTATACTTTGTGAAAGATACTTGCTTAAATTATAGTAACAGTAGAAAGTGGGAAGCTTCAAAAGATGTTAGATCAAATTTAAATAAATTGAAACTGTAATCTTAGTACTAAAATCAGTAGTTTTAGAAGTTAAAACGTATTTGTTAAGTCTTTTCAGATTTGAATTAAGTTGCTCCTTTTAACAGTTATGAGAGGGTCTAAAAATCTGAGATAAGGCATTGCCATTTTGAGAGGAATACTAAGAACTATAAAGGAAAAAGTGTTTCTTTTGAATGTGAACAGTGCAAGCATTCTTTTATGCCATGTTTTAGGTGTCTAAGAGCACAATGCACCCTTCAAAACTAGTTTGTTTTGAATCCTTAACAGGTTGTTCCTGTCCCTAAACTGAAGATGAAAAATAATCACATTTATAGTAACAATGGTTATGGAGTGACCATCCTTCAGCCTACGGACCAACTCTCTACTACAGGAGGGATACTAGAATTTACTGCATCAGGAGATGCAGAGGAAGATATCCTTTCCAAACTAATGCATGAATTGAGCCTAGAGATGAGTAGTAACACACTAGATGATATCAAGGGTCTGAGCATAGTTAATAGTTAAACATGCATTTGATGTATGTTTTGGTATATAAAAATTGTTTGATTAAAGCAACAGTACTCCAAGTTGAAGACTGTTAGTCTTAAATGCTTCTTTGAATTAATGTTATGGACAATGACTAGAGTTGCCCTTACTGTGCTTTGTTAACTTTTAGAGCATCTTACTAACACACACCTTCAGTCTTGGGTTACAATGTGTCCCCTTTGACTTAATAGTCTAAATTGGGAACAGATACTTTTCCTCTCAGCAGGCTAGGAAAGGTCATTTTAGAACACTGAACAGCCACTTGTGTCTACAGTAGTCTGATCCTTAGTTTCTCCACTGTTACTACCACTGGTAGAGCTGCACTGGCAACAACAGTTGAGCACTAATGTAGAACACCCTTACATAGTCATTATCCAGACCTACTCTGAGTAGGATTAGACAACTCTGGCTAAAATGCCGGTGCTAACTTATTCACAGTGACCCTTCTATTGTGGTTACTATCAGTAGAGCTGCACAAGGAAATATAGAGAGTGGAAAATCTCTTACCTGGTAATTTTCTTTCTGATAGCAGTCTCTTCCACAATTCTGCTACATATGGGCTATTTCCTGGCAGCAGTTTGCAGAGGCAGTTCGTAGCTGTGCTAGCTACACCCTCTTCTCCAGTCTACTGCCAGATGATTCATTCAAAAGCTGTGTAAAAACTTGTAGAAAATAATTAGTAACAATAATTCCAATGCCAACCAAATAACTATGTACAGTAAGTCCTTGCTTGGAAGGTAACTATCCAAATAAGATGTTCACCCTCAGCTGACACGCCATCCAGGGTGGGTAGAATTGTGGAAGATACTGCTAGCAGATAAAATGATCAGGTAGGAAATTTTCCATTCTGCATCCCAGCATCTCCCACAATTCTGCTACCTATGGGAAGAAGCAAGCAGTGGACAGGAGTAAGGAGGGATAAGTAAACAAATGAAGAAAAACATTTTCAGGATTGCTCAAAAAGCAAGGTTATTACTGGATTACAGTCTGCAGCACCCTCTTTCCAAAGGAAGCCTCTTCATAAGAATCTCTATAGTGTCTTATAAATGTTAGCCCTTCTTGATGTCGCTATTCTGCAGACCCCTGTGGTGGAAGCACATGCTCTTTTGGCCCAAGAAGTTGCATCAGTTCTTGTGGAATAGGCCTCAATTCCTTCTGGACCAGTGCACATATGCCTTGTATGTCTGTACAATACATAGTTAGATCTATCTGACCAGGGATAGCTTGGATACCCTAGCATATAGGGTGAAAAGAGCCAACAGGGAGCCTGATCTCCTTATGGATTCTGTACACTTGCTATAAATCTTTAGTGCTCATCTGACATAAAAGGTGTGCCATAGCTTCCCAGTCAGTGGCTGTGGCTTTGGACAAAATGAAGGGAGGATAGTCTCCTATAAGACATGGAAAGGCAGATTCTCCTTATGGATTCATAGATTGTAGGGCTGGAAGGGACCCCGAGAGGTCATCGAGTCCAGTCCCCTACCCTCATGGCAGGACCAAATACTGTCTTGACCAGTGGTCCCCAATGTGGTGCCCGCCGGGGCATTTATGTGTGCCCGCCTAGTGCCCAGCAGGCGAGAGAAGCCACAGCCCTGCGCCTGCCGGGGACAGAGAACTCCAGGGCTGCAGGCTGTGGGTGCTGGTGTTCAGTCCCCGGCAGGTGCGGGACCCGTCTAGTTCCCAGCAGGAGAGAGAATCCGGGCCCCTGCAGCTGTTGGGGACAGAGTACTCCGGGGCTGCAGGCACCGGTATTCTCTGTCCTCGCGGCTTCTCTCTGGATTCATGTATTATGTAATATTAAATATGGTTTTTTTTGTATTATTTAATGTACAAATACAAAATAAGCCTTGAAAAATTGTTGGTGCCCGCCACACACTTCTGAAAACACGAATGTGCTACTGGTCACAAAAAGGTTGGGGACCACTCATCTAGACCATCCCTGATAGACATTTATCTAACCTACTCTTAAAAATATCCCCAGAGATGGAGATTCCACAACCTCCCTAGGCAGTTTATTCCAGTGTTTAACCACCCTCACAGTTAGGAACTTTTTCCTAATGTCCAACCTAAACCTCCCTTGCTGCAGTTTAAGCCCATTGCTTCTTGTTCTATACTTAGAGGCTAAGGTGAACAAGTTTTCTCCCTCCTCCTTATGACACCCTTTTGGATACCTGAAAACTGCTATCATGTCCCCTCTGTCTTCTCTTTTCCAAACTAAACAAACCCAATTCTTTCAACTTTCTTTCATAGGTCATGTTCTCTAGACCGTTAATCATCCTTGTTGCTCTTCTCTGGACCCTCTCCAATTTCTCCACATCTTTCTTGAAATGCAGTGCCCAGAACTGGACACAATACTCCAGTTGAGGCCTAACCAGTGCAGAATAGAGCGGAAGAATGACTTCTCATGTCTTGCTCACAACAAACCTGTTAATGCATCCCAGAATCAAGTTTGCTTTTTTTGCAACAGCATCACGCTGTTGACTCATATTTAGCTTGTGGTCCACTATAACCGCTAGATCCCTTTCTGCTGTACTCCTTCCTAGACAATCTCTTCTCATTCTGTATGTGTGAAATTGATTGTTCCTTCCTAAGTGGAGCACTTTGCATTTGTCTTTATTAAACTTAATCCTGTTTACCTCAGACCATTTCTCCAATTTGTCCAGATCATTTTGAATTATGACCCTATCCTCCAAAGCAGTTTGGTATCATCTGCAAACATATGACCCTATCCTCCCAGTTTGGTATCATCTGCAAACATAAGCGTACTTTCTATGCCAATATCTAAGTCATTGATGAAGATATTGAACAGAACTGGTCCCAAAACAGACCCCTGTGGAACCCCACTTGTTATACCTTTCCAGCAGGACTGGGAACCATTAATAACTACTCTCTGAGTATGGTTATCTAGCCAGTTATGCACCTACCTTATAGTAGCCCCATCTAAGTTGTATTTGCATAGTTTATTGCTAAGACTATCATGCAAGACCGGATCAAATGCCTTACTAAAATCTAGGTATACCACATCCACCGCTTCTCCCTGATCCACAAGACTCGTTATCCTATCAAAGAAAGCTATCAGATTGGTTTGACATGATTTGTTCTTTACAAATCCACGCTGGCTATTCCCTATCACCTTACCACCTTCCAAGTGTTTGCAGATGATTTCCTTAACTAACTGGTCTGTAGTTTCCTGGGTTGTTTTTATTTCCCTTTTAATAGATGGGCACTATATTTGCCCTTTTCCAGTCTTCTGGAATCTCTCCTGTCTCCCATGATTTTCCAAAGATAATAGCTAGAGGCTCAGATACCTCCCCTATTAGCTGCTTGAGTATTCTAGGATGCATTTAATCAGGCCCTGGTGACTTGCAGGCATCTAACTTTTCTAAGTGATTTTTAACTTGTTCTTTTTTTATTTTATCTTCCAAACCTACCCCCTTCCCATTAGCATTCACTATGTTAGGCATTCCTTCAGACTTCTCAGTGAAGACCGAAACAAAGAAGTCATTGAGCATCTCTGCCATTTCCAAGTTTCCTGTTACTGTTCCTCCCTCCTCACTGAGCAGTGGGCCTACTCTGTCCTTGGTCTTCCTCTTGCTTCTAATGTATTGATTAAAAAGTCTTCTTGTTTCCCTTTATTCCTGTAGCTAGTTTGAGCTCATTGTGCGCCGCTGCCTTTCTAATCTTGCCCCTGCATTCCTGTGTTGTTTGCCTATATTCATCCTTTGTAATTTGTCCTAGTTTCCATTTTTTATGAGACTCCTTTTTATTTTCTGGATCATGCAAGATCTCGTGGTTAAGCCAAGCCGATCTTTTGCCACATTTTCTATCTTTCCTACCCAGCGGAATAGCTTGCTTTTGGGCCCTTAATAGTGTCCCTTTGAAATACTGCCAACACTCCTCAGTTGTTTTTCCCCTCAGTCTTGATTCCCATGGGACCTTACCTATCAGCTCTCTGAGCTTACCAAAATCCGCCTTCCTGAAATCCGTTGTCTCTATTTTGCTGTACTCCCTTCTACCCTCCCTTAGAATTGTGAACTCTATGATTTCATGATCACTTTCACCCAAGCTGCCTTCCACTTGCAAATTCTCAACAAGTTCCTCCCTATGTGTTAAAATCAAATCTAGAACAGCTTCCCCCCAGTAGCTTTTTCAACCTTCTGAAATAAAAAGTCTGCAGTGCAGTACAAGAACTTAGTGGATAGTCTGAGCCCCGCTGT